>NW_026585698.1:0-71277 GCF_907164565.1 Psammomys obesus | reverse complement strand
ACTATAACTATTACTATAACTATAACTATAACTATAACTATAACTATAACTATAACTATAACTATAACTATAACTATAACTATAACTATAACTATAACTATAACTATAACTATAACTATAACTATATATATATATATATATTTCACAGATTGGATGGTCTGATGTCCCTACAGACAGACTGAGGTGCAGAGATGAACAGCAACCACTCAAGGACACTGGTGTCAACACAGGGGGCAAGACCTTGAATTGAATTCCATTCAGGGGGCTGAATCTAAACTCTCTCTCTCTCTCTCTCTCTCTCTCTCTCTCTCTCTCTGGATTTCCAGAGACAGGGTTTCTCTGGTTTGAGACAAGGCTGTCCTGGAACTCACTCTGTACACCAGGCTGGCTTTAAGCTTGGAGCTCTACCTGCCTCTTCCTCGGGAATTCTGGGATTAAAGGCAGGCACTGCCACCTGCCCGGTGAGTCTGGACTTTTATCAACAGTGGTTTCTTAAATCATCAGCCCAGGAAGCCTGGGGCAGTGAGGAGCCAAGCACTGAGTCACAATTCATGTCAAGCCAGTCAACACAGGCACAGGGACTCTGCACCTGAGGCAACCACTACAGTGCAGAGCTGTTCCAGCCACGAAGAGGTTCCAGGCCTCAGAATTATCCCAACCATATCCAAGTGGCTATGAACCCCAAGATGCTGCCCAAAGCAGCCCTCCAACTTAGAAGTACAGGTGCTGGGGCTGGGAATAGAGCACCCAGACAGGGTGAGGGGACAAGTGGTGCCGCGGTGCCCTTCTTAGCTTCTGTGGGCTCGACAGTCAATGTAGAGAATTACTCTTCTATTCAGGAATTAGCACGATTCACTGTGGGCTCCACCCTTACTGCCTAAGGGAGCTATCTCCTGTTTCAGGGCTGTGGGGAGCACAACACTATCTGATTTAGAGCACAATCTCTCTCTCTCTGTCCTTGGATTAAAGAGCTGGTCCTTAAGAAAACACAGCTCCCAGGGCCAAAGCTGGGACAGACTTTCAACTTCAGTGAGAATTTCTTTTACTGGAATGTCTCTCAAGCGCCAAGTGCTTCCCTTGGCTCTGTAGGAAGTCAGGCATCTACCTAATCAAGGAAACAACAGTGGCAGGAGACAGTGTGAAGCCAAGAGGAGGCAGGCTGTGCCATGACAAGCTATGGCCTGCCTGGATTCTGTGTAAGGACAGGGCTGCTCACAGAAAGTATTCTGGAAGCATCCAGAGAAGGTAGAAAGATGCATGCTTACTCCGAACACCTTGCAAGTCGTGTGCCTGTGAAAATTAAGCATGGCAGAGGTGCTGCTGGCAGTTCGCTAGGTTCTTGGTTTCAACTCTGAAGCAGGAAGGTGTCTGAAGCCACAGCCTTTACTCCTTGTCCCGAATAAAGTTAAACTGGAGGGTAAGTGGGCACGAGCTCCTCTGGCTGGGTGCTGGCCATGAAAGGGTTAGGCTAACTTTGTAACCTGTATGTCTTCTAAAGCCTATAGTTTTGAGTTTTAGGTTCAGGTTAAGCTAAAGCCTCTTAGTACCTTTCCAGAGAATGGAAAAATGTGACCCTATCTATGAGGACAGATAGAAAAAAAGGCAAGCAAGCAATGACCTTCACTCAGCAAAAAGAAAAACTCCTGTCTTTGAGATAGCATTTCTTAGCAACGAACCCAGACTTCTTCTGAGTAGCTTTTGACCTGCAGCCAAAAGTTCGCAGCCCCTAATCTTCAAGGATGAGCTAACCACCCCCACCTTCAATTGCAGCTGCATCCACACTTGGCAGGACTGGCCAAGCTTGAGCACCTAAGACTAACCAATCATCTTACTTTATAGCTTCCTCATCCAATCCTAAATTGCCAAGACTGCAACTTCAAATCTCACGCAATTTTTCCGTTAAAAACCTAAAGGCCTTTGTCTCCGGGTGCCACTCTTTGCTGACCAGCAGGGGTGACCCCATTGCGCAATGGTTAATAAACCTCTGAGTCGTGGTCTGGGGGAATTTCTGGGAAGGGCACAATCTTGTACTCCTGAGCTGTGAGACCCCAGGTCTTACAGATACACAAACAAGACTTGTTTTTCTCTTAAGCCTAGAGCTAAAAATATATATTAAAATGGCTTTTTGACACTTTTCAATTCTGTTTCAAAACATAAAACAAAACAGAATCAGGGGCCAGTAAGATGTCTCATTGGGTAAAGGAATTTGGCACTAAGCCTGAGCTGAATCCCCATGACCCACATGATGGAAAGAGAGAACAGACTCCCACAAATTGTCCTCTGACCTCCACATGTGCACCATGACATGTTCCACCCCCAATAAATATAACTTTTTAAAAGAACTTGTCATGAGCCAAGTGGTGGCAGCACACACCTTTAATCCCAGAAATCAGGAAGCAGAGGCAGATGGATCTATGTGAGTTCAAGGCCAGCCTGATCTACAGAATGAGTTTAGGATAGCCAGACCTACTCAGAGAAACCTTGTCTTGAAAAACTAAACCCAGGGCTGAAGAGATGGCTCAGAGTTAAGGCCCTGAGTTCAATTCCCAGCAACTGCATGGTGGCTCACGGCCATCTATAGTGAGATCTGGTGCCCTCTCCTGGCCTGCATGCACATATGCAGACAGAATGCTGTATAAATAATACATAAATCTTAAACAAAAACAAAAGAACTTGTCATGAAAATCACTGAAACAAACACAAAACTGGGGGGAGGGGAGCTGAGACCTCAAGGGCAATGGCCACTCCAGGCTCTGTGGAATTCACACTGCCATCCCTTTGGTCTCCATCTGGAACTAACTGCTTTTTCAGGTTAGATAACCCTGATACCTCTTCTCCATCTTCATCCTGGCCTCTCTTCTCCATCTTCCATGTTTTTGTCCTGGCACAGGCCTTCTTTACTGATCTTTCCAGACTATCTCAGGGCCCTCCCTGCCCCTAGTCCTGCCCCCTCCAACCCAGTTTCCTCACTGCCCACATTGCTGCTTGTGCCTCCTCCATCCCTCTGTACCCAGATCCATTTTAGCACTCTGTGTTTGGCATGTGGGAGAAACTCATCAAATACCTGATGCATATCATGACAACGTCATAGATGTGCACCTGTACCAGCTCCAGGATCAGAAGAGTCCACACTTGGTTTCTTTGTTGTTTTTGAATTTGTTATTACTTCATTTTACAAGTGCAAAAACTGAGGCAAAGAAAACTGCAGCCAGTAGGGGCAGAACTGACTTCACCCCTGTGATAGCTATTCTTAGCTGTTAATTTGACTACATCTGGATTCAACTAAAATCCAAAAATGGAGGGCACACCTTTCAGGGTTTTCTGCTTAATTTGAAGTAGGAAGTTCTATTTCCAATCTGGATCTTTGAGAAGGAAGACACACCTTTGGTTAAGATCTTTAATCCAGATCTAATCTGGGTCAACCCTTCAGCTAAAAACTACATAAAAACATGGAGGAAGGGAAGCTTTTGCTCTTTGCCTGCTTGCTCTGATGTTGCTAGCAAATCTGTTCTTTTACTGGCTTTAGAGTCTACTTTTTCAGGGTTTCAGTGTATACCGAAGACTAACTGAGATATCCAGCTTTGTGGCCTAAGCAAGCTAGCAAACAACACCCCTCCATGGCCTCTTCAGCATCTGCCTCCAGGTTCTTGCCCTGTTCCTGTCCTGACTTTCTTCCATGATGACAGGTGTGATATGGAAGCATAAGCCAAATAAACCCTTTCCTCCCCAAGTTGCTTTGGTCATGGTGTTTCATCTCAGCAAACAGTAACCCCAACGGTTAATGTCCCTACCTGCTGCAGGGCATGGCTGACATACACTGCCCTCTACCTAGGGGTGGGGCTTCTCTCCCAGAGGCCCTTCACTATATAACCAGACATCTTTATTCCAGACATCATTGTTCTGTACCCCCCTTTCCACTCTTTCTCCCCTTCCTGTCCTCTCTCTTCCTTCCCCACCTCCCAGCACACCCCCTTCCCCTCCCCTTCCCTCACTGCTCCCCATAAACCTGCATTTATATAATAGAGCTTCATCTCTCCATTAGCTCATTCTGTTTTATTTAATCAATCACTAACTAAGACAAGTCTTGAAATGATGATGTGCACAACAGATATTACACGAAAGAGAATTATTGGATGAAGAGAGAGAGAGAGAAAGAGAAGGAGAGAGCTGAGACATGATGGGGGATGGGCAGAGGCACCCTGACAGAGAAAGGAGACTACAAGAGACTGCAAAGAGGGAGTCCAAGTGCCACTTGTTCCTTTTACAGCCTTGGGGTGCAGCTGAACTGCACCTGCCAGCTGCATCTACCTGGGGGTAACACATAATGACATCCTAGGTTACTAGGCAACCCAGAAGCAGGCTGCCTAAATACTAACAAGTTCTCCACCCCACTTGTCTCCTGGCTCCTCAGTAACTAAGGCCAACCAGGAGGGTCCATTTCCCATGAATGTATAGAGGCTTTGGGAATCCTGAGGTGCACTTTCTCCAAGTGAAAGCTTAGATTCTCATGTCTAAAGATATGCCCTTGTAAGCTTGGGCTGGTGACACAGGCCTGTAATTTCAACACTTGGGAGGTATTTTGGTTCAGGAATAGCTGCACACTGACCACTCAGACACCAGACTCAGATCAATGGACGTTTATTGAACACTTAGCAAAATCTGATCTGTAAGGGACATAGCTTGGATTCAGGAACCAAGATTGAACCCGGTCTGTTTCTAAGGTAGGCTTTCTATAAGAAAAACTGCAACCAGGTAAAAACCAGGTAAACAGGTATAGGAAGAAAGGGTAGGGCAGCATTACATCATTTTGACTAGCTAAACAAAGGTCTTTAACTGAACTTTAAATTTTGGCTGGTTCTGTAGTTGGGGGAATTTACAGGATGTCCAGGTAACAAAGCATACAAAGTTTGAGAAATGAAATCATAGAGACATAACAAAATAAGAAGTTATTCTGACCTTACAAAGTATCAGCATCTTAATCATTGGGAGGTGGAGCGGGAGAACCTGAACTTAACTTTACCTTACAATCAAGACGGTAAGTTATTAATATTTCCTTTTAGTTCAGCAGCAGTTATTCCTAAACCAGCTGTATACCCATATCACCACACAGAGACTAGGATTTTTTTTTTTAATTAACCTAGAGCACAATGCTGGGCAATAGTTTCTCCATCTTTAACCTCCAAGCCTGCATAGTTTCCTACCATTCAGATTTTACCCATTGTACTTGCTAGAATCCTGCGGAAGAGAGTTACACGGTGGGTTCACAAATCACACCACTCAACTGGTTCCACATGGGAAGTTTATTATTAATAGGAAAGGGAGGAAGAGAAGGGAAGGGGGAAGGGGTCACAGAGACTATCTCTGGACAAGGCAGGAGAAAATGGGGGGAAGCTTCCAGTTCTCTCATAAGGTGACCTAGAGCATTCGCAGGTGGTTCCAGGTGTTCTGTACGTGGCTTCACAGATGCCTGATATCTGGTTTGTCAGGTCCCTTGGGGCTGGCCATAGAGATGCCTGCTTACAGATACCAACATTCCTCCCTTTTTGTTTTATTAAAAAGTGAGGAGCTAGGAAGGGGTGATGGTGGGGAGGGCATGGAGCAACCTTTGTTCTTCAAGGTACTTCCTGCTGATTAAGGGCATTGTCATTCTCAGGGTATAGCTGGTCCCCACCATCAGGGACAATTAGAGAGTCATTGTCATCTGGTTCTGTGAGCAGAGGTTGATAATCCTGTAATAGTAACTGATTAATGGTTTGGTTAGAGAATTTTTGCATTTGTTGCTGGAGGAATGTAGAGATGAAGTAATTTAAGCAGGGTGCAAAAAGCAAAAGCAGAAAGACCAGCAGAAGAGGTGTGAGGAAGGGCAGAGTCCATTTTCATATGGGGCTCTCGAAGGCCCAAGAGCTAGAAGCCTCAAGCTATTCCTTCGTTTTTGTAAATCTGTCTGGAGTTGTTGGATTTTGTCTTTTACTATACCTGACTGGTTGAGGAGGTGCAAAGGCCACCTTCTTTAGCTGTGAGGAAATCCAATCTGTGTCGGTTTTGAAGTACTACTGCTGCCAGTGAGTCAATCTGTCCTTGGAGGGTTAGTATTGTCTGAGCCACTTGCTGAAGGTCCTGGATGAACTGGGAAGAAAGCTGATAATACAAAGTTAATGAAGTGGCTAATCCTGCTGTCCCGGTCCTGACAGCTGCCTGCAACAGCCAAGAGGGGCAGGATTTGAATTGCCCTCTTATCCTGCTGGGAAGCTACTGAGTCCATGACCGGGATTGGTAGGGGCTCTTTTTCATTTATCACCCCCAGCTCAGGGAAGAGGAGTCCCAGTGTGCAAACTCCTGACCAATCAGCAGGCAGATGATGGTCACCTGAGTGCCACAAAGAATCGAGGTATTATTAGCAGTAGGGCTTTGGGGTTGAGATGAGGTATCAAGGATTATAGTTTTATTACATTCTAAGGAACTTAGCATTCCTACAGAGTATGTCCTGGATGCCTTGAAACAGCTTGCCATGCCAAAGAGGGTGATATGAGAAAGGTAGGGGGTTGTGGCAACATCAGAGTCAGGGCAGTTAGTAAATGATGAAGTCACTGCAGCTTTAAAACAGCCCTTTTGGGTCACATTAAGGAGCTTGTAGGCCAAGGTCAGAGTCTGAAGTAGGAGAAGAAATGACAGGTTTGTATTATTTAGGAGGGAGGGGGTGTCAGAGAGGCAATGACCTTAGATGCCTGAGCCTACCAGCAAACTCAAACAGTTGCTGGGTGGGGAACAAGTATTGAAATAATTAAAGCAAGTCACATCAATTTAAGAAAGAAGTTCCTGGAACTGCCAAACTTGTTTTCTAAAACTACTTCCCTGTAGCAGATATGGTCCAAGGTCACACAAACAAGTTTTAGGAACTTCCTCTTTTCCGTCTCAGGGTGGAGGCCGGGGTGAAAACATGTTTTTTGATAAATAACAAAGCAGCTTGATAAACAAGCAGCTCTCCAAACTTAGAGGAGTGTTTAATTACCTTCTCTACTTCTCCCATCTCCAGGGATTGGGTAATATACCAGGTGGGACCCTGTAGCTGAATGACCACAGGGGAATGATGCCTAACAACAAAGGGATTTTGGACATCCCCGACTTGAGAGGCTGGTAAAGGAAGCAACGTGGTGTCATAACTGCTAGGAAGGTAGGGTAGGTAGGAGGAGGAAGAGAGAGGATGCTGGAGAGCTTGAGGTCAGGCGAATGGGTGGAGTAAGGAGATAGAGGTTCCCACTTTGGCTAAAAAGTCCCTTCCCAGTAAGGGAACTGGACAGGGTGGCATCACTGAAAAGGAATGAGTCAAGGGGACACCCCTGAAGATACAATTAAGTGATGGAGTGTGACAAAGCTGTCAAGGCTGTCCCCCTACCCCAACAGTAGAGGAACTACAGGAGAGGTTGGTCCCCAGTACTCTGTCAGGACTGAGTAAGTGGCTCTGATGTCCACAAGGAAGGAGATGGCCCACCCTGATACTATTATGATTACCCGTGGCTCCCTGTTAGTGATGGCAGTGGTCAGGTCAAGGGAACCCAGTCGTCTGTAGACAGGCCTAGGATATTGGCCGGAGGGCGATCTGGGAGTGATGCCCCCATATCATGGGAGAAACGGTGGCAGTCAACACCCCAATGTCCCTCTTGGTGACATTTTGGACATGGCCCCGGTGGCTTTCGGGGGTTAGGACAAGCCCAGACCCAGTGATCTTGTTGGACCCCCTAGGTGGGGAGTCCCTCCATCCCTCGGGATAGACGCCGGACCCCAATGACCAACGAAGACACGTTCTCTATGCAAAACAGCAGGAGGCTTTTATTCTCAAGCCGGTGCACCCGGACTCAGCACAGCCCCGGTGCAAGGAACAGTGGAGAGCTCTGAGCAACAGAATCACAGAGTTTATGAAGGCAAAAACCACAAAGCAGGAGGGTGTCTAGGGGTTAGAGACTTTCCTAACGGGGAAATCAGTGATTGGTTGTATCCAGGTGCAGTGAGTGCAAAGCAAACAGGAGGGGGTCGAGGGATTGTTTGCACTTCTCAGTCCATGACTACAGAAGGGCATTTCTCAGAAACGTTTCAGATAATGATTGGAGCTCACGAGTTCAAGTACGCATGGTCAGGGCCAAGTTAACCTTGAAAGACCCCAGCCTCACACTAAGTTAAACATAGCTAATGCCATTTTGTGAGACACCACTGTTTTGTAAAACTCTGAAGGCCAGATGAGAAACTGGAAAATTTCTGAGAAATCCTAGCTGTGTCACCCACTTGGGATATCTGTGGTCAGGCTGCCCCAGTCATACTAAAAACAGTTTGTGTTAATCACTCTCATAGATATCTGTGAGACTGTTTCAGCTAAGATAGGGAAAAACAAAATAACAGGTGGCGGGCCACGTCAAGGGGTCATCCTACCCCCCTTGACCACCCAGTTCCTGGAATCTTGGTGCCCTGCCAAACTTTGACGCAAATTGTGGTCTCGTGTAAACGTACCAATCAGCCCCCTGTAACCATGCCCTCTCGTTTCTGTACCAGTGCTTCTGCCTCTAAAACCCTATAAAAACCCCAGCTTCCCATCTAGGGGGCGCGGAAGTCTTCCGAATGACTTCTCGCCCCAGGTACCCGAGTATCAAAATAAAAGCCTCTTGCTGTTTGCATCCGAATGGACTCGTTGATCCTTGGGAGGGGGTCTCTCTGACGGAAGATACCCTCCGGGGATCTTTCAAACCTCACAATTCTTTTGACCACATTTGAGGCAGGGACCTGGTGGTCCTTGTGCCTTAGAAGGCAAGGGAGCCTGGGTAGTGGCTGAGGCTGGTTGGATGGCCTTGGCCAGCATTTGGTATTTTTGCTTGCAGGCTTTTTCATCTCTCCTGTGGTACACCTTAAAGGCCAGCGCTAAGACTTCTGCCTGTGGAGTCAGAGGACCCTGAGAGACCAAAAGATTAAAAATTAGCAGCTATTATTAATATTTAAGGCCTGAACTAGGTGGGTGGAGAAGTCCAGCAATGCCCTGAGGGGAAGAACCTGCCTTACTGCATTCTTTTCCCACTCACTAGAGATACAGTTGCTAGAAAACTGGCCCATCCCCCTAGGGAGGGACACCAGATCATTAATGGTTTGGGGGCCTTCCTATAGCCAATCAATTCAAAATGTAGCATTTTGACCAGTAGATGCTTGCCAGGCAGGAATCGCCTCTGCCTTGGGCATGCTGGGAGGGACCTGCTCTCAGCTCTCACTGCTTCTGCAGTGGCAGGGGGAGGGGGGGTGAACCCAAGCTGCAGCTTGTAATGATTTGTAATGAAAAGAGCCTCATGTATTTACAGCAGAGTCTATTTATTCCTGGTCTTTTGGGGTTCGAAAACTGAGCAGAACATTCCCCTCTCCAAGGATTTAAGCTTAGCCCTGATGTCGGGGTAACTTTGGAAGAAAAAGTAGGTCATCAGAAGTTGCCTACCCTCTGTACTTTTGGGGTCTAGATTAGTGTGTTGTAAGAGGGCCTTTGTAAGGTGCTCTAGGAATTGAGATGGGTGTTCCTTTCTGTCCTGAATGACCTCCTGGAGTTTTTCATAATTAAGTGGCTTAAGGGCTGCCTTGAGGAGACCAGCCAGGAGGCATGTCGTGAACTGATCTCTGGTTAAAATGCCTTCCGGAGTATTGTAATCCCATTGTGGATCCTGGTTGGGTACCGCCTCAGCCCCAACCGAGTGTGAAGCATTTGTTTGGTAAACCTCATCTGCATGTGTTCTAGCCTGTTCCCAAACTTGCCTGTGTTCCTCAGGTTATTGGTAAGAATCATATAAATATCATGGAAGGTGAGACTCTAAGATTGAGTGAGATATTGAAATTCTTTAATGAAAGTAGAAGGATTAGAGGTATAGGATCCTAATCTCTTTTCTACTTGAGAAAGCTCAGTTATTGAGAAGGGAACATGCACCCTAATTAAGCTGTCTACACCTGCTACCTCCTGCAAGGGAAGAATTGAGGCTGGCTTCTTCGAGTAGAGGAAGCAGGCTTTGCGAGAATGGGTAGCAGGAGGGCTAATAGTTGTCGGTGGGGTGAAAGTGGGTGCCAGAGTAAGATGATTGGGACAGCCTATTGCTGGGGAGAGGGGGGAGGATTTTGGAGAAGGCAAAGAGGGAGAAGAGGTAGTAGAAGAGGAGGGGGAAGACAACAGAGGTTGTGAGGATTTTGGAGAAGCCGAAGAGGGAGAAGGGGGAGTAGAAGAGGAAGAAGCTGTGGGTTGAGATCAGCGAGGTGGAGGTTCATCTGCAGGGTCAAAGGTAGAGAACTCTTGAGGTTGAGATTTTATAGCTAGAAGAATTCAGGTAGGAGGACAGGAAGAGCAGAGAGAAGTTTTAGAGTAGAGTGAAAGCTTGAACATAGGGTACCTCCTTACGTTTACCAGATCGCTGACAGTAATTAAGAAGATCCTGTAAAATATTGGGATTTAATGTGCTGTTAATTGGCCAATTTGAACCCTTATCTAAAGAATATGTAGGCCAAGTTTTATTACAGAGGCTTATGAGCTTAGAGCCCTTTAACTCAGGCTTCATGTGTAATGTTTTAAAATTCTCCAGAAGATATCCCAGTGGGGACACTGGAGGAATGGATGTCTGGGTGTTCCTCATTGGGAGGCAGAGAAGTCAGTGACCTTCCAGAGGCATCCCAAAGGCAAGGTGTGATTCAGATGAAAGGTCCTATGTGATCCAATAGCTCGTGAACTTTTGGCCAGAGACCAGGGGCACAGTTGTCTGAGAGAGCACAGTCCACCTAGCGCTAGGATTTTCCTCTGCGAGCGAGAGGGGAGGGAGAAGGAACTGTGCGCGTGTGGGAGGCTCTCCCAAGGGAAAGTGAAGCCCTAAATGGAGGTCCAGCAAAGAGGGTCAACAGTAGCCAATGAAGACCGTGGTTGGGGGTTCTTCCGCCTCAAAGGGTATTGGGAAGTTGCTGGACTCTCAATGGTCAGTCGTCCCTTACCCAGAGAAATGTTTATGATGACCAATGGGGGGAACACACCAATTTAGCTGGTGTAGAATGCTATGGTAGCAATCTGGTTGCCTGCCGGAAAATGGAGGTCATGGGTGGATTTGGACCATTGCTCAGCATTGGGGCTAGTTGTTTAATTGACAATATAGGGAACAAATGGTAGAACAAATGTTTAAACAAACTTGAGACAGGTGATGCTTAGAATAAGCATCACAATACAATGTCTGAATTGAAACCAGATAGTGGAATAGAGAAATCAGCATTTGCATGAGTGGGTAAACTGTACACATTCCAAAAGAACATTATACAAATATTTCCCCCTTTAAGTCCAATAAAAAGCTCCTTTTCTTCCAATACAATAATAACTATAAAAGTTATGAAAACTGTTAGGTAAGATTTACATGTGCAATAACCAGTTTACATGCATTTGGCAAATTAGGAGAAAGTATTTGATTATCTATCCTATCTTGACAAGTTTAGAGTTATATATCCAAATTAACTTTATTGTTATTGGTATTATGTGAAAACAATTTCTTAAATTCTAAAAACTTAATTATGGAACTAAAACTATTTGGTCTTCAACCCCACCAAAGACTCGAGAAGGAATAAAATTAGTTACTGGAGTAAATAGGAAGTGTACGTTAGCAGTTTCCAAAAGATAAAAAACTGACAGAGACAGTTTGCTTCCTGAACAGTCACCCATAACTCTGTATAATGTTGGAGCATCATCTTCAGCCTTCTGGCTCAGAATATTTGACAGACATAAATGTGAAGCAGGAACTATTTAGGACTTGCTTATACTGTCTTGGCAGATTTTGGCAGTCAGCTTGTCCTGCATTTAAGCTTTCCTATTTTTGGCAGAATTCTGTCTGTCATGAAATGGGGGCATTTTCTTTTTGCCTGGTTGGCACGTTTGCCACATTTGAAGCCATTTCCATATGGAGGTTCTTCGATGCTTATCCTCTTCATTGAGGTAGGCTGGGTGCTGCTAGGAGATGACCTGTCTCATTGTCAAAGAATCTTGAAAATAGTAAAGACATTTTTAAATGCCATATTCTACAGGTCTCTGAAGTTTTTGAGGACGTAACCATCTTTATATAATCATATCTATCTGTTAAACCTAGAATGTATACTCCTGAGATAAATTAGACTAGTGTCTGACATGACTATGAGTTGATTATCTAGCCATTAACTTGTATTACCTAGTACCCTAAACAGTCTGTAATGACAGTTTACCAATGTATTAAAAATAGACTTATTTTTGAATCAATATACAAAATCCTATACCAGAGTTAAAAATAACCTTATTTGAGAATAACAAATAAAACCTTAAGTTGAGTAGATTCAATAATCTACCTTTTGTCTTATTATTCCTTTAAGATATCCCTGTATTCCCCTTTCTTTCTTTTTAACCCCTCTCTCCTTATCTAAGAGAGAAAGATAGAGAAAAGACAAAGGAAAAGAGAGGAATCCCTGAGTCTAACCTTGTTTTCTCTCTGAATAAGACCATTAATAATTTATAGCCATCTCTCAATGACAATAAACATTCATAGCCCCAGAAAACAACCAAAAGCGTACCCAACCTCCCTTAAAGGAAATTGAACGTTGTTCTCATGAATTTCTTCTAGCTGACATTTTGGACATGCAGAAATCCTGTTAGGGTGACCAAAGGAAATTCTGAAAAATGGTTAATTAAGCAAGCATTAACTTTTGTGGTCCAGTCTTTGAATATTGAGAAATTTCAGGCTTAATAGAAGTCCTGTTTGAAGCAGTCTAAAATGCTGGACTAATTGAGATTAGTAGCTTTCTTCAAAGCTCTCTTGGGAGCAAGCTTTGATGAGAAATAGCAACTGAAGCAGTTGAGGAAGGAACAAGCAGAGTGCTGGAACACACAAGATACTGGAGCAGATATGTCAATGTCTCAGCATGCTGGAAGGATGAATTCTGTCAGGTTTGATCCAGCCCCTCTGGTGTCCAGTCCTTTTGTTCTGCAAACATATAACTTCTCACAAGCATTATACACTTCTAAAATTATAAATGTATGAGATATTCAGGATGAAACTAAACTGTTAACCAATTTTATTTAAGAATGGCATAATAAATTTTGAGGATATTATAGCCAAGGATTTATTGGCCATGTATTGTTAGAGTTCTGGCTAGAGACATTTTTTTATGTCTCAGTCAGTTTCAGAGTTGTTCTCATGTAAAGGGATCAGCAATATATATCATTAATATTGAACATACAATCATTATCATGTTGAAATCAAAACAAGGTTGTATAGATCAAAATATCGTTTTTGGGCTCTTGGGAGCCTGTTATATTAGGCCAATTTGCTACCTATCTCCTGAGAGAAGGCCTCCCATTAGAGAGACAAGCTGGTTGCCCTGAGCAATAGAAAAGGCATGTTTTAAGTAAATTTTATATAAACCTTTTTTCAGAGTTTAAGCATACCCTAGGCATCTTGTACCTGTTTAGAGGCTTAGGCCTAGGTTTTTATATACGTGTATATATGTATATAGCTATTTTTGTCTCATCTCCGTTTCATACAAAATTAACAGTTATGCCTGTATAGCCAAACTTTATATAATTTCTTTTTTATCTTTAGCATTTAAGCATACCCCAGGCATCTTGTACCTGGCTTTTTACATTGGTTGTGGCTATTTTTTTGTCTTGTTCCCCTTTTGATATGGGATGGACATGGACAGTTCTTCTTTTTAAACATATGAATTATAATTTTTGAGTTTTTGGGACTTAACTAGGCTGGCATGTACTTTGCCACCAGTAAGCCTCCTGTGTCTTTTTTGCATCAGACATGACCAACATTTGTCCCCCCTGAAAATGTCTCACATTTAAAAGGATAAGCCAGCTTCCAGAGCAATGTGACACCTTAATTTAGTTCACATTTAAAAGTTTTTTTGACATGGGAAGCATGCGGTTTGCATGTTTGTCTCCCAGACTAATTTTGAGTCCTTACATTGACCAACAGAACATATTTCTTAAGCCAAAATACCCTTTTGTACCAGTTTTCCTGTGAAAGTCCCATTTTCTGAGATTAGCTGGCCTTTGGTATGACATCATCTCTCTTTACATAAACCTAAAATTGATGTGATTTCAATATTTAGAACAGTACAGTCATAACATCTATTACTAAGAAAAAAGAACTTAAATTGTAACCTTAAGGAAAATTTTGTCATTTTGAATCTTAGACTATCTCTGCAAGTGATTCAACAGCAGGAGTTGCTACCCTGGCTTTTATTATGTAAATTATGCTGATCTGGAACTCAGAGATCTGCCTTTTTTTGTTTTTTGTATTTTTACTTTGTGTTGGGATTAAAGGTATGTGCCTTCACCAACTTGTTCAAATATTTTTTTTTCTCAAATCAATATCGTTGTAACTCATAACCTTTAAATGAAAATCAAGCAAAGAGACAAGAAAATTTTAAGTTTTGGGTCAGTTGTGCCAATTGAGGCTGTAACAAGCAAAGCCCAGTTGATAATATTTTGGAATTTAGTTGTTGTTACAGTGAGTTGGTAGACCCTTACCAAAGAGATGACAAGTGTCTTATAACCAGAGAGTTTTGAATTTTAGTTTTTGTTAAGCTAATTTTTATTAGGAAGAGGGCCCTTTCTATTGCCTGTAACTTAGTATTCCATTCCTTGTCTTTTTCCCCATTTTCTCCTTGAACTTTCTTGAAGAAGGCATGAAGAAGAGCCATCACCATTAAACATATTGCTACCAGATCCATAACTATG
The DNA here is from genome assembly GCF_907164565.1 of Psammomys obesus. Classification (NCBI taxonomy): domain Eukaryota; kingdom Metazoa; phylum Chordata; class Mammalia; order Rodentia; family Muridae; genus Psammomys; species Psammomys obesus. The sequence goes on along the minus strand of NW_026585698.1, from coordinate 56,528 downwards.
ACAACTAAAACAAAGCCAAAAGGGATTAAAACACCCTCTGTCATGGCATTTTTTATTTCAGATGCAGTTTTAGGCCAAGTTCTCTCTAGAGGTCTGTCTGCTCCCAGTTTCCTTCTTTCCCACCATGGCTGCTGCTAAACTGAGCTGAGCCGGCCATACTATAAGGAAGCCATGCTCCTGTACCCTTCCTGTTAGACTGTAGGGGCAGCCAGTTTTGTTATGTTAAGTCTCAGGTCAGCTCACAAATAGGCTGTCTTTTGCTCCTGGGCCTGTTTAAGAATCTCTCTGGGTTGTATCACTAAATTATGTTAAAGTATGATTTAAAGGGTGTGGATACTTAGATTAGTTGGGTGCCATTTCTTGTGAGTTATGATATTTATTATTGATTTATCTTTTAGTTAAGCAGTGATTATTCCTAAACTAGCTGTATACCCAAATCACCACACAGAGCTAACCTAGAGCACAATGTTGGGCAATAGTTACTCCATCCTAAACCTCTAAGCCTGCATAGTTTCCTACCCTTCACATTTCACCTATTACACTTCCTTATAGTCATATCTCAGGTCGTATACATTCCAAGAGAACATTATACTAACAAGATGGAGACTAAAAATGGCTTCAGTTTTATTTTAATGATGAAGGCAAGTGTCAATGTAGGAATTACAGTTATGCTAAAAACTAAAGTAGGTCTAAAGCAGGCCTCAACAAGGTAGGAGCAAGAAACTTAGGAGTTCAAGGTTGTCTTGGTTACACAGTGAGTTTGAGGCCAGCCTGAGCTACATAAGACCTGTCTCAAAACACCAGGAAAGACAAAGGCTGTAGAGATGGCTCAAAAGTTAAGAGTGTGTATTGCTGTTCAAGATGACTCAAGTTCACTTGTCAAAGGCATGGGCCATCCCATCCAGCTTGGAGCTTTCAGAGTATTGTTGTGCCTAGATCTTAAGGTCCCCAAAGACCACCAGGAGCCAGACCACATATGCAAGAGCAAAGAGATTTATATGGGCTTAAGCTCAATCCCTCCACCTTCATCAACCCCGTGGAGCAGAGAGGAGAGCCCTGAGCAGCTACATGGCAGGGTTTTTATTTGGGATTTGAGGAAGAACCTGGAATTCCCAGCTTAGCAGTTACAGGATTGAATGACCTTCAGCAAGGGCAAGCTTGTTACAAAGTGATTGGCTAACTAACATAATTAATATTGAGTTATCAATAGACCCCAAGGAATGTTAGTTCATTGGGCTGCCCAGCACAGGTGCCCTACCCTGAGATAAGATACTTTCCCATTCTTGTGGTAACCTCCAGGCTATTCCTTGGGTAGGGAATTTTATGGTTTTCTTATTCTTGGAATTGGTGACCTATGGCCTAGTTCCTGGGACTGGTGACGTTTGGGGGGTGGGAGTCAGGCCCGGTCCTTTCAGTATAAACAATATTACTTTTTTGAAAAGGCAGCTTTCTGGCTGTACTGCCTTTTCTGAGTTAGCCTCTCTCTCTTCCCCATACCAAATCCTCTCACCTTCCCCATAGCCACCCTCTCCTGTTCAAGGGACCCCAGCTGGCCCCTAGCAGGGCTCACATCAGCTCTTTCGTACTCCACGCTCAGAGTGACTTTGCTTGTGGCAGGTAGCCAGTCCCTGTCCTGCTGTATATCCTCCCAGAGCTGCTTTAAAGGACTGTGTATCCCCTACAGATAGAGCCACATCTTGTTCCAACTAATATACACTTCAGCCCACACAGTTAGCCTCTAGTGCAACTTATGCTTGCTTATTTTTTTTTTTTTTGAAAAAGGTCCAAGGCGGTTCTGAATTCTAATCATCCCACCTCCTCCTCCCAGGTGCCTCAGTTTTATGTGGTTCTTGGATTGAACCCAGGCCTTCTGGCATGCTAAGCAAATACTCTACCTGCTGAGCTATATTCCCAACTCCACATTTATTTCTTTGAGGTGCTGGACACTGAATGCAGGGTCTCATGCATGAAAAAAAAAAAAAAAATCGACACAAGGTCTTAGATAGACCAGGATAACCTTGAACTTGCTGTTTAGCTAAGGTTGGCTTTGAACTCCCAATCCTCATGTCTCCACCCAGAGTGCTGGGATTACAGGTGTGGGTATCATGTTGAGGATCCTTAAAGGAAAATTCAAACACCAACAGTATGAGTGGTCTGATGAGCACAGTGGACCTTTCCCCAGCTTCAGTTGTCACTTGATGGCCTGCGGAATTTCAGCCACCTACACCCACTATTCCCGCCAAGTATTTAGAAAGACACTTGACACCTGTGGGCAACATTTCATTTGCATTTGTGTTTCAGGATCGAATTTCTTCTCCTTCTCTCTGCGTGTGCATTCACTCTCGCTCTTTTATTTTTTCTTTCTTTCCTTTGTTTGTTTTTATTGTTTGAGACAAGGTTTTTCTATGTAGCTCTGGCTATGTTAGAACTCACTCTTTAGACCAGGCCTCTTAGAGAGATCCCCCTGCCTCTGCTTCCTAAGTGTTTAGATTAAGGGTGTGTTCCACCATTGCCTGCTCAGGATTTAATTTCTAAGGTAAGGACACTTTACAAAATCAGAATCAAGATGCACATCTACTGGGTCTTGTCATCTTGAAATAGCCAAAAACTCCATCAAAGGTTATACTGAGCCTCTCTAGAGAAACAAACAAGAGCTAGGCATGTTGCTGTATGGGAAGTGGAGCAGGGGGAGTTCGTGGCCAGCCTCCGCTGCAGAGCAAGCTCAGGGCTACTCCTGGCTAGAGACTGTCTCAAAAAGGCTTTGGAGCATGTGCTTTTCCCTGCATCCTAGCCCACTTCCACCATCAGGGGCTGATTGCCCTCCTTCCTTTTTGTTTTTCCTTCCTTCCCTCTTTCTTTCCTTCCTTCTATTTATTTATTTTTGAGGCTGGGTTTCTTTTTGTGTAGTCCTGGGCTGTCCTCAAACTCTCTCTATAGACCAGGCTGGCCTTGAACTCATGGAACTCCACCTGCCTCTGCCTCCCAAGTGCTGGGGTTACAGATGTGAGCCACTGCCATACGACTCTGATTTTCTTTTTCTTTCTTTTTTTTTTTTTAAATATTTTATTTATTTATTTTACATATATGAGTGTTCTGTCTATAGTATAGCTGCAAGCCAGAAGAAGGCATCACATTCCTTGTATAGATGGATGTGAGCCATCATGTTGTTGCTAGGAATTGAACTCAGAACCTCTGGAAGGGCAGACAGTGCTCTTAACCTCTGAGCCATCTCTCCAGCCCTGATTTCCTTTTCTTAATAAATTTTCTCATTTCTGCTTTTACTTTTTTAAGGAGGTCACTAGGAAAGCAGAGGCAGGCAGGTCTCTATGAGCTCAGCCTGGTCTACAGAGGGAGTTCCAGTCTTATCAAGGCTACAGAACCCTGTCTCAGAACAAACAAACAATTTTAAAAATGAAAGGTGGGAGCTGGACCTGTTAGCATATACCTTTAATCCCAGCACTCCAGGTAAAGGCAGGGGGATCTCTGTGAATGCAAGGCCAGCTTTGTCTATTGGCATAGAGGTGGTCTAGAGAGTTCCAGGTCAGTCAGGGCTAAACAGTGAAACCCTGTCTCAAAATACAAGCAAACATGAACAAGAAAACCCAAGCATAAAAACCACCCCCACTGCCACCAAATACAATGTCTTCTTTCTTATGTTTCTTTCTTTCTTGGCAGTCTTAATATGTAGCCCTGGCTGGCCTGGAACTCACATGCCTCTTGCTGGAATTGAAGGTGTGTGCCACCGAGCTCCTGCCTTAGCCTTCTGAATGCTGAGGTTATAGGCATGAGCCACCTTGCCCAGCTAGTTCTTCCCTGTTTTTCAAATAAGGAGAAGTGGGAGCCCCAATCTTATTTCAATGATATTGTATACTGAGTATATTGTATACTGATATTGTACATTTTAGGATGAAAAAATTTTCAGGCTCTTGGCTAAAACCTTTGAACTCAATGACAAGTCAGATAGATGCCGGCACTGAAAGCCCAGGAACCAGCTGCCCTCTCTCCCTGGGGAAAGAGTTCCCATGCGTGCTGAGCATTTCAGGTTATATCTTAGCTACACTTCCAGCCTGACACAAAAGTTCTAACTTTTGGCCTTTGTGTACCCTGAGGTATATCACAAATTCCTGGTGATAAACTCCAAGACTCCCTGTGTCCCTAAGGAAAAGCGTTTTGCATGGGGCCATCAGACACAGGTCAGTGAATCTTCTTGACAAGTTCTTAAGAGTGGCAGGCCAGCCTCTCATCTGAAAAGACATAGCATTGGGTGCTTGTGTGTGTGTGTGTGTGTGTGTGTGTGTGTGTGTGTAAAACTACCCAGATTTGCAGAAGAGCTTGGTGACTGACAGAGTCTATTAGGGGACAATGCAGAATGAGGGAGCCAGGGAGTTCCCCAGAAGTGAGCTTGGTCTGAATTTTCTCCAGTTTTTGTCTCTTCCACAGGCTGCGGGACAGAGACGAACAGCAGGTCTCACATTATAGTGAAGGGCAGTTTGATCAAGCCAATGTTATGCAGCAGATTCACAGATTCCTACCAGCCTTCTGATTCGGGACCTGAGAGGAAGGTCTTGAGGCTGCCTGGGTCCCACTCTATTCTGTTTGTCTCTGTATCTATTATTAACTTTTTTTCTCTCAGATGTAAATGATGGGGGGGGGGCGACAGATGTGTAAGTTTCCTTTTTTTATTTTCTCACTCCTTTATAGAAAATTGTCCATTTTGTCTAAAACTTACATGAGGCCATAAAATGTCAGGAATGCTGTCTTGAGCCTGAATTTAGCTAGAGGCAAAGGGATGGAAAGTCTGGGGAAGAAAGTTGGACAGGGAGTCATCAAGGACAGGCTGCCTCATCAGGATTGGAACACAAACCCTGAGGTTCAGTTTGTATTCCGATACTGAGTCATCTTAACGAAACTGGCCTTTTTACAGATCCAGCTGGCCACTGCCCAAACTACATGCCCCCTACCTCAGGGTGCCAGCAGTCCAAGTGGCTCCAGGTCCCTCTGTGTTTCTTGTGAGGACCCTTCCTGCTTCTTGCCCTGGGGTCTATGTGAGAAAGCACCAAGGACACTACTGCGACCTGTTGCTGCCCAGGGAAGGTGCACAGTGGCTTTCCAAACTCTCAGGGAGCCTTCACGGAGAGTCAGGAAGGTTCTTATGTCAGCCCTGAGGGTGAGTAACAGCTTGGGGCTTCAGGAAAGCTCTCCAAGCAGCCACTCCCAGAACTCTTTTCCCTGGGGCTAGGAGCTCCTCCCGGCCTTGTCCTCCAGGGTAGGGATCTGAGCAGTCCGTGGGGACGCGGCCACGTCGGGAACAAAGGCTGGCAGAGGGGTCCTGGAGAGCGAGGCTGGGGGGGGGGGGAAGGAGGTGGGGGCTGCTCCCTCTCGGCTCCTCCCTCCTCCCTGCGTCCTCCGCCTCCTCCATCCTCTCTGAGAGGCGGCCAACTTCACCGGGCGTCCCCAAGTTGCGAGGTGCGCGTGTGGAGTGAGGTAGGGAGCGCGGTGGAGAGGCGAGGGGCTCCCGGAGCCTTGGCTGTGGTTCAGGAGGCCGCCGGCGGCCGCTAACGGGATTGGGGTAGCGGCTAGGACCGACAGTTCGCCTGTGGCTAGGACACCGCCCGCTAGGCTCCGCTTCCCGCCCAGCGAGGGGACCAGCCCCAGCGCGCCTCCCTCCTCGCACTCGCGGCCCCAGCATCTTCCAAGCAAAGGGCGCAGTTAGGGGAGGATGCTGCCCGCCCTGGACGCTGGCTTCCGGACAGTCGGATCCGCCCGCCGGGAGGAGGAGGAGGCTCGGCTGGGGTAAGTTGGGCGCCCGCGTCTCGCGTCTTGGCACCGCCTCCTGGGCCCCAGCCGGGCGCCGACGGCGTCCCAAACTTTGGGAGGAGAAAGGACCAGCGTGGGGCGGGAGGGAGTTCCCTGCGCGGGGAAACCCCAGCGCTGCCAGATTCCCAGCTGCCTGGTGCCCACTCCCGGGTCACAGCACAAGCCACAGGCGAAGGTCTTCTCCACTCCGGGCGTCCGGAGCCCTCCGAAAAGCGTGCTCCTGGGAACGCAGGGTTGGGGACTTCTAAACCAGTCTGGGTTCTCTGCTGGTCCCGCAGCTCCTTCCACCGTGAAAGGGAGTCCTCGAACTTCATAGCCGGAGACTACTAGCTGCCCGGGCTTTGGAAAGCTGTGACGGGGACCCGCTGAGGTCCAGGAATAGGGAGGAAGAAGCAAATATTGCAGTCACTTCTCCCGGACCAACAGGGGCAGATTTGGTGTGGAAACTCAGTGTCTGTATGATGTGTCTGGGCGTGCTCAGCCCTTCCAGAGAGAGATGGGGGAGACCGGAGCCAACAATTTAGAAACTTTTTAAAGAGTTCTTCTGGTTTGGGGTCTTTGAACTGTGAGGAAAAATCTGCATGCTAGTGCTGTGCCTGACATCTGCACGGTGGCCAGGACAGGGAGTTGCAAAGGAAGCAGAGACCCTGGCGGATGTACTTCCTCAGAGGGACTTCCAGGGGGATCGAAGCTAATGTATATAGGGTCATGGGCTGAGCTGAGACTTGAAAGTCGGGGTGAAGCCAGCCCTGCTGGTCTGTCTTACTCTAGAATGCTTAGTTTGTGATTCTAATGTCCTGGCACACACCCCAAGGATCTTCCTGGGCCTAGTGCAGTTCAGGGCACACAGTCGATGATGACTGATGGCATCAGTAGGGAATGCATTTTGTACTTGCCTTGAGTGAAGCCCAGGGAGCCTCAGCTGAATTGGCATTGCTCTTCTTGGAGAGGAAAAGGCCTCTCACTGGCTGTGGGAAGCCCTGCCTGTTCTCTTCAGGGGAAGTGGCCCAAGTGGCATGTTCCACTGTGCCTCGTGGTTACCTCTCCTTCCCCAGAACAAAAGAAAGGTTCCAATTCAGCATCTGGTTAAGTAGGAATGGAATAGAGTTGGAGAGTTGTGTGCTGTTTGGCAGACTCAGAGCTCTGCAGTGGACATTATAAGTTGATTCCATCCGTCCTCCCATGCCCTCGCCATGGTGGCAGTGAGTTAGTGAGGACTAACTACCCCAGTGTGTACATGCTGGGGTAGAGTCCCTGAAACAGGAGGGATTGGGGACATCTACTCTTGCTTGCTCCTGCTGGTCTGGCTGGAGAAAAGTGGCTACAAGGGTCTAGTAGAAGCTATGTCTTCCAGCAGGGGCTTGACTTGGTGGTAGCACGTGATGGTAACCGTGAGCGGGTGATCACAGCCCTTGTGCCAGTTGCTGTGAGTTTCCCAGAGGGGCAGAAACATTCCTTTTTCCTGGAACTGAGGCTGCCAGCAGTTGGGACTGAGAGTCCACAACGATGTAGGAGTGGTCTTAGCCCGTCCCCGGGAGGAAATGTGTCCATCTGCACTCCTGTCCCTGAAGGATATTGACTAGCAGTAGTGTGCCTGCCAGGGCCCTAAATGCCAGCATTAGCGAGATGCGTGGGTAGTGCTAGACCTGCGGTCCTAGAGGAGAGAGGAGGCGTTTGGCCCTCACCCAGTGAGATTCTGTTAGATGGGGGGTATGCCAGTCCCTTCTCAACCCCCCTTTCCATTTTCATCATGTGTTCTGGAATCAGGAGTTCTGTAGATGCTGTTCCTTTAAGTCATTACACTCCTCTAGAATTTCCATTTTATCTTTTTTACAGATGAGCCTCAGAAAAACTGCACATCTTTCAAAGTCACACAGTTGGTAAGAGACCAAGCCAGGATTTGAACTTGGAGATTTGATTTCAGAATTGTGCTGGCTCCACAATTCTGAAATCAAGTTCTGTACAGTCTATCTGTATAGGCTCTGTAGCAACATTGGTGCTACCTTGAAACCTGTTTCTGTGGTCTCTGCCTGCCTGTCCTTTTCCACAGCCTCTGTGGAGCCATGGGACCAAAAGCTGGGTGGCACCCAGCTCCTGGAGCCTTCGTGTGGCTCTGCACTCAGGAAGCTGGAGGTTTGGGTGTGAGTGCCAGGGCATGGCACAATAACATCACGAGAGACAATTGCCTACTCAGTCCCTTATGGCTGTTCCTTGGCTGAACCATCTATCTTTAAGTGGATCAGTATACTATTTCCCCTTTGCCCCTGGATACATAAACTGTTATCTGAGGAAGTTATTCCTCACCGATATTTCCCTGGTGACTTAAGGGGTCATGGTTATAGCTGTCTTTTCTGTCATATCATGTACCCTGGAGAGCTGGACTCTTTAGATCATCAGAAGAGACAGGTGGGACAGAGCCAGGCAACCAGGGGAGATGATAGCAATGGCTCACTTTGTCCCCAGCTGTGCTTCTGTGAACAGGACCCACAGAGTGTCAGCTGTCTGATCCCATGGGGCACAAGAGGATATGAGGATCAAGGGTGGATGCATAAGCTCGTGAGTCAGGAAACTGTAGCCACATTGCCTCAGGAACCCCTGCTGATTTTCTTAGTTTTTAGAATACCTGGTGTCCTGTTCCTCCAACTTTTGAGTGTTAGAATCACCCCTTCAAGGGCCAAGGTTTCTATCTCCCCAGAACCTCTGATACGGTATCTATGAGATGAGGAAAGATGAGGACTTCAAGAATGTAAGAGGCCTTGGGTGAGCATAGCTCAGCTGACACCCCACACCCCATGTAACAGAATCTCACTGGGTGAGGGCCAAATGTCTTGAAGTCCTAGCTGCAGGCCCTCCCTGGTAGAGGCCCCTCCCTGGTAGAGTGGACATGATAGATGGCGAGAGGAAGATGGGATATGGGGGCAATCCCACAGAGGACATGCTTGTACCTATCCTGGTGCCTTACACTCAGGGAAGCGAGAGGTAGCCGTGGTGAAGCCTGGGAAGGACTGTGTACTCTTGCTGGGGAGTTGCACTGAAGGCTCTTAACAATTTTTTTTTATGATTTTTTTTAAGATTTATTTATTTTATGTATATGAGTGTTCTATCTGCATTTATACCAGAAGACCAGAAGAGAGAATCAGTTTACATTATAGATGGTTGTGAACCACCATGTGGTTGCTGGGAATTGAACTCATGACCTTTGGAAGGGCAGACCGTGTTCTTTACCAGTGAGGCATTTCTCCAGCCCCCTCAGGGCTGATTTTTATCACCCTTTCCTCTCTAGGCCTGAAAAGAGGATAAGAAGCTGATCCAGTCCGTGGATTCCACCGTTGGGTGTGGGTGGTGGGGACAGGGTGTTGATCTTTGCAAGCTCAGGCACCTTCTGTCTCTATTGTCCCAACTCTAGCTGCTGCTCCTGGTCCCCAGCCAGTGTGGAGGGAGGAGCTCCTCTGTCAGTCTCCAGCATTGGCCTGGCGAGAGCTGCCACCTTCTCACAAAGATGGTGTGTACTGGAGCACTGAGGGTTTCTCTAAACTCTAGGTAGTTCATCACCAGGCTCCAAGAGGATTCTGTGGGAAGTCTGGAGGAACTGTGGAAAACCAGCAAACCAATTTTCCACTCAGCTGCTCCTGGCGACCACAAGTAAACAGCCACTTCTGGGACCAGCCTGAACTGTTGGAGGGCTATGCCTGCCCCTCTCTGCCCTTTTGACTTTGGTAGCCTCGAAAGCCACAGAGCACATCTTAGCCAGGCCAGTTCTTGCGCTGCTGGACTAGGTGGTTGGGATCAGGTGAAACTTAGGGGATAAAGGAAAACCTGGGCTTGGGGCCCGACGCTGTTTGGGTAAGTTACTTGTGTTCTACCCAGTTCATGAGCCCCAAAAGACCAGGAATAAACAGACTCCACTGTAAATATATGACCTTCTTTTTATTACAAATTACAAGCTGCAGCTTGGGCCCACACCGAGAGCCCCGTGCCCAGCTTAGTTGGGTGATTTAAAGATTCTGCTCCCTCCCAGCATGCCCAAGGCAGGGGGATTCCTGCCTGGCAAGCATCTATTGGTCAAAATGCTACATTTTGAATTGATTGGCTATAGGAAGGTCCCCAGACTATAATGACCTGGTGTCCCTCCCTAGGGGGATGGGCCAGTTTCCTAGCAACTATATCTCTAGTGGGTGGGGAAAGAATGCAGTAAGGCGGTCCTTCCCCTCAGGGCATTACTGGACTTCTCACCCACCTACTTCAGGCCTTAAACTTTAATAACTGCTCATGTTTAATCTTTTGGTCTCTCACTTGCTCTGGGAAGAAGGCTGGTTCTTTGACTTGGAGGGTAGAGAACAGCAGTGTTCTTCACCAGCTTTGGGGCATCTTACACATTGCCTCAGGATGGGTGGACCAAAGTAATTTTCAGCTCACACCTTTCCAAGGTAGGGCCCACTTTGGAAAAGATCATAGAGAGCATGCACTCATTTCCTCTGTCTATTTTCTATATTGACAAAACTGTCCCAGAGTTGGGTCAGCTTGAGGAGGGCTGGAGGTTCAAGGTCATTCATGGCTTCACGAATGGACCTTTTGTGTCTTAGAGATGGGTAACCTGGTGGCAGCTGCAGGTTATTGGTCATGAACTGAAAGTTCACACACAGTAAGAAAGAAGGTGGGCTCTCGGTGAGGGTGGCTTTCTGGTGCTCAGGGCCAAGAAGAGTCCCACAGTCCTGTGTGGCTGTGCAAGCTTGGCTCTCTAAACTGGACACTGCAGGAGCCTGGAAGAGGGGCATTGCATGAAGGTGCTCAGAACTGCTGCCACCAGGCTGCTAAAGAAGGGAGTCCTGGGTGGGTCCCCTCATGACTGCAGGTTTTTCTTCCTTTGGTGTTGGGAATGGAACCCAGGGTCTTACACACTCACTAGGCAAACTCTCTACCACTGAGCTCCTCCACATACCTATCCTGTAGCCTTGGTAAAGAGAAAAGGCTGGTAGGCCCACAATCACACATAAACCACTACAAAAATTCATGCACATGCACTCAAACACAAAATATTAAGTGAATATGAGACAAATTAATACACTCCAAAAAGATGCTTACAAACTGAGCCTACAAACTCAAGGCATTGAAAGGCAAACTATGTGATATTTAAGAATACCTTGGGTTAGATACTTAACCTTTCTGGGCCTTCCTTTCTTTTTTCTCAGTCTGTAAGAAGGGATTGGAACAGTGCCCTGTGTGCCTGGCTATTGTGAGTTACAACATAGATGGAGGTTAGACTTAGACATAATGAATGCTAGGTATGTGTTATTTCTGGCCTCTTACTGGTACACCCTGTACCAGCTGTTTACAGAGCTAAGGTTGCAAGGCATACTTACACGGCAGTGAATGGCTCAATAGGCTACATAAATGAGCCCTTTTCCCCAGGATGGGAGGACCTCCTTGTGCTACACTCTTAACTGGAATTTATTAGGGAGACCATCATGTCTTTCTATGGACCATTCAAACAATGCAGGAGTGAGCTCCTCCAAGAGTTAGTGGAATTCCTTTGGCAGGAGTTTAAAAGCAGGGCTACATGGAGTCCCAGTCTAGCAAGGGAACCCTGTGAGGCCAGGTGCAGGTGGGGCTGCGGACCTTGTTCCTGTTGTTATGATTTACATATTGGACTTCTGAGCATAGTTGTGGGCTGCAAGAAGGCTCACAGTTGGATATGGTGGCACTTGCCCGGAATTCCAGCACTCTGGAGGAAAAGGCGGGAGGATCAGGCAGTCAAGGCCATCCTATCTACAAAGAAAGTTCAAGCCACCTTGGGCTACATGAGATCCTGGAGATAGAGAGAGACAGAGATAGGGGCACAGAGAGAGAGAGAGTAAAGAGAAGGAGAGGGGGAGGGAGAGGGAGAGAGAGAGAGAGAGAGAGAGAGAGAGAGAGAGAGAGAGAGAGGAATGTATCATGGACTCTGCCTAGATGATACCAGTGCCTCTTCAGGCTTTTGGTATGTACCTACTATTCACACAGGCCACATCCAGCTGCCTGTGCCACCTCCATTCTACCTGTGAGCTGGCCTCACCCATTCCCTGTTCTTCCTGCTTCCCAGTCTCCCTTCCTGTCCAGCTGCCCGACCATTTGCAGGACACTGGAATGTGCTAGTTTGCCTGAACTAAAGCAGTGTCAGCTGAGGAAACATTTTGCAAATAAATGCTCCGCCACCACTACCACACACATCCCCCACAGCTGCAACTGTGCCAATTTTCAGCAAAGAATTTCACAGCTCAAAGCACACAGCCTCAGGCTGGCTGCACTTGCTGTGGTCTTTAGCTCCTTTCTGGAGACAGCCAGAGGCCAGAGTACTAAAAGCAGATGCCCAGCTATGAAGAAACTCCAAGGGAGAAACCTAGAAGCCAAGTCCCAAGAGGGAGGTCATTTCCTCCGAGGAGGAATGGCTCTCCCCTGGCCCATCTGCAAAGCTAACTCCCTGTGTTAGTGACTTCTTTTGCACCTTGCTTTGCTGTCTGAGGGCAGAGCCCTCAGGGGTCAGAAGCTGTAACAGTTGGCATGTCAGCACCCCCCCCCAAACCCTTCCCATGTGCCTTCACTTGCTTCCTAGGAAGCTCCTAAGCTGGTCACTGCCTCTATCTCCATGTTTAAGTTGAGGTACCCACGTCCATGGCTGTCCAAGCTGGCACATCTTTGCCCTACCATGACATCACTAGTGAGTATTTGTCCCGATATGGTGGTACCCTGAGGAAGAAGGGGCCAAAATTTGCCTAAGGATCCAACTGAGGGGCTGGTTCCAGGGAATTAGTGTCACATGTCACTGACAGCACCTCAAGAGCTGCGTCTGACCTGACATCCGCTGGTTGACCCAGTTGGCATTTCAGATCATGCAGCAATCTAAATCAGGCCTAGTATCTGCACCACTGGCTTACAGAGCCAGGAAGACAGGGCTAGCCAAAGCCTCAATGTCCCCATGGCCATTTCAACAATGCAGAGTCCTGGGTAGCTTCCGTGGCTTGTGATCTATGGAACATTGCAGCTTTGGCCTGTACCTGAGCTCTTCTCTGGACATCCAAGCTCTCCTCACTTCCTGGGCACAAAGCCTGCACTTCACAGCCTCTTTGGGGGTTCAGGACACCCCCCCCATCCTTCCTTCCCCTTGTCATGCATGTCTCTATCTCCTGGAAGCCTGGCTGGATAGTCCCCATCACAGAGCCTGTGTGTCCATGCTGTCCCATAGCATGGAGGCTGTTAGCTCTGTGGTCGGCGGTGGCGGTTGGGTAGTGACTCTGAACATAAGGGCTGCCTTAATCATCTGTGTCCTCTGCTATGCGCTGCCCCCGGGCATGCAAAGAGCATACTGTGTGGTGTCTGAGTATAGAAAGCAAGGGCTATAGATGTGAGTCCAAGGGAGCAGCTGGCAGAGATGGTAGGGTGGTCCAAGCCAGGATGACCCTGCTAGGGAGTAGGCAAAGGGGAGTCATGGTAAATGGGAGTGACAGGAAATGGCAGGAAGAATGTTCCCCCAAACACCTGACCTATCTATTCATTTCCTAGTTGGACCTGGGCAAGTATCCTGAGGATTGACCTGACACCCTTGAAAGGCTTCTCCATCCATCCATCCATCCATCCATCCATCCATCCATCCATCCATCCATCCATCCCTGTCTGCCTACCCAGAGTGCCTGCCTACACAGGATGCCTCTTTTTTTATTTTTTAATTTTTCAAGACAGGGTTTCTTTGGGTAACCTTGATCTGCCTGCCTTTACCTCCCCAATTGCTGGGATCAGAGGTGTGTGCCACCATGCCCAGCTCAAGATGCCTCTTTATGCCACACTGCTGGCTAATGGATGGGTATACCCTAGGTTTTCTGCTTAGTCCCATAAGCCCTTAATAACCAGTCTTGTTCTCACTGTAGATGCTTATTCAATTTCTTCAGGGTCTACTTCTGATCTCCAGGCAATTCAGGTCTCTGAGGCTGTTGTTTCTTTGAGGAAACTGAGGCACAGGGTGGGGAGGAGCCACTTTCTTTGAGATTCCATCTGCAGCTCCCAATTTGTCCTTTCAGAAGGTGTAGTGCTGAATTTTAGGGTTCAGGGACATCACACCATGTCTTACTCAACACTATTTAAGGTGGACTGATGGTTGGGGGTGGTAGGTCCTTCTGGAAAAGAGATGAAAGGGGCATCAGTGACCACTCTGATTCTTGCTGTGATAAGGACTCAGGAAAACTTTTGTCTTGAGCTGGAGAGATGGCTTAGCAGTTAAGAGCACTGGCTGCTCTTCCAGAGGTCCTGAGTTCAATTCCCAGCAACCACATGGTGGCTTATCACCATCTATAATGAGATCTGCTACCCTCTTCTGTCATTCAGGCAAAAATACTGTATTCATAAATACAGTCTTAAGGAAAAAGAAGAAGCAGCCATTTTTTCATGCAGAAAAAACAGAGAGGAGGATGGTCAGATGGGCTGCAGGGTCAGAGAGGGAGGCAGCTGGGCTGAATCGTTCATAGGGTACAAGAAGAAAGATGAAAGAGGATGGAGTGTAGCTCCCTGGACAGGCTCTAGAGCCAGTCTGCCCACCTGGGAAGCCCTGGCCACCCTACTGGCAGTGTGGCCAGGGCCAAATTGCTGAACCTTTCTGTGCCTCAGTTTCCCTAATGGAACTCAGCATGTAGGGGTGATGCCAGAATGAGATTTAAATTTATTTATTTATTTATTTATTTATTTACTGAGTGTGTGTGTGCTGGAGAATAACTTACAGGAGTCAGAACTATGTGGGTCCTGGGGATTGAACCCAGGTGTCAGGCCTGACAGCAAGTACCGGAGCAAGCACCAGCTCTAAAATGTTTTTATACAAGTGCTTAGAGCTGAGCTTATCACACAGCATCAAGCAAGGTGAGCTGCTTTATGTACAGGTGTGTGTGTGTGTGTGTGTGTGTGTGTGTGTGTGTGTTGGAAACTCAAGATATGCATATATCTTATTTTGGTGTTTTGAAACAGAGCCCTGCGGGAAGCCCTGCCTAGGCTAGAAGCCTTCTGGCAGTCCTCTGCCTCTGCCTCTCAAGTGCTGGGATTACAGATCTGTGACACCATACCTGGCTTTCAGTATGACTTTTTTTGTTGTTGTTTTGATTTTTCAAAACAGAGTTTTTTGTATATCCGTGGTTGTCCCGGAACTTACTCTGTAGACCGGGCTGGACTCAAACTCACAGAGATCTGTCTGCCTCTCCCTCCCTGAGTGCATGCACCATGCATGGTGGCCTGGTTTCCATATGGATTTTCAAAGGCAGCTAGGAAGTAAACTGAGTTTGTGTCTTAGCTCCCCTTAGATACCATAGTTGGCATGATATACTTTGCTGCATGCCACATGCTTCATATCCTCATTAAGCCCTGTTTAACCTATAAAGGTTGGTAGAGGAGCAAACTGCAGCTCAAAGAGGCAGAGTATCCTGCCCGAGGCTACCCAACTGTGGGGACTCAGACATAGGCCTGACTCCCTGGGTTTATCTGTGCTTAGGTTTCTCCTTACAGTGGAGGTTGGAGAGGCTGCCAGATGCTATGTCCAGTGCAAGATATACAGACTGTAGTTGTGAATCTCCATAGCAGGGAGAATTAGAGGTGACAAGGGAGAGGTGCCAGGACAACTCAGAAGGGAGGATAGCCTGGAGGCCACAGTATAAAACTCACTATTCATAGCCCACGACAAATCATTGAGTCACTAGGGAAAAACTTGCATCACTCATCTCTCTTGCTGTCTACTGCCTCTCTGCCCTTCCTGAGCTCCTGGAGACCCTAATGCCCACAGTCCTATGGTGAGGGAGTGTCCACCCCCAGCTAGCAGGCCTACAGACTGCCTTGTATTCCCCTTCTGAGCCTCTGTCTCCCACCTTCTCACCTTTCTTATTGTGCTGTGAGAATTCCAGACCAACATCATAGTACCCAGCTTCTGTGTTGAGTTTTAAACTTCTTTTCCTTTGAGAAAGGGCTCTGGTTTCCTGTTGGAGTCAGTGTTTGCTTTTTTGTTTTTGGAGACAGGTTTTTCCTAGTCCAGGCTGGCCTCAAACACTGAGTTTCTTGTTCCATTTCTCAAATGCTAAAGTTTACAAGTGGGTGTCACCATTCCCAATTTTATGGGATGCTGGGTATTGAACTCAGGGCCTTTGTGCACACTAGGTAAGTACTCTACCCGCTGAGCTGCATCTCTAGCCCAAGAGTCAGTGTCCAGAGAGCTAAGCTGCCTGAGCAGTGTCCGCAACAGAAAGCTGTGTCCTAGATGGAAGTGAGAAGCTGATAAGCAGGCCCCTGTTTCCAAGGATGCAGCTGAGTGTCCTACAGATCTTTATTTGAGCATCTTTGGCCAACTGTTCTATGTGCTTCAATCTAATAGCATTTTACAGATGCCAACAATGAGTCCCAGAGAGCTCAGGAGACTTTTCTGTAGCCACACAGCCTGAGTCAAACTTGTTGTCTAACTCCACGTATGCTCTTGGCCACTGTAGCAATCGGGCTGCATTTCACTCATACTCCCCACGCTGGGCAATGCAGACTGAAAGTATTTGGGCAGCTTCCATGTCTGGGTCCCTGTTCACTTTCCTAGAGACTGAATCTATGCAGGAGGAGGAACAGAGCATTGGCTTCCCTTGTCATGGGAACTCTGTGGCTAGGGGAGTTGGGTGACATGTTTGCCGACTCTCCTCTCAAGAAGGCACATTCCCCATGCGTCAGAGGGGCACCTGTCCAGGGTTTGGTGGGTCAGACCTGGAAAAAGAATATGAGTCAGGCTGGGGCAGGGTGCCAGCTTCCTCGGCCCAGGCTGTGGGTGCAGGATGCCAGGCTGCTGCAGTTACTGCTATGACTCAAAACTCTGTTCCTCAGCCAGAAGGGGTCTGTGCCAGCTCTGTACAGAATGACACCTTTCCACCCTCCTGCCACCTTGTGGGGGAGAGCCAGTTACCCTGTTTCACAGTTGAGAATACCAAGGCTGGGAGGCATTTCTGACGGAGCTCCCACAGCTGGAAGGAGGAGGAAGAAGAAGACTCAAGCCTCCTTTTTGTGCATAAAAGGGCAGAGGGTCTTTCTTCCTGGACACAGGGACCAACATGACCCTCTGACAAAGGGCAGTGATGAACTTTTTGGTCCTCTTTCCTTACAGCTTATTCTGTAGTCACGGATACAGGTGTGAATCCAGAGACCACCCTACTAGAATTCCCAGACACCTGTGTCCAGGGGCTGAAGCAGGACTGCATGGACAGAGGTGGAGATGGAAATGATCTATTCAAAAGAGGAAAGGCAGTCCTGAAAGTGGAAGTAGCCAGTGAGCTGGGAGAGATTGGAAGCTCAGACTATTAGGCCACAAAAACCCTGGCCTTTGGCTGTAAGGGTCCCATGTGGGTAACTACTTAGCAAATGATCATAGATGGGGACAGGTATGAGAGAGTGGGACTCTGCAGCATCCTCATGCTAACTCTGGTCTCAATTATTTTCCAGGTTGTGTCTCAGTTTACTTAATAAAACAGGAAGCCCAACAGAGTGGACTTTGAATTGCCTTCAAAGTGGATGGGGCTGGAGAATTGCCCTGGATAGCTTGTGTACAACCCTAAATTTGATCCCAACACTACCAAAAAATAAAATAAAATTGAAGAATTAAAAAAAAAAACAAAAAACAGGCCAGGCTGTGATGGCTCACACCTTTAATCCCAGCATTTGGGAGGCAAATGCAGGCAGATCTCTGTGAGTTCTAGGACAGCCAAGGCTACACAGAGAAACTTTGTCTCAAAAAACCAAACCAAGCCAAACAACCCTGATATTACTGGTTGCCTGTGTAGACTGTTCTGAATGCCCGAGCCAGGCATAGGAATGAAAATTCACCATGTAACTTTTTCAACGTTGTACCACAGACAACTGTTATTTGTCATAAAATTTAAAAGCACAAACAAAGTAAAAAAAAAAAAAAAAAAGGACAAGTTCTTGTTTATCTACAAAGGGCATGGCATGTCTCACTAAAGCCAAATGCTCCTCTTTTGCAAGCCTTTCTTGTTTTTAATGAGTCTCACAGAGCCCAAGCTAGCTTCAAATACTTGTGAAGCCAAGGATGACCTTGAACTATTGATCCCCCTGCCTCCCTCCACCTACAAAGTGCTGAGATTAAAGACCTGTACCACCATGCCCAGCTATTAGGAAAGCCATTTAAATATGTCTTGAATTTATGAAGAAGGACAGTAAAATCCTTCATCAGCAAGGAAGATTGGGGGAAAATGGAAGCTGTCTATGGCATTGAGCAAAAGCCAGTGTTCTCTGCAAGGAAAGTAACAGATCTTCAGAGATTCCAATGTGATGACTAAGCAGAGCCTAAGAGGAGAGAGGACTCAGGCCTGGGTGGTTTTGCCACCTCTAATCCCACAGGGACTAAGGGCAGGGGAGAGTAGAGCCAGAAGAGGCCTCTGCCAGTCCAGACTTCTTGGTGTGTTTGGGAAGAGGGCTATCTCCAGAAATCCCTGAAAGATTGGCATTGTACCAATGGTGCAGAACTGTATTTGGGGTACAGTGGACTGGCATCTGAAGAGGATGGGACACCAAAAAAGTCTTCAGGCCTGCAGACCTCTAGGTGAGCATGCAATGGCCCCTTGTTGCATTTTAGGTAATCATAGTTAGGCCCTCTGTGAAGGCTGCTTATTTCCATGTCCTTATGAAGGGAAACAGAGTTAGGGACAGGTTAGCATGGAGCTTGGGTGGAGAAAGGATTGAAAATTAAAATGCTATAGGAAAATGGAGAGTCAACCCCACAAGGGAATTGAGAGCCTGCACTCTTGCCCCAGAGAAAGATGCTTTCAAACACAGGTGCCCTGATGTATCGGGAGCAAGAAAAGCACAAAAATTAGTGTGAAAAGTCAGTTAGCAAAAAGTCTGAAAGCCCTTCCCTATCAGGGCTTCATGCAAAGGCAGTGTTTGGGAAAAGCAGACAGTACATACATGTGGGAAAGGCCAGGTTGATGTGGACATCACCATCCCCAGTGGACAAAAGAGGAAGAAGTCCACAGATTAGGACCTCAGCTCCTTTCAGGCTCAGACTGAGGTGGAAGCCTAGATGACCAGGATTCTAGGGGCAGAGGGTGACCTGGTGCTCAGCTCAGCCACTTTAGCAATGAATGACCTCATCCCCCACAGCTTTCTTGGTAATGCCTGGCTAACTGTGTGGCTGTATTCTCAGGATATTTGAGTAAGCACTGTTTTAAGAACCCCAACTCTGCCATGTCAGTCCTTAGGGCCTTGGCCAGAGTTTTGCCCCCTTTTGCATGTGTCTGAAACTTAGGAAGGAGTTCTGGCATAAGTTCCCACAAGTTTAAGGGGCTGTTCTGTGGGATAGAGAAGCACCCTTCTCCATGGATACTTTAGAGGTGACCTGTGGGGAAGGCCACTGTTCAGTGGAGCAAAATCAGGAGTATTCAAGGCATAGGGAAGCAATATCTGGGCCCTTTCTAGGCTGTCCCCCTCCTCCTTGGGAGCAGAGTGTCAGGTGAAGTTCAGTAACATAGACACATTTCCCTCCCTGCATCTGTCTCTGTGTCCCCCATCTTTCCTTACATACATGTTCAGTCTGTGTGTCCACAGCACTGGTATGTCACCTCCAAGAGTGAAAATGACCAGCACAGAGGACATGAAGATAAACGTGCCAAGAAGGAATGGCCGGTCGGAGACAGTGGACCTTGCCCTTCATGGTCTGGCCCTGACACTCCAGCGAGGTGACCTTGGGCAGATCACTTAACTTCTCTGAACTCACGTTTCTTCTCCAGATGGTGAAGGAGAAGGTGATGGGAGGGGCCCAGTTGCTTTGACAATTAGGGAGCACACAAGGATTGAACGTAGCATATGAGAGTGGAGGGGCCTCATGTTAGTCCCTGGGGGATTGACTATGGCTGCAGAGCTGATGCAGTGTGGCTGTGAAGACAGAGTTTGGGCTCAGTTCTAATGGTTGAACCCACTCCAGATTAATGGCTGCCTGCTCTCCTTTGGAGACCACTTCCCCTTGTCTGTAACTCCCTACGAATGTTTTCGAGTGGTTATTTTACTCTCTTTAGCATAATGGCAGTTACCTATTACATACAGCTCATGAGCAATACATAGAAACCAGTATATGGCATCACCCAGTCACTCCACCGCGTTTGGCCCAGCACTGGCCACTGCACAGCAGCAGATGATGGAGGACACAGTTTTGTGTGCATGGGGAAAAGTATGATTTTTTTAAAAAATCAAATTTGTTGTAATTTTTGTCTTTTTCATATTTATTCATGTATTTTATATATGTGGGGGTTTACTATACATACATATAAATGCACAGGCTCATGTGTGAAGGTCAGTGATAACCTGCTGGTTCTGCCCTTCCACCGTGTAGGTTTCAAACTCATATTACCGGCAACCGAGTCTCACTATGTAGCCCAGGCTAGCCATGATCTCCTGGCTTTCCTGCCTTAGGTTTCAGAGTACTAGGATCACAGGTCTGTGCCAAAAGATCAGGCTGAAGGTAAGTGGACAGTTTGATTGAAGTTTGGGCTAACGTTGCTTAGAGCTGTCTGTCCTGAAAGTAGTCCATGGCTGTGTCGTGTAGGACTGGGGGTGGGGGAGGGGCTCTTAAGTCCAATACCTTAACCATTTGGCCATCCCAGTCCTGATTTGGGGGGACTATTATACCATCTTAAAAACCTCCCATTCGGGCAAATCACAAAGAAGGATCCAGTCTCAACGAGCACATTCAGGACTAAAACACTCGCTTTCAGGGTTTTTGAACTGACACCTCATGTAACTGAAATGGAAGTCTTAGGAACCCCATATGTACCCTTACAACACAGAAGACCCCTGATATTTTCTGTTTTCTACAATACTGGCTTATGGAGACAGGAGAAGGAGGACAAAAGCTTGCCCAACTTATTAAATATATTGTGCAACCTTCAGTTTGACAAGTAACTTCTAGTAGGAGTTAGCATGAGATAGGATCTTGATCATTAGTGTATATTGGATCTGCCTTGGACTTCTGGAAGCAGCCTGCCAGCTTCTGCCTCCAGAGTTCTTCTGGTGCTCCTGACCTATCTTTGAGCATCTTGAGCACTGCCCTCCTAAAATCTAGCTCACACCATTTATAGTTTGGAATGTTGAAAGCTCTAAGCAAAGGGACACTTGTGCCCAGCCCTGGCTGAATGACCCCTGCCTCTTGAATCCCCAAACCACAGGACACAAAACCCCTCCCAGCCTTCTGAAAGTACTTCTAGAGGCTGTGAAAGGCACCATTTATTCAGTGATTTCACATTTCTATTTTTCTAGGGGTAGATGGTAGGTCAGGTATGACTACCCAGTGGGTGGTGCTCTCTTGGCATCTGCTGGCTATCTCTGGCTTTCCAGTTTCACCTAGAGAGCTTTCCTGGCATTGTAGCCAGTCTGCTTCCTAGACAGGCTTTTGGGGTTCTTGGGCCCTCACACTGGTCATCCTGAATAATCTTGGGTCCCCTGAGCCCCTCCCTTGCCTTGTTCCCTAAGCTAGCAGCCAGCTCAGCTGGGAACAGCTCCACTAGGAGGAGTGTTAAGTGGGTACAGAGCCTCCTCTGTTCTAGTAACAATGGCCTGTTGATGGCTAGATTGGGTCCCCTAACTCCTATTGGACTTCAGGGAGGAGAAAGGATGCCAGCCCTTCCTCCAGCCCAGGCAGTCAGTGCTGGATGTGAGGTTAACTCAGAGGGCTCTGTCTGCCCACAGGACCTCTTTCTTTTTTATTCTCTGGGATCTGACTCCTCCCATCTATCCAAGAGACCCACTTGGGGGCTCCAGGAATGCTTCACTTCACAGCCTCAACAAGTATTCATTGAACAGACCCCTGAGCCGCAAGGAGGGCTTTTACAGTTGGGCTACAGGGAGTTAATGCCAACCCCCTCCTCACAAGCAGATATTTAGGGCACTGACAGTTTTAGGCTTTGCCCTTTAACGGAGTCTCATTCTCAGTTGGGATTAAACATCCCTGGGCCTCCTAACTGACACTGTGCTAAGCATATCACCACAGTACCCCACTTAAAGTGGCAGGTGTTTGTGGAAGGCCAGATATGAATCCTCAGCACTGCATATTAATGTCCATATCTGAACCTCTGTGAATATGTTACCTTGCATGGTAGAAGAAATTTTGTGGATGCCTGTAGAGGAATTTTAATTCAGAACATGGCTGCTCTAGCAAGAGATCACACTCAAAGACCTTCTAGGTCTGTGTGCTTCAGCGGGAATACAGACATGTCTTTACTCCCAGGAGACAGAGGTATGCAGATCTCTTGAGTTCTGTTCAGACAGTTCAGTTGAGTAAGGGAGTTGAAAGGCAGTGCAGTGGAGTTTGTTCATGAGTCCAGTGCAGGTCAGCAGAGGCAGTTGAAGCCAGAGAGCAGCACAGAGAGAGAAAAGGAGGAGGCAGCTTTACAGGGATAGTTTTGCAGAGAGAACAAGCTAGACTCAGGGGAAGACAAAATGAGGCAGAGAATGAGAAGGTATCAGAAGAGTAGAACAGATTGCTAGAGTTAGTGTGGGGCCAAGCAGAGCAATCCGGTGAGAAACTGAGAGAAGCCAGTTTGAATTAGTCAGCTTGGAGATGAGATTTGAGCCAGAACAGCTGAATTGAACCAGCCAGAGTTCAGAAGGAGCTAGAAAGGGAGAGCTTATTCATCAGGAAGCCTCAGAGGCCTAGATTAGATTGTATGGAGGCTAGAAGCTTCCAGGACTAAGCCTAGGTTAGCAGACTGAGGCAGTAAGCCTCTGAGATGACAGTTACATCAGCCAAATAAAAGTTACTGTAACAGAGCTGGACACAGTGGCACAGGCCTGTTATCCCAGCACTCAGGGAGGCAGAGGCAGAGGCAGGTGGATCTCTGTGAGTTCAAGGCCAGCCTGGTCTACAAAGGGAGTCCAGGACAGCTAAGGCTACTCAGAGAAACCCTGTCTGGAAAAAAAAAAAAACAAAACCAAAAGTTATTTTAACAAATGTCATTAAGGATTTAGGGGTGGCAGAGTGCCCTGTATTAGATGGGTGATCCTGACTAGAATACAAGGGTCCTTATAAAAGGGAGGCCGAGGGAGCCTTAGCTGCAGAAGACACTGAAAACTATGCACCAAACTCAGGGCTTTGTGTCTGCAAGGCAAGGACTCTATTGATTCTGCTCATGTCCAGCTCCAGAGCTAGTTTTGAATGACTACAGTCTTAGAAGTTTTTCAAGCACTTTGTCCTAGTTAACACAGAGAACACAAACCTATTCTTTCTGGCTTCTGTGTTTGGTCAGTCAGAGACTCAGCACCAAGGCAAACATCACAGTGCTTGCTTGGAATCCCAACACTGGGGAAGCTGAGGCAGAAAGCCTTCTAGGAGTTCAGATCTGGACTTAATAGTAAGATCCAGAGCCAAAAGAAGGAAGGAATGGAAGGAGGGAAAGATTAGCGCTTCCTGTCTATATGGCCTTGCAGGTGAGCTGGTGTGTGGCAGGCAGGATCTGGCAAGCTTCTGCCATCTCCCAGATGTCCTAGGATAGTGGGATTTGATACTCTCAGTTATCAGCTCTTGGTCTTACTAAGCCTAGGTTAGAATCATCTAAGGATCTTTTGGCAGCCCCAATGTCCAGAACAATATAGTCATAATCTCAGGAGGTGGGACTTGGCTATCAGATTTTTTTTTTTTCTAACTTCTTACATGCTATCAGGATTGAAACCCAGAACTCTAGGCAGGGTTTCTCTGTGTAGCTCTGCCTGTCTTGGAACTCACTCTGTAGACCAGGCTGGCTTTGAACTAAGAGATCCATCTGCCTCTGCCTCTGTCTCTGCCTCCCATGTGCTGGGATTAAAGGCATGAGCCATCAATATCTGGCCACATGTGTCCTTATTGTCACCTCTATGAGTGTGGTTGGAAGTTAATTCTTATAATCAGAATTTCTGGACCAGAGAGTATATTGGTCTGTTGGGGCACTGACTAACACAGTATCATTGATTGGGAGATTTACAAATAACAGGAAGTTGTCAAACATGGTTCCAGAGGTTGGGAAGTTTAAAATCAAAGTGCCAGCACATTCCAATAAAAGGCTCATTCTCTATGTCCAAGATGAAACCTTTGTGCCATGTCCTCACATGGTGGCAGGAATGACTGTTTCCTCACACCTCTTTTACAAGGACACTAATTCTATTCAGAAGGACTCTGCCTTCTTCACCTAGCCACTCTAGTCATTCTCTGAAGATGTCACTTCTAACACCAGCACACTGGAAATTGGACTTTAACTTAAGAATTTTGGAAGGAAACCGACATTTAAGCTACAGCAAAGAGTATATATATTCTAAAGTGTGGTGTTCAAGATCAGCCTGAGGTCTATAGTGAGACACTGTCTCAAGAAATAACGTAGCTTAGTTGTTGAGTGTTTGTGTAGCAAGCATGGAGCCCTGGATTCACTACTCAGTGTGGTGGTTCCAGTAGGTTTGGCTCCCATGGCTTCATATATTTGGATGGGTTGCCTAAAGCTGGTGAAACTATATGGGAAGGATTAGAAGATGTGGCCTCGTTGGAACAGGTATGCCATTCCCAGTTAGATGCTCTCTCTCTCTCTGCCTCTAACTCTTGGATAAAATGTAAGCTCTCACTTACTGTTCCAGGCTACCCCTGCCCCCTGTTGCCATGCTTTCTGCCGTGATGACTATGGACCCACCCTCTGAAACTGTAAGCAAGCCCCCAGCTAAATGCTTTCTTTTATAAATTGCCTTGGTCACGGGTGTCTCTTTACAACAATAAAAAGTACTTAAGATACTCGACACAACAAACAAACTGATAAAATCTCACAGCTGGAAATCCCAGCACTTAGGAGGTAGAGGCAAGAGGACCAGAAACTCAAGACCATCATTGACTACATTTCTAGTTTTAGGCCAGCCTGGAATACATATATGAGACCCTGGACAATAACTAATAATAATACAATAGTAATGATAATAATATAAATTATGATGTTTTGGTCAAACAGTTCTTCAAAAAGTATACCCTCATCAGCATTGTGAGAGAATCCTTTGTTTATCTTTCTTTCTTTCTTTCTTTCTTTCTTTCTTTCTTTCTTTCTTTCTCTCTCTCTCTCTCTCTTCCTTCCTTCCTTCCTTCCTTCCTTCCTTCCTTCCTTCCTTCCTTCCTTCCTTCCTTCTTCCTTTCTTTCTTTCTTTCTTTCTTTCTTTCTTTCTTTCTTTCTTTCTTTCTTTCTTTCTTTCTTTCATCTTTTTTTGAGACAGGGTTTCCTGTGTAGCCCTTGCTTTTCTGAAACTTGCTTTGTAGAACACACTGGCCTAGAACTCACAGAGCTCCACCTGCCTCTGTCTCTCCAGTGCTGGGATTTACCAACATACCCAGCTGAGGGCATCCTTTGTATTACCCAAGAGATGGACAGGGTCTATTGCCAAAACAGACCCCAAATCTAAGTACCTCAATCCAGCAAAAGCTTGTTTTTCTCACGTATCACATTTGGCTCTCCTACAGCAGTGTGAATCCAGCTGCTTCCATCTTGAACTAAACCCATCCAAACATGTGGCTGTCCATTCAACACAGCTTCTGGAGAATGTGTGGAGTCATTTTAAGGTCCAGGCCTTGAAGTGGCTTGCATCACTTTCAACACACATCCCGCAGACCAGAGCTAACCACATGGTCTTCACTTCACTGCCAGCCAAGGCAGGGCCATGGCAAGCAACACACAGGTGTTGGGTAAATGTAGCTGTGTTGGTGGGTTCCCTGGAACTTCACTCCCATAGCATACTGCAGGATGCCTTCTTGCTGACTATTGAGTGTTATGAGGATGATTCTTGGTTATCAAGTTGATTACATCTGCAGTTAACTAAATCCCAAGTGGCTGGGTCTACCTGTAAGGGATTTGTTTAAATTAAATCATTTGAAGTGGGAAGACCCACCTTTAAGCTGGATCTTTTGAGGTGGGAAAATCCACTTTTGATCTGAGCTGCACCTTCTGGTGGCAGCCTATGTAAAGGACGCAGAGGGAGGAGGCTTTTGCTGTTGGCCTGTTTGCCCTCACTCTCACTGGCAAGTCCATTCTTTCACTGGCTTTAGAGCCTACTTCTTTGGGACTCCAGTGTAGACTGAAGACCAGCTGAGACAGCCAGCCTCATGAACTGAACAGGGACTGGATTCTTGGACTTTTCGTTGGTAGACAGCCATTGCTGGACTAGTCGGACCACAGCCTGACTAAATGAGTGTGGCTCCAGTTTACCTTCCTGTGCTTTCTCCAGCAGCTGCACACCAGTGTTCTCTGCTATATAATCAGAGCTGACTGTCTTCATGATCAAGACACACCCCAGTGGCTCTGCCCCCAAACTCCCCCAAACCCAAATATTCACTTGTGGGAAAGCCTCAAGACTTTTTAAAAAATGTTGGCTGTTATTCATAAGAGCATATAAAGGCATGTGAGTAGCAATGTAAAATTAGCTGTGTCGAGATCTTTGCCAGCTGTTCTGTGGCCTAGCTTGGCAGCTGTCTTCCCAGAAGTTCCAAGGCTCTGTCTTGCCCCACCTCCTCTCTCAGAGACGCATGCGCCAAGTGAGGGGAAAAGGTGGATGGGGAAAAGGAGAGGGATAAGGTGTCTGCTGGCATTCTGTCCCAACTTTTGCAAACTTCTGGGCTTTAAGCATTCTTACCTTGAGGTTCATATGACTGTGGAGACCTTATGGGCTTAACAGCTTGGAGCTGGTGTGCAGGTGCATGTTCTTGGATGGAAAATTTGCATACAGGAGCATGAGTACAATTTGGAATTTGATCTGGTGTCAACAGCACGGTGACCCACAGCAGTATGTCAAGCTAAAGGACAGGAAAATTTTGTTTGCTAACCAGAAAGAATTGTCTAAAGCTGGGAGAGCAAATGGGCTCTGCCTTCCAGGTCACATTTAGTGCACTGGCTCTGCACCCAGAAGACAGCAAGCAAAAGCAAGAAGCCCAAAGGGCCCACAGCATCAGTGCTGTGTGTGTGTCTATATGAGCTCATGATTCACTCTATTTGCTTTAATACAGGATCTTACCATGTAGCCCTGCTGGTTTCCAATTTCCTGCCTCTGCTTCTCAGGTGGTAGGATTACAGATGTCATTTGGCATGATTTTTTTTTAAACAAAACAACAACAAGAAAAAAAACAAATGGACTGTAATTGTGGCCCCTTGTGTGCCCTCAGGTTTGTTTTTTTTTTTTTTGTTCAGTGTCCTACCATGAGCATCTTTTATAGAGCTTTATATCAATATTCTTCTTTTAGATTATAAAACAAACCTTTTTCAAACAAACAAACAAACAACAAACAAGCAAACAAAACCGGAAAAACCACATCCCATGTAGCCAAACCCAAACACTGAATTCCTACTATTCCAGCCTCTACCCTCCAGGTGCTAGAACTGCAGATGTGTACCACCACACCTGGTATTATGGGATGCCAGGAGTAGAACCCAGAGCTTCATGCACACTAGATGCTCTGCCAACTGAGCTACATCTGCAGTTCCAAATCAGGCATCTTAGGTGCCCAATACTCTGACCACACTGGAGAAAGACAAGTATTGAAAGCAAGAACCGACAATCCATATGGCACAGAAGTCCATTCATTTATTCCACAGATATTTGTTGAGGCCTGTTACATGCCATGAGCTGTGTTTACTGCTGTGGGGCGTCAGAGGACAAGACCACCATCTGAGGAAAGAACAGGGACTTTCCCAGCTTCCTGTTTTTCTTACCACTTTGCCCATAGTTTTATTTAGCAAAACAAAAAATGCATTGCATAACACAAAACTCACCTCTTTAGGTAGGGGCTTAATAGTGAAACTGTGCTCTTGTAGAGGACCTATGAGGTCCTTACTGCCCATAGACCAACTCGCAACCATCTCTAATGCCAGTTCCAGAGAATCTGCCGCTCTCTTCTAACCTCTGCAGATACCAGGCATCACCCAATGCACGCACATATGTTCCTGGCTGAGAAGTGACACACAAACCACGCATACATTGGTCTCAGCCAGATATTGATGGTTTATTAGAATGCATATGCAAGCTGATCGATCAGGGCCACAGTAAGGACTTAGGAGCCTAATCGTGACATCTACAAGGTCTCACAGCAGGGTGTTTATAGAAAAATAACCAAATGCAAAAGACATGGTGAGGGCAGTACAAAACGATATTACGTTTTTGGCCTACTAGGTAAAGTATTATTTATGAGCTAACCTTTAAGCTGATTGGTTCTAGGTGAGGTAGGTAAGTGAAGGTCTTCCAGAGTGCAGGCCAAGTGCAACCAGGTGTATAAATAACAAGAGTGCAACCAGATAACCAAGTATGACACTATTAGATCATACAAAGTATAAGGTCAGCTCACCCCTCTGCCACGGTCTGTTGATCTAGGTTAACTTGGTTCCTTGGCAGTTTTTTATTGTCAGCTATGAATAACTACTTTTAGGAAGCAAGGCTAGAAGTTTAAAAATTTGAACTTAAGGCCACAAAGGAAGACAATGCAGCCAGTCCTGATGAGACCTGATAGGCTAGGGTCAGATGGAAGGGGAGGAGGACCTCCCCTATCAGTGGACTAGAGGAGGGGCATAGGGGAGAAGAGGGAAGGGAGGGTGGGATTGTGAGGAGATGAGGAAGGGGGCCACAGCTGGGATACAAAGTAAATAAATTGTGATTAATAATAAGAAAAACAGAAAAAAATAAATGCATACAGGCAGTTTTATCATACATGTTAATTCCACACATGAGCAGGTCCAGTAAAGATCTGCCAAGGTCAGAATCAGTAGAACCTTTTGCCATCAACCAGGAGAAAAATGAATAAATAATATCAAAGTCTTTAAAAATTGAAGTTAATTTCACCTTAAAAATAAAATGGAAGCTGAAATGGCTGCAGTTATGTCTCAGAGAAGACTTCAATATTCCAGGCTTCAACAACATAGACATGCAAGCAAACAGTCAGACACATAAATAAAATAGGTAAATCTTTTAAAACAAGCAACCACCACTTTAAACACCCAGTTTCCTAGCATTAAATGCAGTTACACCAGCACTGCCATTCATCTGCAGAATCCCCGTTATCTTCCCAGACTGATGCTCTGTATGTAGACACGGGACCCCTCTGCCTCGGCCTCCTGGGTAGTGAATACTACAAACAGCCCTACAGCACTTGGCATCTTTTCATTTGTTTAGTTGTTTTGCTGCTTTGTTTTGTTTATAAAGTCTCCTCTAACCCAAGCCAGCATCAAATCCATTATGCAGTCTAAGGATAATCTTGAACCTTTCCTCCTCTGCCTCCAGCTCTGAGTGCTACCATCACATGCATGCACCGCGATTCCCAGTTGTGTGGGTGCTATGGATAGAGCCCAGAGCTTCCTGCCGCGATTCCCAGTTGTGTGGGTGCTATGGATAGAGCCCAGAGCTTCCTGCGTGCTAGAGAAGTGCTCTACCAACTGGACCATATTCCCAGCCCAGTGCCTGCACTTCTCGCATCACGCCTAGGATGCTCTTCCATGCCTTTCTAGAAACTGTTTTTTTTTGTTTGTGTATTGGCATTTTGCCTGTGTGTCTGTGTGGAGGTGTCAGAACTCCTGGAGCTGCAGTCACAGACAGTGGTGAGCTGCCATGTGGGTACGTGGAATTGAACGCGGGTCCTCTGGATGAACAACCAGTGCTCTTAATCACTGAGCCATCTCTCCAGCCCCTCCATGCCTTATTTGAAGTTTGAAAATTTTCAAAGTGATACAAGCATGTGGTTGTCCAAATACTAACACCATAGAAAGGTCTGAGAGTGGTCACTTACAGCATTTCTGTAGCTGCCTCAGCATTTTCAGTGGGGCATTTCATTGTTTGGCCCGGGTGGCGTTCAGGTCAGTTTTGAATGCTGCAGACTGGTACCCAGGCTGCCTGCTTGTGTGTGAAGGCAGCCTGGATGCCAGGCACCATATTGTGCTGGCTAGCTAATGGCATGTTGCTAGGCCTCCTGGGGCCTGGCACAGCACTTGCACTTCAAGCAACTGTGACTACCTGGTGGAGGCAGAGAAAGAATGTTTGCCTTGTCTGTGCACAGGCATGAACGGCCGAGCAGTGCCTTGGGCTGATTTTGTCAGTGTTGCCTCATAGCTCTATCAGCTAGCCCTTACCTCCATAGTCCACTATGGCTCAAGCCCATACTCCTTGTAAGTATATGGCCACCTTTGCCTTGGGCTGCTTCTGACTCGGCTATGGCTGGACACACACAAGAAGTTGTAGATGGACTCAGTCATTTTGTTTGTTTGTTTTACATTTATTCGTGTGTGTGTGTGTGTGTGTGTGTGTGGTACGGTGCTTCACTTGATATCCTGGTCATCTTACCTCTATTTCCCAAGTGCTGGGATTATAGGGATGCACTGTGCCTAAGGAATGTGTTTGTTTTAGAGGGGGAAGCTGGGGCCCCGGGATGCTAAGTTGCTGAGGTACTGGGATGGATTCTGGCATCCTCAGTGGGATGCTGGATGCTGGGATGCTTCCGTACCACGATACTGAGAGATGGAGCACTAACCAGATCTGCCCTCACATCCTCATTCTCTTGTTCCTTTTCTTCTCCCTTTGCCATCGACATCCTTTGAACATTTACTGTCATGTCAGAACTAAAGCCACGATGCTGGGGTACAGCAGGGAGGGGTGTGCCCTTCCCAGGCCATGTCTAGGTGCTTCTAAGGAAATAGGGTGTAGCCAGAACAGGCCAGTGCATGGACAAACCCAGCTTATGAGAAACAAGTAACTTCAGTGCTTCTTATCTCCATTCTGATCAACTACCTGGAATGGCAGAGTCCCAGGCCCCACCCCTTCCCTCTACTCTCTAAGGATTCAAGAACAGCTCTACAGAATCTCACTTCCAATTGGGTGGCACAGGGGATCAGCCCTCTAGCCTCCATAAGTGGACACACAACTTTCCCACAGTGGCCAGTCCCTCCCTCTCTGCCTATGAAGCCCCTTTCTTCTATGGGGAAAAGCTGCGTGTACAGGCATGTAACAGCCAAGTCTGTTTCTGCCATGCTCTGGGTCCCAGAGAAGAGAGGAGTGGAGTCTTGGCTGCTGATGCAATGTCTGGCAAGGCACAACCTCTTATCGGAGCTTCCCGCTCAGTCTCCCAGCTGGGAGCCCTCCAGAAGTTTTGGAGGCAGGACTGACTGTAATCCATTAGGGGCCCCAGTGGAAGGGCCTGGCTGGAGGCCATCCAAGTGGGAAAACAGCTCTCTAGTAGGGCATTTTGCCAAGTCATGGAAGAGGCCTGAGCATAAAGACCCCTGAGCCAAGGGTAGGGAAGGGAAGCTGGCAAGGCTGCTTGGCAAGGCTGGCCCACCTCAGCTGCCTTGTTCCCTTTCTGAACCACCAGTTTCCTCAGGGCCTTTCCCACCCAACTCCACATGAGCATACAGTTGTTAGGACTTGAACTGAAAGTCCTCCCCAAATGAAAATTCAACACCTAAGTTTGGTGTTTTGCCCTCGGTCCACCTGCCCCACGTTCTAGCACATGCCAATGCAGCTGCGCACGGTGTCTTTCCCTCGTGGCTCACTCATGCATGGAACTATTAAGCGTCTTCTTTCTCCTGGTCCTGCCTATCAACCTAAATGCCTAAGCATCTTGCACTGGACTAAGTATTCTGGGAAGGACATCCATCCATCCATCTTTTCAGCCTTCCTCCATCTCTCCCTTCATTCAATGCCCCCCCCCCCTTAATGGCATCTACTGGGGTGAAACTGGGATGTTGACTACATCTCGGAAAAATAATTTCAGGACAAATCTGTGTGGAACAGAACTATGCTTATTATGTAGAGGTGAGAGAAAACATGTGAATACACACATTAAATCTAAGCATGGACAGTCAGAGGGACTAGGTTTAGTGTCTTATCAATAACTAGTGTAACTTCATGGCTTCCTGATATTGCATCTAAAGGTTGTAATATTACTCTTTTTTTTCTTCTTTTCTTTCCTCCCTCCCTCCCTCCCTTCCTCCCTCTCTCCCTTCCTCCCTCCCTCCCTCCCTTTCTCCCTCCCTCCCTCCCTCCCCTCTCTCTTTCTTTCTCAAGTCAGGGTTTCTCTGTGCAGCCCTGGTTATCCTGGAACTGCTCTGTAGACCAGGCTGTCCTCCAACTCATCCATCTGCTTCTGCGTCCTGAGTGCTGGGTCTAAAGGCATGTACAACCATGCCCAGAGGATTTTTTTTTTTAATTTCCATTTGTTTAACGAAATGAAATAATAAGGTGTTAAGAGGCACTTTGCTCGGATCTGTGGTGGGCAGAAGTGTGGATAAGGTTACAAAGGTCTACAGCTGTAAGCATGGTTCATATATTGTTTATAACACCTTTGAAATATCTTAGAAAAATGAGTCTTTCCTCTGTCTCAGTCTTTGCTGATTTTGTCAGTTGTGTGACAAGCCTAAACTAGATCCTATGGGGGAGAGACTTCTTCTATTTCCCACATCTCCTTGGTTTTCCTGTCTCTCTAACCAGTCTGGAACAAAGGCATTATAGACATCCCAGTAGAAGAGAATGCTTGCAGGAAAGAAATAATGCATACGAAAACCAGGAACGTGATGAAGGTGGCTTAGAGAAGGGCTAAGTCAGCAGAAATGGAATAGGGATCTTTGGCCTCTCTGGGTCATGTTGGAGGAAGAATGGTCTTGGAGCACACATTAAGTAGAACATGAAATTTGCAGGTAAATGGTCAGAACTGGAAAAGATCATCCTGAGTGAGGTATCTCAGAAGCAGAAAGACACACAGGGTATATACTCACTCATAAGTGGATATTAGACATATAATATAGGATAAACCTACTAAAACACCTAAAGAAACTAATCAAGAAGGAGGACTCTGGTAAAATGTTCAATCCCCATTCAGAAAAGCAAAGAGGATGGACATCAGAAGAAGGAGAAAACAGGGAACAGGACAGGAGCCTGCCACAGAGGGCCTCTGAAAGGCTCTATCCTGCAGGGTATCAAAGCAGATGCTGAGACTTATGGTCAACCTTTGGGCAGAGTGCAGGGAATCTTATGAAAGAAGGGGGAAATAGTAAGATCTGGAGAGGACAGGAGCTCCACAAGGAGAGCAACAGAACCAAAAAATCTAGGCACAGGGGTCTTTTCTGAGACTGATATTCCAACCAAGGACCACTCATGGAGATAACCTAAGACCCCTGCACAGATATAGCCCATGGCAGTACAGTGGCCAAGTGGGTTCCATAGTAATGGGGACAGGGGCTGTCTCTGACATGAACTGAGTGGCCTGCTCTTTGATCACCTCCCTCTGAGGAGGAGCAGCCTTACCAGGCCACAGAGGAAGACAATGCAGCCACTCCTGATGAGACCTGATAGACTAGGATCAGAAGGAGGGAGCGGAGGACCTCCCCTATCAGTGGACTTGGGCAGGGGCATGCGTGGAGAAGGGTGAGGGAAGGTGGAATTGGGAGGTAGCTACAGGGGCGATACAAAGTGAATCAAACGTAATTAATAAAAATTTAAAAAGATAATAATTCTTAAAAAAAAAAAAAGACCAGAAAGGATGCTCCCCCAGGTGGAGAGTAGTGGGAAAGGCTGGGGCCTATAGCCTACAGAAGCTGAGACGATGTGGCTCCCGTCCGCAGGGCTTTGGAGGGCTTATGAGTTGTTCGGCTCTGAGTTGTGCTTGGAACATTTTTTTTCAGCAGCTAGGGTCACCTCAAAGTCCTGGGCTGGATGCCTGAAAAGTTTCCTACGTATCCTCTGCGTCCACTGGGCTCGGGTGCTCATGGGCGCCACCATGTGTTGGAGGCGGAAAGAGTTTGGGAGAGGAATGTGGACAGGGAATGAAAGGCATGACATAGTGGGCTGATGGTCTAGAACAGGAGGGTGAGATGCATGAAATGGGGGGCTACCATATCGTAAGGAGGGAGAAGAGAGTCATGGAAGAAAGCACCCCCAGGGGGTCCTAGAGGAAGCTTCATCAGAGAATGCCGGGAGGGGCTGTTATATAGAAGGAGCAGTCAGCCCATCCTCCAGGATGAAATGCAGCAAGAGCTGCTACTCTCAATGAAGATGACTGAGGACCCTCCCAGGTGTTCTTTAAGGAAAAAAGGACCTTTCAGAAGGAGAGGGCTGAGATTCAAAGGCCAGGGGGAGGAATGCTTTTGAGCACTGTGTACCCGATGGTCGGGTGAGAAATGTGTCCCAGCTGATACTCGAGGGCAAGGCTGGGTGTTGCTCCTTCATGTGGCTCCCAACATTGCTAGGGCCTGGCACAGAGTGGCCCTGCCACATGGAAGCTCCTAAGAGGAGCTCAGCACTCCATCTTCTCTTACTGCCCCTGGTGTTTGGACAGGAGATCTGGCCTTCCTGGGTAGATGGTGCTGGCCCATGATCAGCTGTGTCCAGGCAGAGCAAGGCTGGGATTGGCATCCTAGCATCTTTCACTACTAGCCAAGACGTGCTAGAGAGTTGGCCTCTAGTGGCACCTTGCCAGGGAAACTGGGGAAGTGAAATCCATGGAGCAGGGATTTCTGAGAGGGCCATCAAGGGAAGCAGGGCAAGCCCTGCCTGAGCTTTTGCTGAGTAAGTCTCAGTCTGGGGACCCTCTCCTCTCCTGTTGGTCCTGTGAACTCCTGGCTTTGGGATTCTCTCACCCATCCCCAGAATCTACAGCTCTTCCTCTCTTGGCTAGCCACCTGGCCTTTGGGATTTCAATGCTATAGAGAAGACAACCTAACTGGGGATGGGTGAAGAAGCTGCTGGTCTGTTCATTTGAGGCCACTACTCAGCCTTCCTTCTTCCTGGCATTGCTAAAAGGCTCCTAGGAACCCTACATTTTTGTGAGGGTGAGGAAGTTGAATCAACAACTTCAAAATATAAAAAGCCACTGGAAGGGGTAGTGGAGAGAAGGGTTAGAGGCTTGTCATCAGAGTAGCCCAACTCCTAAGCTGACTTTCTGCTTAGGAGACTCATGCTTAGGGGCTCCAGCATGCTAGGCACTCACTTTGCCACCTGGATTCACTCCTTGTGCTCTTTTTACTGTTTCTGTCTGAGACACAGTCTTGCTAAGCTGCCCTGGCAAGTTTTGAACTTGCAGTCTCTTGCTTGTAGCTGGGTTATGGCCATCAGATTCTATCAACTCGCAATTTTGCTAAAGGTGTTACTCAGGAGGGGAAAGATAGCTGGGCCACACACCTCTTCTCTTGTGTTCTCTACAACGAACTGCTGACCATACCGCAGATGCCAGGCAAGTGTTCTACCACTGATCCACAATCTCCAATCCCCCTTGGCCTCTTTGTACAACCCGGAAACTCTAGAAACACAAGAACAATAAGCTAGGCCAGGAGAGCATATTGTGTTTTTTGTAGCTGAAGATAACTGTGGACTTCTTAGCCTCCTGCCTCCAGCTCCTGAATGTCAGAGATTACAGCTGTATGTCACCATTTCCAGTTTCATGCAGCACTAGGAATCAAACCCAGGGCCTTGTGCATGTTAGGTAGACATTCTATCAGCTGAGCCACAGTGTCAGCCCTGCATTGTGCTTTTATATGGCAGGTCAGTTTATACTAGTATCATCCCAACAAGTGATGCTGTAGCTGTGACTGATCATTCATTGATCAGGATTCTGCAGCTTCATGGCTCTATTATAGCGTCAGGGACTAGAGGACTTAAGCTCTTCTTTATCTAAATACCCTGTGTGACCCTTGACTGTTCATGCATTTGATCTGTGAGGCCAACAGAGAAACTCAGGGAAATGGGGAAGATAAAAGGGTTTGTTGTTCATTCATTTGTTTGTTCATCATTCATTCATCAGATCTCATTTTGACCCAGAAGAACTCTGTAGCTCAAACTAGCATTGAACTTAAAAAAATATATTCCTGTTCAGTTTCCTAGGATTACAGGTCTGTACTGTCATGTCCTGGCTCCTTATTAGTATTTTGATGTTTGTTTGGTCATTTTTAACAGAAAGCAAACAAAGTTTATTGGCTAGAGTAACAGTTACTGGAAACAATGTTTTTGTTTACCCTGGGCCTTTTTTAAGGTTTATTTTATATCGTGTGAGTGTTCTGCCTGCTTTTATGTCTGTGCACCATATGCATTCAGTGACTGTAGAGGCAAAGAGGACATCATATCCCTTGGGACTGGAGTTATAGAGGCACTGTGTAACTGAAGCTGGCCTGGAACTCCTGATCTTCCTGCCTTACCTCCAGAGTGCTGGCCTGTGACTTTTAAATAACCTATTAAAGCAACTCCAACCAGGTGTGGTAGAATACACCTGTAATCTTAGGAGGTTGGGGCTGGTGGATAAAGAGGTTCTGGGCTACGTAGAGGGACCCTGTCTCAAAAGATAGGTGAAGACACCCGAAGTCTTCAGTTTTCAGAGTGATCTTGGGGTCTCCACAAAAGCTGGTAAAAAGATGTCTCTGTTTTCTATCTATGAACAAAAAGATCCATAAATACCTGTCTCTCTACAGGATGAGGTGTCCCCCACCTGAAGAGGACAAGTTGGGTCCCAAGCCATGCCCCTAAGCTGAGTGCCTGCAGCCAGCCTGGAGCCCCATGGCGCCTCCTCTTCCCAAGGAGAAAGGACTCACTTTGCCTCAGGAATGCCAGGACTTTGTGCACAGCCTGAAGATTCGGGGCAAATACGCCTTGTTCCTGGCATTTGTGGTCATAGCTTTTGTCTTCATCGAAAAGGAAAATCAAATTATATCCAGGTAAGGAACTCAACCATAGGTCTACTTTATCAAAGGCGAGGAGTCTGAGGACAGAGGCGACACTAGGGCTTGCCAGGGATCAAGAAGTAAATCGCTTCTATACCAGGCAACCCCTATGTCTTAGGCCAAGGTCATGTGCACAGTAGTGAGACTAGGGTGGCCCAGGCTGGTGTCCCCATACTGGCCCTTCTCAACTACAAGAGTTTAGACAAAACACTTCACTTTGTGGAGGTAGTCCTCTAACCTGTAATTGAGAGTAAATGCAAAAAAGTAAACCACATCTACATAGCCGAATCTTAGTCTTTGTTGTTATGGGCACTTTACTTTCTATTCTAACCCTGTAGCTGCCTTTAGCAGCCATATCTGCTCTGCAAGTCTTGATGTCATGAGTGAAAATGAGCCTATGGGAAACAGGATTCTGGTTGGCCACTCTGGTGGGTAGGACCAGTATGGGCAGCTGCCCAGATTGTTTCTCATTCAATTCCAAAGGAGTGACTCAGCTAAGTTACATAGTCCTTGAGTCGGGAGTGCACCTGCTAGATACAGAATCATCTCTTAGTCCTGACCTACCAGATGCAAAGCCCTGCACAACAGCCTTGGCCAAGGATGGTAGGTTAAGGACTGCAAATAAATCAGCCCATGCCTGCTGTACACCTTGTAAGTCTCCTGAAAGCTGCTACTGACCCCCCGCCTCGAACCAGTCGGAGGGTAAAGTGCCTGAGTTCTTTAGTGAAAGCGAGTCCACATGTAGCCTCCAGCGACTGCTTCACCTCCCCACTAAGTCACCCCCTCCCCCTCAGGTTCGTGCCAAAGAAACCACACTTGAACCGTAACCTCCAAGCCTGTTCTGGAGAGACCCAGCTAAGACTGTTTGGTCTAGTACAGGGGATGGCCTCCAACTCCATCACAGACCTTGTCCTTTTACTTCCCCCCTCCCTTCTCCCCAGGGTATCGGACAAGCTGAAGCAGATCCCTCAATCTGTGGCAGATGTTAACAGCACCGACCCAGCCTTGCTCTTACCGGAAAACGCTTCTCTCTTATCCCTGAGCGAGCTGGATTCCACCTTCTCTCAACTGCAGAGCCGCCTGCGCAACCTGAGTCTGCAGCTGGGCATGGAGCCAGCAATGCAGGCTCAGTGGGGTGCAGCAGAGAAGCCATCCCAGCAGGCTAGAGCAGGGAACCGGCGCCACGTGCTCCTCATGGCCACCACCCGTACCGGATCCTCCTTCGTGGGCGAGTTCTTCAACCAGCAGGGCAATATCTTCTACCTCTTCGAGCCGCTGTGGCACATCGAGCGCACTGTGTTCTTCCAGCAGGGGGGCGCCAGCGCAGCGGGCTCAGCGCTGGTCTACAGGGACGTCCTCAAGCAGCTGCTGCTGTGTGACCTGTATGTGCTCGAGCCCTTCATCAGCCCTCCGCCAGAGGACCACCTGACTCAGTTCCTATTCCGCAGGGGATCCAGCCGCTCACTCTGCGAGGACCCAGTGTGCACCCCCTTCGTCAAGAAGGTCTTTGAAAAGTACCACTGCAGGAATCGTCGCTGTGGGCCCCTCAACGTGACCTTGGCAGCCGAGGCCTGCCGCCGCAAGGACCACATGGCCCTCAAGGCTGTGCGCATCCGTCAGCTGGAGTTCCTGCAACCGCTGGCCGAGGACCCCCGGCTGGATCTACGAGTCATCCAGCTGGTGCGCGATCCCCGGGCCGTACTGGCCTCACGCATGGTGGCCTTCGCGGGCAAGTATGAGAGCTGGAAGAAGTGGCTGACCGAGGGGCAGGACGGGCTGGGCGAGGATGAAGTGCAGCGCTTGCGCGGCAACTGCGAGAGCATCCGGCTGTCTGCAGAGCTGGGCTTGCGGCAGCCCGCTTGGCTGCGCGGCCGCTACATGCTGGTGCGCTACGAGGACGTGGCACGCAGACCGCTGCAGAAGGCCCGAGAAATGTACGGCTTTGCGGGCATCCCTTTGACCCCGCAAGTGGAGGACTGGATCCAGAGGAACACGCAAGCGTCCCGAGACAGCAGCGACGTCTACTCCACGCAGAAGAACTCCTCGGAGCAGTTCGAGAAGTGGCGCTTCAGCATGCCCTTCAAGCTGGCCCAGGTGGTGCAAGCTGCCTGCGGCCCGGCCATGCGTCTCTTCGGCTACAAGCTGGCAAGCGATGCCGCCTCACTCACCAACCGTTCTGTCAGCCTGCTGGAGGAGCGGGGCATCTTTTGGGTTACGTAGTGGGGGATGTCTGGAACCCTGGGAACCCCTTTTCGTGAAAGGCTGTCCCTGCTTTCCTCACATCCAGCCTGTCCAGTGAGACAGCTCTGGCAGAGTCAAAATGGGGAGCTATGACGGGAGCATAGCCCCTGGATGTCGCAGTGGGCCTCCTGCCATCTAGTTCCTTCCCTCCCCCCATCCCCCGGGAACTCCAGCTAAGGCCTTGGGACTCCTCAGAGGAGAGCAGTGCCCTGTCTCCATGGAGGTACTGATCATTCCCACACACCTTATGACCTGCAGTGTCCAGAGCAAGCGCAAGTCAGTTCCTATGTATGATTACACCTCCCTAAGTCCAAATATTTAACAAGCAGAAGAGGCGTAACCCTCTCCAGTCACTCAGACCTCCTCCTGGGTCAGGAAAGCCTGGGGTCTGGCTGAGTCCTTGGAAGGAGAAGGGCAGCCTAGGGTAAGAAAGAGGGCATTTGAAGCTCCTCAGGGAACAACAGGCAACTCAAGGAGGGACTGGCCCTTAGCTCTACATAGGCATAAGTCTCCCTAGTGCTCTTGGAGAGTGTGGCCCTGTTTCATCTGGGGACTGCCAGCAGGAAGATGAAGGCCACCATGGGAAGAAGGAGAAAATAAAGAGCAGCCATTGAGCAAAATGACATCACCATGATAGGAGAGAGGGGGAAGGGTATGCAGGAAACATCCTACGCAGGGGACCATCCAAGAGAGACAACTGGCAAGCACAATAAAGCCACCACGATCATGCACCAGTGCAAGTAGACAGTAGGACAATAGGAAAGACACAGAATTGTGTGGGCAACGAGCATGCATTTGTGCATGAATTCTTTCCTGCATGCACCTGTGCGTGTGTCTGTGCCTCTGTGTGTTAAATAGGGTCTCATTTAGCCCAGCCTTTGTAGGCAGGTGTGAACTTGACCTTGACTTCCCGGTCTTCCTGCTCCTACTTTCCCTGTGTTGGCCTCATACCATACCTTCCTCATGTGATACCAGCGATTGATCACAGAGTTTCATGCGTCCTAGACAACCCTCTATGAATCTCCTGAACTACATATTCAGCTCGTGGGACCCAGAATTTCAATAAGAATCTGGGGGCAACACAACTTGGTCCCTAATAGTTACGTAAGCTCATGTGTACCCAGTATCCAGACTACTGTGAACTCAAGTCATCTGATGAATATGACTGTCTTCCCAAGGTGATGTGACCTCATCCTATGTAAAGAGATGCCTCTATGACTGTCCTTCATCAAGCAGCTTTGCAGAGTTCTGCTGTCCCAGTGTCCTGCTTTTCCAGGCTTTTGCTGAGTAGTGGGCCCAAGGGCTGGTCTCTGCTCAACTCCCTGGACCATTGTGCCTGATGTTCTATGTTTCTCTGGAGGGACTACCCTGACCCTTGGGTTCTGAAAACAAAAGTTTCCTTCCCTTTCAGTTGACACTCAGGACAGTAGAACAGTAGGATAGCCACACAGAATTGTGTGTGAATTTCTGCATGCATTCATTAATTCACATATGCATGCATATGTGCATGTGTGGGTGTGTTTTAGACAAGATCTCATTTAGCCCAGCCATAAAATTTTGCTTTGTAGGCAGGTATGACATTGACCTTGACTTCTTGATCTTTGTGCCTATACTTCCCCTGTGTTAGTCTCATACCATACATTCTTTATGTGGTACCAGGGATTGAACACAGAGCTTCCTGCTTCCTAGACAACCCTCTATCTATCTTTGGGACTACAACCTCAGCTACTGGGACCCTGAATGTCAGTATGAATCTGGGGGCAACACAGCTCAGTCTCTAACACTTACTTAAGGTTAT
Source organism: Psammomys obesus (assembly GCF_907164565.1). Classification (NCBI taxonomy): domain Eukaryota; kingdom Metazoa; phylum Chordata; class Mammalia; order Rodentia; family Muridae; genus Psammomys; species Psammomys obesus. The sequence goes on along the minus strand of NW_026585698.1, from coordinate 15,974 downwards.
GTGTAGCCAGTATCCATAATAATGCAAACTCAAGTCATCTGATGAATGTGTGGATAAGGTGATGTGACCTCATAGTATGTTAAGAGATGATTCTGTGACTGCCCGTCATCAATCAGCTTTATGAAGTGTCCTACTTTTCCAAGTTCTGGATGAATACTGGGCATGAGTGCCAGACCATTGTTCCTGATGCTCTAATTTTCTCTACAGAGCCGCCCCTGACCCTTGGGTTCTGAAAAGAAAAGTTTCCTTTCCTTTCATATGAAACTTGAGATGGTAGAACAGTAAGCTAGACACACAGAATAGTGTGTGCAAGGAGCATGCATTTCTGCATGAATTCATTTGTGCATGAACATGTGCATGTGTGTGTACATGTATGTGTGTGTGTTTGTTTGTTTTAGACAGGATCTCATGTAGCCCAGCCTTAAAAATTGCTTTGTAGGCAGACCTAGACCATGACTTCCTGATTGTCCTGCCTCTACCTCCCTGGCATTGGGATTATACCATACTTCTTTATGTGGTGTCAGGGATTGAATACAGAGCTTCATGCTTCCTAGAGAACCCTTTATCTATCTCCTGAAATACACCCTCAGCTCCTGAGACCCAGAATTTCAATGTGAATCTGGTGGCAACACAACTCAGCCCCTAACCCTTACTTAAGCTCCTGTGTAGCAAGTATCCAGAATAATGTAAACTCAAGTCATCTGAAAAACGTGACTGTCATCCCAAGGTGATGTGACATCTTCCTATGTTAAGAGATGCTTCTATAATTGCCTTTCATCAGTCATCTTTATGAAGTACTGGCATTCCTATGTCCTGCTTTTCCAAGATTCGGCTGGGTATTGGTTCCAAGAGCTTGTCACTGCTCTCATCTCCCCAGGACCCTTGTGCCTAATGCTCTAAGTTTCTCTCCATTCTCTCCCCTGACTCTTGTGTTCTGAAAACAAAAGAGTCCTTGCCTTGCAGATGACACTCAGGACAGTAAAAGAGTAGGAGAGACACACAGAGTTGTGTGTGCAAGAAGCTTGCATTTGTGCATGCATTCATTCATGCATTCATGTGAGTGTGTTTGTGTTTTAGAAGGGCCTCATTTAGCCCAGCTTAAAGTTTGCTTTGTAGGCAAGTATGATATTGACCTCGACTTCCTGATCTTCCTGCTCCTACCTTCCCTGCATTGGGCTCATACCATACTTTCTTTATGTGGTACCAGGGATTGAACACAGAACTCTGTGCTTTCTAGACAACCCTCTCTCTGTCTCCAGGACTACATTCTCAGCTCCTGGGACCCAGAATTTCAATATGAATCTAGGGGCAACACAACTCAGTGCCTAGCATTTACTTAAGCTTCTGTGTATCCAGTATCCATAATAATGTGAACCCATGTCTTCTGACAAATGTGACTGTCTGCTCAAGGTGATGTGACATCTTTTTATGTTAAGAGATTCCTGTATGATTGCCCATCATCAATCAGCTTTACAGTACTGCCATCCCTGTGTCCTGCTATTCCAAGGATTGGCTGAACATTGGTCCTGAGTGCTTCTCTCTAGTCTCCATTCTCAGAACCATTGTGCCTGATGCTATAAGTTTCTCTCAGAAGCACAGAGCCTGTGTTTTTGAGGTAAGTAGAGAGGAGCACAGAGCGGTGTTTCTGTGGTCATTGCATGAGAGCACAGAGCAGCATTCTGAACTGAGTGTAGAAGAGCACAGAACAGCATTTCCCAGCTGAGTGCACAGGAGCACAGAGCAACGTTTCAGGGTTGAGTGCACAAGAGCACAGAGCAACGTTTCCGAGCTGAGTGCATGAGAACGCATATCAGTGTTTCCCAGCTAATTATAGAACAGCACAGAGCAGTGTTAGCTAGCTATGTAAACAGTAGCATAGAGCAGTGTTAAGGAGCTAAGTAGAGAATAGCACAAAGCAATATTTCTGAGCTAAGTAGAGAAGAACACAGAGCAGTTATTCTGATCTAAATATAGAAGATCACAAATAAGTTTTTCTGAGCTTAGTAGAGAGTAGTACAAAGCAGTGTTACCGAGCTAATTGGAGAAGAGAACAGAGCAGTGTTTCTGAGCTAACTATAGAACTGCTCGGAGCTTGTTTCCATGCTAAGTAGAGAGGAGTACGGAGCAGTGTTACCAAGCTAAGTAGAAAAAAGCACAGCAAGCTTTGGCTGAATACTGGACCTAAGTGCTAATCTGTTCTCTCAGCTCCCACGACCATTGTTACAGCTGCTCTAAGTTTCTCTCCATGTAGTCCATTACCCCTTGGGTTCTGAGAAAAAGTTTCCTTCCCTTTCAGATGATCCTAAAGATAGGATAGACACACAGAACAGTATTGCAAGGAGTGTGCATTTGTGGAAGAATAACCATAACCCTGAAACTATCCCTAACCCTAACCCTAACCCTATCCCTATCCTTAACCCTAACCAAACCCTAACCTTAACTCTAACCCAAACCCTGAACTTATCCCGACCATACCCCTAAACTTAAACCTAACTCTAACCCTATCCTGAACCATAACACTATAGCTAACCATATCACTAACCATAAACCTAACCAGAACCCAAAACCTAACTAAACCCTAACCGGAACCTAACCCTATCCCTAAGCATAAACCTAAACCTAAACCTAACCTCAACAATAACCCTAACCATAACCCTAACTGGAACCCTATTACTATCACTAACAGTAACCCTAATGCTAACCCTAACCTTAAACCTAACCCTAACCCTGACCCTGACCCTAACCCTAACAACAACAACAAACACCAAAACAAAACCCTAACCCTCACCTTAACCATTACCCTAACCCTAACCCCAACCCTAACCCTAAACCTATTCTTAAAAAGGACCCTGACCCTAACCCTAAACATAACCCTGACACTGACCATGGCCTAACCCTAACCTTAACCCTAACCCTCACACTAACATTAACCTTAAACCTAACCGTAACCCACAACCTAACCCTGAACCTATTCGTATGCCTAACCCTAACCCTTTTGTTAACCCTCACTTTAACCCTAAAAATAATTGAAACACTAAAGCTAACCCTAACCCTATTCCTATCCTTAACTCCAACCATAATACCCTGACCATAACCATAACCCTAAACCTAACACTATCAATAACCCTAACCCTAACTATATCAATAACCCCAAACCTAACCCTAATCATAAATCTACCCCTTACACTAACCCTATTCCTAACAGAGACCCTAGCCAAACACCAACTATAACACTAACCCTAAACCTAACCCTAACACTACAACTATCCTTAATCCTAACACTAACCTGAACCCTAATACTAGCCCTAAACCTGACCCTAACATTAAACCTAACCCTAACAGTAACACTAACTCTAAACCTAACACTATCCCTAAACCTAATTGTAACCCTATACCTTTCCTTAATCCTAACCCTAAAGCTAAACTAAACCCTAACTCTAACCCTAACCCTATCTCTAACCCTAACTCTAAACCTAACCCTATCCCTAACCCTGAACACTAACCCTAACTCTAACCTTAACCCTCTAATCCCAAACTTAACCCTAATTATAACCATAACTCTAACACTATCTCTAACGCTAAAGCCTAACCCTATCCCTAACTCAAACCCTATCTCTAATCTTAATCCTAACCCTCCCCTAACCCTAACCCTGTCCCTAACACTAAACCTAACCCTAACCCTAGCACAATCCCAATCATAACACTAACCCTAAACCTAATCCTGATCCAAAACCAATACAAACCCTAACCCTAACATCAACCTTAACCCTCTAGCTATCCTTAATTTTAATCCTGACCCTAATCGTAACCAGAACCCTAACCTTAAATGGAACCCTAATACTATCAGTATCACTAACCTTAACCCTAACACTAACCCTAATCTTAAACCCATCCCTAACACTAACCCTAACCGTAATTGTAACCCTGTTGGTATAATGTTCTTTTGAAATGTACACACCTTACCCTTGTGCATCCAAATGCTGATTTCTCCCCCTCTCTCATCTCTGGTTTCAATCCAGATATTGCATTGTGATACTTACTCTAAGCATCCTGTCTCAACTGTGTGTAAACAGGCCAAAATAAAACAACTAGCCACAATGTTGTGCAAAGGGAGGAGCCAGAGGACAGGAAAGAGGGGAGGAGCCAGAGGGCAGGAGGAGAAGGGGCCAGAGGAGAGCTTGAAGCAGAGCTGGAGGAGAGATCTTGGAACTATGTGGAGATGGACTGAAATAAGATATCACAAAAAGCAAGTATAATGGGTAAAATCTAAATGTTAGGAAACTATGAGGGCTTGGAGGTTTAGGGGGAAGTAACTATTGCCCAGCATTGTGTTCTAGGTTAACTAAATAAACCCAGTCTCCATGTGGTGATTTGGTTTATACAGCTGTTTAGGACTAACAACAGCTTTACTAAAAGATAATCATTAGTAAATATTGTCACTTACAACATAACCCTAACACTAAACTTAACCTTAACCCTAAAGGAAACCATGACCCTGACCATAAAAAAACCCCCACTAACCCTAACCCTAAACAGAGCCCTAACCTTCACCCTAACCCTAACCCTAACCTGAAACCTAACCCCAACCCTAACCCTAAACCTGAACTTAATCCTATCCCTAACCCTAACCCTACCCATAACCCTGTCCCTAACCCTAACCCTAACCGTAATCCTAACCCTAAACATATCAGTGACAGGGAACCTGACCCTAACCCTAAACCTAATCTTATCCCTAACTCTAAGCCTAACCCTAAACCTAATACTAACATTAACCCGACACTTAACACTATCACTAACACGACCCATAACCCTAACTGGAACACTAACACTATCCCTAACCCTAAGGCTAACCCTAACCTTAACCATATTACTAAACCTAATCCTATCTGTAACCCTAAACATAACCCTAACCAGAATCCTAACACTATCCTTAACCCTAACCATAACAATAACCCTAACCCTTAAAATTTACCCTAACCCTAACCCCTACCAAAACCACAAACCTAGACCTAACACTAACCCTAAATCTAAAACTAACCCTAACCCTAACAGGAAACCTATCCATAACCCTGTTGTTGATTTATTTTTAGTTGCCAGCAGTTATTCCTAAACCAGCTGTATACCCAAATCACCACACAGAGGCTGGGAATTATTTAATTAACCTAAAGCACAATGCTGGGTAATAGTTACTCCATTGTAAACCTCCAAGCATGCATAGTTTCCTACCATTCAGATTTTACTTGCTTTTAGTCACATCTTAGGTCTGGTTCATCTCCCTTTTTGCTTCCATGTCCTGTCCTGCCAACCTCTGCTCTCTCCTCTGTTCTTGGCTTCCTTCCCCTCCCTCTAGGCCAGGATGTCCTACCCTATTTTCTCCATTGCTCAGCACAGGGGCTGGTTGTTTTATTGACAATACAAAGAACAAATGGAGGCATGTTTACACAAACTTGAGACAGATGATGCTTAGAATAAGCATCAAAATGCAATGTCTGGATTAAAACCAGATAATAAGGTAGAGAAAACAGCATTTGAATTAACAAGAGTATATTCTACAAGAATATTATATCAACCACCCTAACACTAACCATAACCCTGATGCTAAGCCTTACCTTAACCCTAAACCTAACTGGAATCCTAACACTATACCTAACCCTAACACTAAATGCAATCCTAACCCTATCTCTAATCCTAAACCTAAGCCTATACCTAACCTTAACTGGAACCCTAATACTATCTCTAAAACCTAACCCTAACCCTAAACCTAATCCCAAAGCTAAGCAAAACCCTAATGCTAACCCTAACCCTAACTGAAACCCTAACCCTAATCCTAACCCTAACCATGTCCTTAAACCTAACTCTGAAACTAACCCTAAATTTAACCATAACCCTGACACTAACTGGAACCCTAATACAATCTCTAAACCAAATCCTAGCATCAACCCTAACCCTATCTGTAACCCTAATACTATCCTAACCCTAACCCTATCCCTAACCCTAACACTAACTGAAATACTAACGTTAATTTTAACCCTAAGTATAACTCTAACCCTATCTCTAACCGTAACCCTAACCCTAACCCTAAATCTTACCCTAACCCTAATTCACTAACAGCAACCCTAATCATAACCCTAACCCTAACACTATCCCTAACCCTAACGGTATCCCTAACCTTAAATCTAACCTGAAACCCTAACCCTAATAATACAATAACACTAACCATAAACCTATCCTTAGCCCTAACCCTAACCTTAAACCTAACCCTAAACATTATCACTAACCCTTAACCCTACACCCTCATCCTAACTCTAATCTTAATCCTAAAATGAACCCTAACCCCTCATCTTAGCTCTAACCCTAACTCTAAACACTAAACCTAACCATAACACTAACCCAAATACTCTTACTAACCTTAACCCTAACACTAACAATAAATCCTAACCCTAACTTTGAACCAAAACTAAACCATGACCCTAACCCTAAACCTAACCCTAACAATAACCCAAAACATAACCCTAACCCTAACCGTATTTGTTACCCTAAGCTCAACCCAAACCCAAATCCTATCCTTAAACCAAACACTAAACCTAACCCTAACATTAACCCCAACCCTAACTCTAACAGTAACCCTAACACTAACCAAAACCCTAACGCTAAACCTAAGTCCAACCATAACCCTAACCTTAATGCTAACACTAACTCTAACCCTAATCTTTTTTTATTACACTTTATTCATTTTGTATCCCCCATAAGCCCCTCCCTCCTCCCCTCCCAATCCCACCCTCCCTCACCTTTCTGCATGCATGCTCCTCCCCAAGTCCACTGATAGGGGAGGTTCTCCTCTCCTTTCTGATCTTAGTCTATCAGTTCTCATCAAAAGTGGCTGCATTGTCCTCTATTGTGGCCTCTGGTAAGGCTGCTCCCCCATCAGGGGGAGGTGATCAACGAGCAGGCCAATCAGATTATGTCAGAGACAGTCCCTGTTCCCATTACTACGTAACCCACTTGGACACTGAACTGCCATGGGCTAGGGGTTCTGTGCAGGGGTTCTAGGTCATCTCCATGAATAGTCCTTGGTTGGAGTATGAGTCTCTGGGAAGTTCCTTGTGTTCAAATTTTCTTGTTCTGTTGCTCTCCTTGTGGAGACCCTGTCCTCTCCAGCTCTTACTATTTCCCACTTCTTACATAAAATTCCATTCACTCTGCCCAAGAGTTGGCCATCAGGCTCAGCATCTGCTTTGATAGTCTGTAGGGCAGAGGCTTTCAGAGGCCCTCTGTGGCAGGTTCCTAGTTTGTTTCCTGTTTTCTTCTTCTGGCTTTCAGAAGCCCTCTGTAGAAGGTTCTTAGGTTGTTTCCTGTTTTCTTCTTCTTCTGATGTCCATCCTCTTTGCCTTTCAGGATGGGGATTGACCACTTTAGTTAAGGTCCTCTCTCTTGCTTAGTTTCTTTAGATGCACAGATTTTAGTGCGTTTGTCCTATGTTGTATGTCTATATGAGTGAGTATATACCGTGTGTGTCTTTTTGCTTCTGGGACAACTCACTCAGGATGATCCTTTCCAGGTCCCACCATTTACCTGCAAATTTCATGATTTCCTTATTTTTCATTGCTGAGTAATATTCCATTGTATAGATGTACCACAATTTCTTCATCCATTTTTCAGTTGAGGGGCATCTGGGTTGTTTCCAGCTTCTGGCTATTACAAATAAAGCTGCTACAAACATGGTTGAGCAAATGTCCTTTTTGTGTACTTGAGCCTCTTTTGGATATATGCCTAGGAGTGGTATGGCTGGATCTTGGGGAAGCGCTATGCCTAGTTGTCTGAGAAAGTGCCAGATTGCTTTCCAGAGTGGTTGTACAAGTTTACATTCCCACCAGCAGTGGAGGAGGGTTCCCCTTTCTCCACAGCCTCTCCAGCAAGTGTTGTCACTTGAGTTTTTTATCTTGGCCATTCTCATGGGTGTAAGATGAAATCTCAGGGTTGTTTTGATTTGCATTTCCCTAATGGCTAATGAGGTTGAGCATTTCTTTAAGTGTTTCTCTGCCATTTGATATTCCTCTACAGAGAGTTCTCTGTTTAGCTCTGTTCGCCATTTTTTAATTGGATTACTTGGTTTGCTGCTTTTCAGCTTGTTTAGTTCTTTATATATACTGGATATTAGCCCTCTGTCAGATAAAGGGTTGGTGAAGATTCTTTCCCAATCTGTAGGCAGTCACTTTGTTTTGATGACGGTGTCCTTTGCTTTACAGAAGCTTTTCAGTTTCATGAGGTCCCATTTATTGATTGTTGCTCTTAGAGCCTGTGCTGTTGGTGTTCTGTTCAGGAAGTTTGCTCCTGTACCAATGAGTTCTAAGGTCTTCCCCACTTTTTTTTTCTAGCCGATTTAATGTGTCTGGTTTTATGTTGAGGTCTTTGATCCACTTGGACTTCAGTTTTGTGCAGGGTGATAAGTATGGATCTATTTTTATTTTTTTACATGTAGACATCCAGTTGGACCAGCACCATTTGTGGAAGATGCTATCTTTTTTCCATTGTATGGTTTTGGTGTCTTTGTCAAAGATCAGGTGTCCATAAGTGTGTGGGTTTATTTCTGGGTCCTCTGTTCGGTTCTATTTATCCACCATTCTGTTTCTATGCCAGTACCATGCAGTTTTTAAAACTGTTGCTCTATAGTACAACTTAAGATCAGGGATGGAGATCTTTTATTGTAGAGGATTGTTTTAGCAACTCTGGGTTTCTTGTTATTCCATATGAAGTTGAGAATTTTTCTTTCCAGGTCTGTAAAGAATTGAGTTGGTAATTTGATGGGAATTGCATTAAATCTGTAGATTGCTTTTGGTAAGATGGCCATTTTTACTATGTTAATCCTGCCAAGCCATGAGCATGGGAGATCTTTCCATCTTCTCATATCTTCTTCTAATTCTTTCTTCAGAGACTTGAAATTTTTTTCATACAAGTCTTTGACTTCCTTGGTTAGGGTTACTCCGAGGTACCTTATGTCATTTGTGGTTATTGTGAAGGGTGTTGTTTCCCTAACTTCTTTCTCAGTCCTTTTGTCTTTTGTATACAGGAGGGCTACTGAAGGAGATCAAGGGGATACAAATTGGAAAGGAAGAAGTCAAATTATCACTATTTGCAGATGATATGACAGTATACGTGAGTGACCTCAAATCTCTACCAGGGAACTCCTACAGCTGATAAACACCTTCAGCAAAGTGGCCAGATACAAAATTAACTCAAAAAAATCAGTAGCCCTCCTGTATCTAACCCTAATAACCCTATCCCTAACCCTTAAAATTTACCCTAACCCTAACCGCTACCAAAACCACAACCCTAGACCTAACACTAACCCTAAACCTAAAACTAACCCTAACCCTAACAGGGAACCTATCCATAACCCTGTCGTTGATTTATTTTTAGTTAACCAGCAGTTATTCCTAAACCAGCTGTATACCCAAATCACCACACAGAGGCTGGGAATTATTTAATTAACCTAGAGCACAATGCTGGGTAATATTTACACTAACCCTATCCCTAACCCTAACCATAACAATTACCTTAAACCTAACCTTATCTCTGACCCTGACCCTGACCATATCACAAACCTTAACCTTAAACCTAACCCTGATCCTGACCCTGAAAAACCCTAACCATAACTCTAATGCTAAACTTAAACTTGACCCTAAAAATAACCCTAACCCTGACTGGAACCCTAAACCTATCTGTAAACATAACAGTAACCCTAACTGTAACCCTATCCTTAAACCTAAACCTAATCCTAGCCCTAACATTAACCCCGAACCCTAACCCTAACTCTAACCCTTAACTTAATTTGGAAACACTGTTCTGTGCTTCTCTCTTCTTTGCTAGAAAACATTCTCTCTTCTTCTTCTTTTTCTTTTTTTGCAATAAATATTTTTATTACTTTATGTCAACTGAACATTCCTTGTGTATACCTCCTGCTGACAGAATTCTGAGTGACTGACAGATTGTATCCACCATGTTGATATACAGGTCTCTTCCTAAGGAAAAAAAAATGTCCAGAAGAGATGAAGAGGGAGAGGCTAGGAACTGTGTTCAGGAGACAATCCCTAGGGTCCCTGTGGCTAGGACTCAGAACTTCAGCCAGTACCTAGGCTGCTTTCTGTCAAAGAACTTGTTAAAGCTCAGCTGCACAGCAGCCTCCATGGCCATGATTTTAGGAGTACTTTCCCCATACACGTGCTTCATTTCAGCAAGGCGCCGCTCCCCAGGCCTTTCAGAGGGTGTCTCCATTGATCTGTGGTGGTTGTAAAGGCCATGGTCGGCATACACACAGTCATCCAGGCGCTCTGCTTCCCGCTGCTGCTGTTTCCGCCACCCTTCTCTGCCTCTCGGTCACTGCAAAGTACTGATGGAGCTCCTCAGTGATTACCATATTGCTTAGGTCGTATTTTACTTTATTATTGAATCCGACTCCTGCTCTTACACTTCACATAGTGCTTTATTTTCTCTTCTGGATGCCTTGGTCCTACTTCTGTTATGCCGACGCTGCCCACGGCTTTTGAGATAGGAAACACTATCAGGAGATCACTGCCAGGCTGTGTACCGGCCTGGAGAGAACCAAGGATACCCAGCCAAATAAGCAAGAGAGCTCCAGGAAAGAACTCCATAAGATGAGAACCATGGAGAATTAAAATAAGAATCTATGGCCTTTCTGTAGGCCTTCTGGTAGCTTTGCATCCAAACCACGGCATGATGATGATGCTGCCAGTATCTTGCATACGCTGGGTGAGAATACGAGGATGGAGTGGCTTTCCTTTTTGACGCCATTGAGGCTGTTTCTGACTGACAAAGTCCAAATGGCCACTTGTGAGCCTGCAGCTTTCAAATCTCGGGCAGTGGGCAACAATGGGCCTCCTTCTCATTGTGGGGGCCAGGGAGTGGAGGAGGGCAGGGACCTTCTCACTTCTTCTTAACTTAGTTTGAAAACAGTGCTATGTGTTCTTTTCTACTTAGTTCGCAAGTATAGTTCTTTGTTCATTTGTACTTATCTTAGAAACACAGCTCTTTTCTTCACTCTGCTTTGCAAGAGAACATTCTTCTCTTCTTAACTTTGTTTGGAAACAATGCTATGTGTTCTTTTCTACGAGTTCAGAAACATTGCTAGGTGTCCTTTTCTACTTAGTTCAGAAACACTGTTCTTTGTACATTAATACTTCTCTTAGAAACACTGCTCTTTGCTTCTTTTTTCATTGCTAGAAACCATTCTTCTCTTTTCTTCTTAACTTAGTCTGGAAACACTGCAATGTGTTCTTTTCTAGTTAGTTTCCAAAGATATTTCTTTGTTCCTTTGTACTTATCTTAGAAACACTGCTTTTTTCTTTGCTCTTCATTGCAAGATAACATTCTTCTCTTCTCTTCTTTTATTTTATTTTTATTAATTACACTTTATTCACTTTGTATCCCCCCATAAGCCCCTCCCTCCTCCCCTGCTGATTCCACCCTCCCTCCCCTTTTTTCATGCATGTCCCTCCCCAAGTCCACTGATAGAGGAGGTCCTTTTCTCCTTCCTTCTGATCTTAGTCTATCAGACCACATCAAGAGTGGCTGCATTGTCATCTTCTGTGGCCTGGTAAGGCTGCTCCCCCCTTCAGGGGGAGGTGATCAAAGAGAAGGACAATCAGATTATGTCAGAGGCAGTCCCTCTTCTCATTACTATGTAACCCACTTGGACACTGAACTGCTATGTGCTCTACTTCTGTGCAGGGGTTCTAGGTTGTCTCCATGAACAGTCCTTCGTTGGAGTATAAGTCTTTGGGAAGTTCTCTGTATTCAAGTTTTTTGGTTCTGTTGCTCTCCTTGTGGGGTTCTTGTCCTCTCCAGATCTTACTATTTCCCATATCTTACATAAGATTCCATGCACTCTGCCCAACAGTTGGCCATAAGTCTCAGCGTCTGCTTTGATAGTCTGCAGAGCAGAGCCTTTCAGAGGTCCTCTGTGGCAGGTTCCTAGGTTGTTTCCTGTTTTCTTCTTCTGATGTCCATCCTCTTTGCCTTTCAGGATGGGGATTGAGTTTTAGTCAGGGTCCTCCCTCTTGATTAGTTTCTTTAGATGTACAGATTTTAGTAGGTTTATCTTATGTTATACGTCTATATGAGTGAGTATATACCATGTGTGTCTTTCTGCTTCTTGGACAGCTCACCCAGGATGAGCCTTTCCAGGTCCCACCATTTACCTGAAAATTTCATGATTTTCTTATTTTTCATTGCAGAGTAATACTCCATTGTGTAGATGTACCACAATTTCTGCTCAGCATCATTAGCCATTAGGGAAATGCAAATCAAAATGACCCTGAGATTTCACCTTACACCCATCAGAATGGCCAAGATGAAAAACTCAAGTGACAACACATGCTGGAGAGATTGTAGAGAAAGGGGAATCCCCCTCCACTGCTGGTGGGAATGTAAACTTGTACAACCACTCTGGAAAGCAATCTGGCACTTTCTCAGACAACTAGGAATAGCGCTTTTTCAAGATCCAGTCATACCACTCCTAGGCATATATCCAAAAGAGGCTCAAGTACACAAAAAGGACATTTGCTCAACCATGTTTGTAGCAGCTTTATTTGTAATAGCCAGAAGCTGGAAACAGCCCAGATGCCCTTCAACTGAAGAATGGATGCAGAAACTGTGGTACTTCTTTTTTCTTCTTAACTTCGTTTGGAAACCCTAACCCTAACCCTAACCCTAACCCTAACCCTAACCCTAACCCTAACCCTAACCCTAAACTAAATTTGGAAACACTACTCTGTGCTTCTCTCTTCTTTTCTAGAAAACAGTCTTCTCTTTTCTTCTTAACTTTGTTTGGAAACCCTGTCCCTAACCCTAACCCTAAACCTAACCCCATTTCTAACCCTAAACCTAATCCTAACTAAAACACTAACCCTAAACATTACCCTACCATTAACCTTAAACCTATCCCTATCCCTAACCCTAACCCTAAACCCAAGCCTAACACTAACATTATCCATAAACCTAACACTAAACCTAACCCTAACCTTAACCATAACTCTAAACCTAACCTTACACCTAACCCTAACCTTAAATACACCTATTACCTAACCCTAACCCTAACCATAACCAGAATACTAACATTATCCATAACCCTAACCCAATCCTATCCCTAACCTTAATATTGACTGTAAATCTAACCATAAACGAAATGTAACCCTGGCCCTGACCCTGACTCTAAACTGTAACACTAAACCTAATATTAACCCTAAATCTAAATCTAACCCTAACCCAAACCAGAAACCTAAACATAACCCTAACCCTAGTTCTAAACATAATTCTAACCTGAAACTTAATCGTAACCTTATCCCTAAACCTAAACCTTAACCTTAACCCTAACCATACCGTATCCCTAAACCTAAACCTGACCTGAACCTAACCCTAAAAATTTCTGACACCCTAAGTATAACCTACCCCTATCCCTATCCCTAACCCTCACTCTCACCCTAAACGTAACTCTATTTCTAAACCTAACCCTCACCCTAACCCTAAACATAACCCTAAATCTAACCATAACCCTATCCCTAACGCCTAACACTAAATCTATCATTACCCCTAACCCTATCCCTAACCCTAACACTGAACCTATCCCTAACCCTGACACTAACTATAAGCAAAACCGTAACCCCATAACTAATTCTAACCATAACCTTAACCCAACACTAAACATAACACTATCTGTAACACTAACTCGAAACTTAACCCTTGCTGGAAATTTACCCCTAAACTTAAGTGTAGCCCTACCATAACCTTTACTCTAATTGTAATCCAATACTTATACCTAACCCTAACCCGAACAGCTACCCTATCCCTAACCCTAACTTTATACCTAACCCTAACTCTAAACCTAAGGCTAACACTATCTCAATAGCTAACCCTAACCCTAAAACTAACCCTAACCCTAAATGTAACCCTAACATTATCACTAACAATAACCCTAACTCTAACACTAAGCCTAAACCAAATCCTGACCTGGAACCCTAACCTTTAACTTAACTCTGACCCTGACCCTAAGCCTATCCCTAACCCTAAACCAAACCCTGACCATGACCCTGACAATAATACTAACCTGACTTCTATCCTAACCCTAACCTTAACCCTAACCAGAAGCCTAAACCTATCCCTACCCATAACACTAAACCTAAACCTAACTCTAATCAGAACTTTTACCCTAACCCTAATCCTAACCCTAACCCTAATTATATCCCTATCACTAACTGAATCCCTAAGCCTAACCTTAAGCAGAACCCTAAACCTAACCCAAATCCTTACACTAACTCTATCCAGAACCCTATCCCCATCCCTAAACATAATACTAATCGTAACCTTAATCTCTACCCTAACCCTATCCCTAATCCTAACCCTAACACTAAACCCTATCCCTAAGCCTAACCCTTACCATAACCCTAACCCTGACCCTAACCAGAACCATAACCCTATCCCTAACCACAATACTAACCAGAACCAGAACACTAACTCTAACTGGAACCCTAACTCTAACTCCAACCATAACACTAAACGTATACATAACCCTAAGCCTAACCCAAACTTTATTCTGAACCCTAACTATAACCTTAACCCTAACAGGGACACTAATACTATCACTGAACCTAACCCTAAAGCTTTTCCTAACCCTAACCAAAAACCTAACACTAATACTATCACTAAAACTTACCTTAACCCTAACACTAACCCTAATGCTAACCCTAACGCTAACCATATCAGTAACTCTAAACATAACCCTAATACTAAACATATCTGAAACCCTAACTCTAACCCTAACACTAACCCTAACCCCAACACTATCCCTATCCCCTAACACAAATGCTATAACTAACCCTAATCGAAATCTAACCCAAATCCTAACCCTAATCCAATCCCTATCCCTAAACCCCTAAAATTTCCTTATCACTAACCCAAACTCTAACACTATCCTTATCACTAACCTTAACCGTAACCATATCCCTAACCCTGACCCTAACCTTATACCTAACTTTAAACCCAACCCTATACCTACACCTATCCCTATCTCTAACCCAAACACTAACCCTAACACTTTCCTTACTTTAACACTGAACCTAACCCTAAACTTAACACTTACACTAACCCCTAAATCTCATCCAAACTATAAACTAACCATAACGGTAACTCAAACCCTAAGTTTAACCCTGACCCTAATCCCAACCCTATCCCTATCTCTAAACTTAATCCTAAAAATAGCCCTAACACTTACCCTCTGTTAACTCTAACTCTAAATCTAACATTAACACTAACACTAACCCCTAAACCTCATCCTAACCCTATCCCAACACTAACGCGAACTCTAAACCTAACCCTAACCTCAACCATGACCCTATCTCTAACACTAAACCTAACCCAAACCCTAACCTTAACCTTAAACCTAACCCAAAGTCTAATCCTAACCCTATCCCTAACTCTAACCTATCCCTAACCCTAACCCTAAGCTAATCCTAACCCTAACCCTAATACTATCCCTAACCCCAAACCTAATTCTAACACTAACCCTAACCCATAACCATAACAATAATCCTAACAGTACCGCTAACCCTATCCCTAAACCTAAACATAGCCTAAGCCTATTCTTAACCCTAACCCTAACCCAAATCTAAGCCTCTTACCCTAACCTTAAAACCTATCCCTAAGCCTAAGCCTAACACTAACAACCCTACCTTAACCCTAACCCTTAACCTAACCCTAACCTTAACCCCGACTCTATCCCTATCACTAACCCTAACCCAAACCCTAACCCTAACCTTAACCCTAACCCAAACCCTAACTCTAACTCTAACCCTTACCCTAACACTATGCAAAACCTTAACCTAAATCCTAACCCTAAGGCTATCCCTAAACCTAAACCTAACCCTATCCCTAACCCCTAACACTAATCCTATCACTAACCCTAA
>NW_026585697.1:0-1207 GCF_907164565.1 Psammomys obesus | reverse complement strand
AACCATTCAATGGAAAAAAGACAGCATCTTCAACAAATGGTGCTGGTAAACTGGATGTTCACATGCAGAAAAATGAAAATAGATCTATATTTATCACCCTGCACAAAACTAAAGTTCAAGTGGATCAAAGACCTCAACATAAAACCAGATACTCTAAATCTGTTAGAAGAAAAAGTGGGGAACAGCCTAGAACTCCTTGGCACAGGAGACAACTTCCTGAACAGAACACCAACAGCACAGGCTCTAAGAGCAACAATCAATAAATGGGACCTCATGAAACTGAAAAGCTTCTGTAAGGCAAAGGACACTGTCATCAAAACAAAACGCCTGCCTACAGATTGGGAAAGAATCTTCACCAACCCTTTATCTGACAGAGGACTAATATCGAGTATATACAGAGAACTAAAGAAGCTGAAAAGCAGCAAACCAAGTAATCCAATTAAAAAATGGGGAACAGAGCTAAACAGAGAATTCTCGACAGAGGAATATCGAATGGCAGAGAAACACTTAAAGAAATGCTCATCCTCATTAGCCATCAGGGAAATGCAAATCAAAACGACCCTGAGATATCACCTTACACCCATCAGAATGGCCAAAATGAAAAACTCGAGGGACAACACATGCTGGAGAGGTTGTGGAGAAAGGGGAACCCTCCTCCACTGCTTGTGGGAATGTAAACTGGTACAACCACTCTGGAAATCTATCTGGCGCTTTCTAAGACAATTAGGAATAGTGCTTCCTCAAGATCCAGCTATACCACTGCTAGGTATATACCCAAAGTTTGCTCAAGTACACAAAAGGGATATTTGCTCAACCATGTTTATAGAAGCTTTATTTGTATTAGCCAGAACCTGGAAAAAACCCAGATCTCCATCAACGGAAGAATGGGTACAGAAATTGTGGTATTTTTACACAATGGAATACTACTCAGCAATCAAAAAGGAGGAAATCATGAAATTTGCAGGCAAATGGTTGGACCTAGAAAAGATCATCCTGAGTGAAATATCCCAGAAGGAGAAAGACAAACACGGTATATACTCACTTATATAGACTTATAAGATATAATAAACATAATGAAATCGGTACACCTAAAAAAGATAATCAAGAGAGTGGACACGGGGTAAGATTATCCATCCTCGTTTAGAATGACAGATGGGATATGCATTGAACGTATGACAGGAGTCTACTGAGCGCATTGGAAAGACTC
>NW_026585696.1:0-2128 GCF_907164565.1 Psammomys obesus | reverse complement strand
ACTTTACCCAAATTTTCCAGAATGATTATCTCAGACCCTTTTTATTCCAGACTGTTACCCATCAGAGTGAACAAAGATGTACCCCTATATGTAAAGGGTGACAGAATATCCAGTTTCTTGTGATCTCTGGACCTCAGATTGGACAGATGTGTCCCTAACTGTAAAGGGTGGTAGAGCACCCAGTTTTCTATGAGGACAAGGTGAGCATGTTGTGAGCCATTTGAGAGACTTCAAAAGACCACTAGAAGCCGATTCCATTGAAAATCACATGAGGATCTTTATTCAAGCTTAAGCTCAGACCACCAATATCCCCTGATATAGCATGTTAGAAAATGAGGCTCTGAATCTCATGGAGGCAGAGTTTTTAAAGGGAAAAATGGCAAGTGGGGGATTCCAAGCCTTAGAGTAGGGAGTTCAGCAATCTAAATGACTTTTTTATTAATTGTTCCAAGCCACCTGGCCAAACCAACAGATAGCTAAGATATCTATATGATAGCCTGCTGGGTGGAGTGGAGGACCCACTAACACATTCTGTGGCATTTATGACAACCTGTTGGTTGGAGGCCTGATTATAGTTATCTATTTAAATATTCTATGTTATCCATGACAACCTGCAGGGTGGAGGGCCGTGTGGCCCTTCTCTGAACCCAAAGGTGAAGTCAAGTCCCTCTAAGCTCAACTTAAGATAGAGTCTGAAAAACAAAATGGAGCCACCCCTGCCATCCTCAGTTTCTTTACTGCAATTGCTTTGTGAATATGCAGCCTCATAGTTTAGGCGGCAGCCTCCAGAACCCAGCTTTCTCCAAGAAACTCTTACATTTTTCCTCCCCATTTTGCTAGCAAGTTTAAATTAACTTCATATTCCCTAGCTTGCAGAGCTATCTCTCATCCAACCCCTTGAAACATTTTACTATTAACTGAATAAATTTGCTGTTATTTTAAGGAGGTGTCTAAATTGTAAAAAAAAAAAAAAAAAAGTATCAACTACTGCAAAGCCCTCACTTCCTAAAGGAAAGAAAACCCACATCTTTGTTTCCTTATCACCTTGAGCTGTAGACCAAATGTATAGGGAGATAAATTAAGAAGGCTGTATTCCAGACAAAATATCTTGGAAAATTGTGAAAGGCCTTGATGCCAAATGTGCTGGGTTAGGTCCAGCCTCCAACAAAAAACTCCCTTGCTTAACCAGCAATGTTAAAATTTGATTGGATGACCCTGACACTCACCAAGGGTTCCTTGCCTTGTGGATTTAACCCTTTAAAATACAGTAAAGCTTACCTTAGGGGACCATGCATATCCTGAACTGTCTGCCTTCCTGAGCTCAGAAAAATAAAGCTTTCATTTTAACATTCTTTTCTGGAATTGAGTTTTCTGGGATTCCACCCTGAGCCCTATATAGTGAAGATAATTCAGTTGCCCCTGCTGTAGTCACAACTATGACAAGGGATCTCTCTGTGGCTGCTTCTGGCTGTACCTTTTCACACAGCCTCAAGAAGGACCTCCCTGGGAGGTCCTGCTATTTAAGCACCTCCTCCACCAGTTTGGGAGATTCAGCCACACACACACCAAATTGTAACTTTGGAACTGGCCTGAAATCCCCTCACAGGACATAGTTGGTGTGCTCAGACCACATCACACCAACTCTTAACCCCTTCTCAGATACAGAAGTGCAGCATGGTGCTGGGAAGACCCTGCCACTTCCTTTGACTGGAGGGAAAGAGGGTTCTGATTGGACAGTGAGTCTTGAGTGACATGAGCACCTCCCTTAAGGTTACAGTGTATTGAAAGAAAAAAAGTACAGTGATTCCTGGCCCAGGCTTTTATTTCAGACATTTTCCATATCTTCAGAGATTTATATTTCAGTATCATTTCTGCCTTTCCTCCTCTAGCCTACCTTCTGTCTTCCAGCACACAGTTGGCACTTTCCCTCTTCCTCTTGGAATCAAGACAGATAGCTGTACAGCCCTATTATTCAACCTGCAGGGGAGTAAACAATATGTCCCACAGGTGGAAGGGTGCCAACAATATTAAGAATTAAAGATTTTAGAAAATGCAATGAGATATTTGTTCTGTGATTTTATGCTGGGTCAGGGAAACTGCAGCTACTTTTCAATGCTAATATCAATGA
>NW_026585695.1:0-1012 GCF_907164565.1 Psammomys obesus | reverse complement strand
GAACACAATGCTGGGCAATAGTTACTCCATCCTAAACCTCCAAGACCACATAATTTCCTAGCATTCAGATTCACCCACTATCCTTGCTTTTAGTGATATCTTAGGTCTGGTTCATTTCTCCACGTGGTTCCAAGACCACTCCTCCAGATTCTCCACCACTCCACTGTCCCTGGTTCCTTCTTCTTCCTCCCACTCCAGACCAGGGTTTCCCACCCTGTCCTCTTAGTTGCTCAACATTGTGGCTGGTTGTTTTAATTGACAATTTAGAGAACAAACGGTGGCATATTTACACAGACTTGAGACAGGTGATAAGTATCACAATGCAATGTCTGGATTGAAACCAGATAGTGGGGGAGAGAAATCAGCATTTGAATGAACAAGGGTAAATTGTATACATTCCAAAAGACCATTATACCAACAATAATCTAAGGCTTCACAATCAGATCAAATATCCCACAACAAAAGTTCTGTCTTAGAGTAGTACAAAGCCAGACTGCCTGCCTCTGCCCATGTGCTGGCATTAAAGGTGAGTGCCACTACTGCCCAGCAAGCTGTATTTTATTTTACTTTCGTTTTGGTTCTTTGAGACAGGGTTTCTCTGTGTATCTGCCCTGGCTGTCTTGAACTTGCTTTGTAGACCAGGCTGGCCTCGAACTCACACAGATCTGACTGCACCTGCCATCTGAGTGCTGGGATAAAAGGCCACCATGCCCCGCTGCAAGCTTGAATTTTTAAATTTTCTCTTGGACACTGGAGAAAGAGATCACCCATTGGTTAAGAGTACTTACTTGGTGCTCCCATAGGGGCCTGGCTTTGGTTCCCAGCACATAAGTCTCCTGTTTCACAACTGCCAGTGACCATAGCTCCAGGGATTCCAGCACCCTCCCCGACCTCTGCAGACACACACACATGTGGCACTTAGACATATATAAAAAAGACTTTTTAAAAGTTAAAATTTTATATTTGGGCTGGGCCTGAGGCAGAGGCAGGCAGAGCTCTGTGAGGTCAAGGC
>NW_026585694.1:0-1128 GCF_907164565.1 Psammomys obesus | reverse complement strand
AGCATGAGCTATAAGTTCTTTCCATGCTAGTCCTTGATTGGTGCATCGGTCTCTGCAGGTCCTCCTGCAGAAAGCAATGATGTTAATGAAAATCCACAAAGATGAATGAAATAAATACACCAATTGAAGACTCAGGTGAGAAATTCAGCAACTTAAACAACACATTCTGCAAAGGAAAACCGGAAGATAATCAAATTAAAAGATTAGAACTTAAAAGTTCCACAAAACATATAGAATATCAGTGTAAAATATCTCCAGCAATAAACACTATAAGAGAGAATGTTGAAGATAAGGCTGAGTAATTATTGCCTTTAGAGAGCACTAGTGAAAATATTAAGCAATAATGACCTTAACTTTCAAGACTGCTGGGGAAAAAACTGAATCCTGAATATTTGATGAATAATACAGAACAAGGGCTGCAGAGAGGGCTGAGCAATTCCAAGTACATGCTGCTCATGCAGTGGACTGAAATTTTGTTTCTTGTGCTCATATGGGGGCGCACAACTTTTTGTAACTCTTGTATCAGGGGATTTCATGTCCTCTTCTTCCTCCACGTTCTATCTGATAGACTCTGAAGCACATCTAAAATTCTCAATAATACCTCTACACCAACTTTTCCAATTTCTTATGGGTTAAACTCACAGACGAACTCTTCACTATACATGAAAATTATAAGTTGTAGTTCATCAATCTCTTCCTTTCCTTCCTTCTTTCCTTTCTTCCTTTTTTCATTTCTTTCTTCCTGTCTCCCTTTCTTCTTCTCTCCCTCTCTTCCTCCATCACTCTGTCCCTGACTCTCACTCACACAATCTCCTGCCCTCT
Organism: Psammomys obesus; assembly: GCF_907164565.1. NCBI lineage: Eukaryota > Metazoa > Chordata > Mammalia > Rodentia > Muridae > Psammomys > Psammomys obesus. Next base: position 306 of record NW_026585694.1, on the reverse strand, counting down.
TTTTGTTCCTCTCTCTCCTCTCTCTCTCTCTTTCTTCCTTCCTTCCTTTTTTCTTTCCTGACACCTTTTTTTTTTCTAACAGTTTATCTTATAAAATTCATGAATAAGTGCACCATTTGAAGAACTTTGTGCTTTATTGCCACAGGACTTGTAAATTCTGATAAAGAAAAAAGTCTATGTATAGAGAGCTTTTTGGTATAGCTCAGGATATGTAGCTTTGGGTAGAGATCAAGAAGTAAAATTTATAATGAGAAAAAATAAAAAGATTTCAATGTGATCTGCTTTCTATATGGTCCTAACTCTGCA
>NW_026585693.1:0-2766 GCF_907164565.1 Psammomys obesus | reverse complement strand
CTCCAGCTACACTTCTTAATCATGTCCAAAACATTCTGCCAGCTGGGAGCAAATATTCAAAACTATGAGCCTATGGGGACCATTCTCATTCAAACCATCACACTTTGATATTAAGATATTTGAGTTAAACAATTCAAATTATACTCAAATGTCAGAGTAAAATATAATATTTTACATGCTAAACCACTGATAATGAAAAGGACTGGCACAACAAAAAGAGACAGAAAACATTTAAAGAAAAAGAGAAAATGTTATTTCTGTTACCATAGTTCATGATATATACATATTCTTGTTCCCGTTTTTTCTTCCCTGTTTACCAATGATAGGTCAAGTTTCTTTGGGAAGAGACAGAGATAGAAATTACATTATTTCAGTTACTTAGCCAAGATAGATCTTAAAGTCAGCATAAAACTACACATACATTCAGAGTTTTTGATTTTTGAAAATGTAGAGAATTATGACTGGCTAGCTTCTGAGTTCTCTCTCTCTTTCTTTCCATAAATACTACAAGAGTATGAAAAGTAGATGAAATAATACTGGGAGTAGAAATATTCACTTGGGAATAGGAGTAGAAGAACAAGGGAGAGAGTAAGGGCTAAACAGCTAAACAAAACTAATGATACATGAAAACACCCTATGGAAACTACTGGTTTGTAAGTCAGTTAAATATGCATGTGAGTACACACACACACACACATTTTTTTAAAGTAGTCGCTACATGGGTACTCTGCATGGTAGATAATTCTCCTTCCAGAAGCCATAAGTTATGAAATGAAAATGCTACGTATGGAAAAACCTCAACACTAGTTGATCTTGAGACCTAGAGCACCTCAACACCCACCTGCCCCCAATACAAGCTCACAAGAACTACAATGGTAAGGCCCTAATTGCCGAAGCTACCACACACTTGGGTTTGAGGACATAAAGAAATCAAGTTCGAATTGCTCTGGGAGTTTTCTTCCCTGCTGGCTAATTTTCGTAGAGCTAGAAGATGATATACAGGCTGCTGGAAGAGAATGTCCTCTCCAGCTGTTGACTCCACAAGCTACATTAACAAACTGCCCAGTAAGATGTGCCAACTGATGCAACAGTGGCAAGACTACTAAGAGAATAACCAATGACTTTACAGGAGAAAATTCATGCCTGATACTATAAATCTGATCAAGAGCCTGTAGTTTGGCAGGTCATAGGTCCTATAAGGCAACTGACTGCATGTTTGTTTGCTAGTTAGTTAGTTAGTTTGTTTGTTTGTTTGTTGCTAAATGGACATGTCCAATAGCCTTGAAAATCAGTGGTCCTCAACCTGTCGGTCATGATCTCCCTAAGGGTTGAGTGACCCTTCCACATCAGATATTTACATCATGATTCATAACAGTAGAAAATGTAGAGTTAGGAAATAGCAACTAAAATAATTTTATGATTGGGGATCACAACATGAGGACCTCTATTGAAAGGTCACACCGTTAGGGAGGTTGAAAACCACTGTTCTAAAATAGATTAGTGCTTTTTTTCTTTTTCAGCCTTTATTTAAAGAGCTTCTTTTTGCAGTGTCAGTTAATGAAAGCTCACAACTGCTCTAAGTGTTGAGAAGAAGTTATTGGTTAGAGCTTTGTCCTAAATGGGATATCTATATTATCCACTGCCGGATTAGGGAGGGAGTGGAAAGAATGTAAAAACTACAATACTAGAAAAAATATGGAAAATATTCAGCCCTTCAGAGAGCTCCTGATCTTTTTTTAAAAATAATTTATTCCTTATGCATGTACACAGTATTCTGTCTGCATGCCATAAGAGGGCATCAGGTCACATTACAGATGGTTATGAGCCACCATGTGGTTGCTGGGAATTGAACTCAGGACCTCTGGAAGAGTAGCCAGCAGAAACACTCTTAACCACTGAGCCATCTCTCCAGCCCCTGGGCTCCTCATCCTTCTCAGATGGAAATTGCTTTGTGTGGGGGATGGGGGAGCATGGTTTTTACAATATGGAAAACATCCTTGGGCAGACTCTGAGAGGGTATTGGAACAGAGAGAGAGAGAGAGAGAGGAAGGACACTTCAAGATGCTCTTAGAAAGAAATGCTCAGGAGAACACTTCCAGGAGGCTGTTCTGATTCATTCCAATGGGGTTGCTTGTTTTTTGGCTGGACTACTGGGATCCTGAAGACAAAGGGTAGAATCTCTCCAAAGAACTAAGTCTCTAGAGGTCTAAATCCCCTTTCATTACTAACCAACCTTCTTTTTTTCCTACCTAGAGTCTGGCGTTTGAAGGAATGGAGAGGCATTTTGGAAACCCCAAATAAAGTAGGCTTAAAATAATCAAAGGTGGTTAGAATCACAGCAAGATTCTTTACGTTATTTGCGGGCATTGTGAAGGGTGTAGTTTCCCTGTTTTCTTTCTCAGCCTTTTTTGTTTTTCATATATAGGAGGGCTACTCATTTTTTTTTTTTAGTTAATTTTGCACCCAGCCACTTTTCTGAATACGTTTATCACATGACGGATTTCTCTGGTTGAATTTTTGGGGTTACTAATCTATACTATCATATCATCTGAAAATATGACTTCTTCCTTTCCTACTTGTATTCCCTAGATCTCCTTTAGTTCTCTTATTGCTCTAGCTAGGACTTCATGTACTATGTACAAAGGATACAGAGAGAGTGAGTAACCTTGCCTTGTCCCTGATTTCAGTGGGATTGATTTAAGTTTCTCTCCGTTTAGTCTGATGTTGGCTATAGGCTTGCTGTATGTTATCTTTACTATGTTTAGA
>NW_026585692.1:0-1159 GCF_907164565.1 Psammomys obesus | reverse complement strand
GATCAATGGAATCGAACAGAAGACCCAGAAATAACCCCACACACTTATGGACACCTGATTTTTGACAAAGATGCCAAAACCATACAATGGAAAAAAGATAGCATCTTCAACAAATGGTACTGGTTAAACTGGATATCTACATGTAGAAAAATGCAAATAGATCCATACTTATCACCCTGCACAAAACTGAAGTCCAAGTGTATCAAAGACCTCAACATAAAACCAGACACATTAAATCGGCTAGAAAAAAAGTGGGAATACCCTAGAACTCATTGGTATAGAACACCAACAGCACAGGCTCTAAGAGCAACAATCAATAAATGGGACCTCAAAAACTGAAAGGCTTGTGTAAAGCAAAGGACACTGTCATCAAAACAAAGCAACTGCCTACAGATTGGGATAGAATTTTCACCAACCCTTTATCTGACAGAGAACTCATATCGAGTATATATAAAGAACTAAAGAAGCTGAAAAGCAGCAAACCAAGTAATCCACTTAAAAAATGGGGAACAGAGCTAAACAGAGAACTTTCTGTAGAGGAATATCAAATGGCAGAGAAGCATTTAAAGAAATGCTCAACCTCATTAGCCATTAGGGAAATGCAAATCAAAATGACCCTGAGATTTCACCTTAAACCCATCAGAATGGCCAAGATCAAAAACTCAAGTGACAATACATGCTGGAGAGGTTGTGGAGAAAGGGGAGCTCTTCTCCACTGCTGGTGGGTATGTAAACTTGTACAACCATTCTAGAAATCAATCTGGTGCTTTCTCAGAGAACTAGGAATAGCACTTCCCCAAGATCCAGACATACCATTCCTAGGTATATATCCAAAAGAGGCTCAAGTACACAAAAAGGACATTTGCTCAACCATGTTTGTGGCAGCTTTATTTGTAATAGCCAGAAGCTGAAAACAGCCCAGATGCCCCTCAACTGAAGAATGGATGCAGAAACTGTGGTACATCTATACAATGAAGTATTACTCAGCAATGAAAAATAAGAAAATCATGAATATTGCAGGTAAATGGTGGGACTTGGAAAGGATCATCCTGAGTGAGTTGTCCCCGAAGCAAAAAGACACACACAGTATATACTCACTCATATAAACAAACAACATAGGATAAACCCACTAAAACCTGTACATCTAAACAAACTAAGC
>NW_026585691.1:14591693-14625195 GCF_907164565.1 Psammomys obesus | reverse complement strand
CCCAATTCTGTAACGCCAAGGCTTGTGCCCCCCCCCCCGCTTGCTGCCATGGAAACCCCCAGCTCACAGACCTTCCCTTTAAAAATCCTGTTCACTCAGAGCTCGGGGTCCCACTTCTCTACTGCTGTGCCAGTGAGATTTGGGTCCCGAGTTTGATCGCTCTCGTAATAAAGCTCTCTTGCAATTGCATCGAGTCATCTCCTGGTGGTCTCTGAGGGTCCCGTGAACCTGGCATAACACCTATGGTTGTGTCTCAAGACGTGATCTCTCAGCTACAGCTCCAGTGCCATGCCTGCCTGCCTACTGCCACATTCCCCGTCATGATGGCCATTTACTCTAACCTTCTGAACCTGGAATTTCCAAATTAAACACCTTCTTTTATAAGTTGCTTTGGTTGTGGTGTTTTATCTCAGCATTACAAAGTCAATTAATTAAGATAACCAATCTGCAGTAGAAGACCATACATCCAACAATGAATGCATGGGCAAGGGGCCGGAGAGATGGCAGAAGTTAAGAGCAATCTTGGCCCAGCCTGCTAATGGCTATGGTGGCCCTGCATGGTCCTCTTCATTCCAGGTAGGCAGCATATTATTCCTCCATTGCTTGTTGGGGTGAGAAGAGAGAATATATTGTGTATAACTCTCCTTCATATTGTTCCCATGGAGTTTTTACTGTGTATGAATGTGGTTGAAAAGGCCCCAGGCTACCAGCCTCTACTTCAGACTCTTGCTGAAACAAAAATGTCCCATCTTTTGGGGGTTGAAAAAATGAAATGTCTATGGGCCCCCAGCTTTCAAAATGAAGAAAAAGTTTGTTGAAATAATTAAAGACGAAACACGGGCCTGGAGGCTCATGCCTTTAATCCCAGCACACAGGAGGTAGAGGTTCTGTGAGCTGAAGGCTACTTGGTCCTATAAAGTGAGTCCAGAACAGCTAGGGCTACACAGAGAAACGCTGTCTCAAAAAACAAAAAGGATGAAAAATGATACTTATGGTGCCATGGGCTTAGATCAGTGTAGAGCACTGGCCAAGTACATGTAAGTTTTTAACTTGTTCACTCGCCAGCACCAGAAAAAGACTTACATAATTACCTGGTGAACGTTCAATCAAAACAGTTTTGTTTTAGCTTCATGTAGCTCTTCCTTAACTGTACATCTTTCTGGGTGTGCCCCTCCCTTCAGGCCTACTATTTTATTGATATTTTTACTTTCCTTTAAGATTCGTGGCGGCCCCATGTATATTTACACTGATTACTTCCATGGGCACTTGGGGAAAAAAATGGAGAGGGTTTCAATGGAATTCCAGCTGCATGTCATGGTACTCAGAGCAGGTGAAGAGTTTCTGAGAGTGGACGCCATGTAGGAGCACCATTGTGTGCCTTTCCAGGCCTCCCAAGTCACTGGGATGGTACATACTTACTTGTCATAAGTAATAAATGAAAGATCCCAAGGCGTTTGCCATGCCACTCCTTTTGCCTGATGCACACCCTTGCCTGGCCTTGGCTTGGAGAGAGATGTGGGATCCTAAGGTAAGCTATACAGGAAAAAAGCCCTGAGAGGCTGTACACAGGACAGGGTGTGCTCCTTCATGAAATACTCAGATGTCTTTACTCCCATGTGGAAGTTGTCAGACCTGACTGGGGAGCCTCACACCGTAAGAAAGAGTCCAGGAAATATCGTCCCCAGATTTGTCAGACAGTATGTGGATTACTGCAAACTGAGGACAGAGCAGGGCTTGAGTGAGCATTCTCTGAGTTCTCTCTGCCTGCCTCTAGGCAGATCCAATTAGAATGACAGCTGTGTGTAATTCATAGACAATCAACATATCCTAGGAGGAAGATGCCAGGATTTTATATCTGCCCCCAAAAGACTACCTATTCACTGAGGGGTCTGTACTGGCTGGTTAATGTCATTGGAGAAAAAGGAGACTCAATTAAGAAAATACTTCCATAAGATCTAGCTGCAGGCTTTTCTTTTTTTCTTTTCTTTCTCTCTCTCTCTTTATTTTGTTGTTTTGTTTTTCGAGACAAGGTTTCTCTGTTTAACAGGTCTGGTTGTCCTGTAACTTGATTTGTAGACCAGGCTGGCCTTGAAGTCAGAGATCCACCTGTCTTTGCCTCCTGAGTGCTGGGAATTAAAGGCATATGCCACCATGCCCTCAGTGTAGGCCATTATCTTAATTAGTGATTGATTGGGAAGGGCCCAGCCCACTGTGAGTGATGCTACTCCTGAGTTCTGTAAGAAAGCAGGCTAAGCAAGCCATGAGGAAGCAAGCCAGTAAGCAGCACCCCTTTATAGCTTTTGTATCAGCACCTACCTTTAGATTCTCATCCTGTTAGAGTTCCTGTCCTGACTTCCATCAATGATGGACTATGGCTGTGGCTGCATAAAAAATTTTTTTTCCTCCCCAGCTTGCTTTTTGATCATAGTGTTTCATCGCAGTAATAGACACATGAAGACAGGGACCAGCAGCAGTGACAGAATCGCCATCCCAGTACCTTTTCAAGTAGAACCAAGGGCCTCCTAAGCTCCAAGCCCTCTTTCCTATCATCATGTTGACCCAGGTCCCTTATTCATCTTTCTCTGTCCAAAACCCAGACTCTAAGAGTGGAGGAATAAAAGTGGGGCCTCAAAACCTCCCTCATGCTATTGGGTTTTCGGAGGCTCACTTCTCCTTAGAAACTCACAATGGCTGCTAGTTTGGGCGAGGCTCCACTCACATTCAGTCCGCAGGGCCAAAGATAACCACAAAGAAAGACTCAAAGGAATAGGTGGTCCCTGGCTTACAGTAGTTGGAAGTATCGACAAGATGATGAAAGGGATATGAATTTGGTATGTTAATTCCCTCTGTACTCATTACATACAGCAAAGCTGATGACTACAGCCCTTATGGGGGTAAGGGCTCAGGTTCCCATGTTCCAGGGATGGAGGATGCAGAGGGACCTGGCTGTCACAGGTCATCAGCCCATCCCCCGAAGAAAGGAGGAATGAGTAGAGCAGGGGGTAATATGAGTGCAATTGTGCTCTGTGGTGGCCCTAAGGGAATGGAACACAATCCAGATCATTAAGTTATTTCACAAGAAAATGCATGATACACATCAGAAATTGACAGGAGAGGGGGCTGGTAAGATACTCAGCAGGTTGAGGTCATTGCCCACAAGCCTAACAACAACAATTCAATCCTTGGGGTGACTTACAAAAGTCATTCCCAGTTTCCATATGCACAAAATGTCATATCCATATATGCACACGCACACAGATGATAGATAGATAGATAGATAGATAGATAGATAGATAGATAGATAGATGATAGATAGATATACATAGATAGATGATAGATATGATATGATAAATAAGTAAATGTAGTTTTAAAGACACATTGTCCTAAAAGAATTTTGGAGGATCCCAACCAAACTTCCCCAAACCGCTGGCTGTAGGCGCTACATTTTAAACTTTTTTATTTGGGGTTCCTTAATGCTCTACCTCCATTCCAACCCCCCAACCCTAGGTAGGAGAGAAAGAAGGTTAGAAGGGAGAGGGGGACATGTTCTCTTTAGCTACATCCGGCTGATTAGGTATCATTGGGTTCTTTGGGAGAAAACCCATTTCAGTTGTCAGGATTTTTAGCAGTCCAGCAACAGCAAACGCAGCAGGATGAACAAGCAGCCTTCTTCCTCCTCCATCCATCTACTCAAAGCCTTCTCTTTTCTCTCTCTGGGCTCCAGTGTTTATACTCTCCCAGAGTCCTCAGAATTCCCTAACTCAGGCTGGCAAAGACCAGGCCCCTCTCCAAGCCACACTAGGCTGTACTAGCTGGCACAGGCCACCCCCCACATGAGGCAATTATCAGCTGTGAACAAACTAAAGCAGCCCAATATCCCACACTTGGTTTTAAAACAAAAATGTGTTTATACAACTGAGTTTTTAAAGAAACCAAAAACTTCTGCTACAACTGGCGGGAGCTTTCTTCACATCAGAAGCCACCAAAAGTCACAGTTGCTCTGGCAACCTCTCCAGCTCTTCTATTCCCATCAAATGAAGCCTGCGTGTGGGCTGGCTTTAACGTATGGCTTGGGAACATAATAGTTACACTTAGGGAGCTGGAGAGATGGCCCAGAGGTTAAGAGCACTGGATGCTCTTCCAGAGGTCCTGAGTTCAATTCCCAGAAACCACATGGTGGCTCCTAACCATCCATAATGAGATCTGGTGCCCTCTTCTGGAATGTAGGCAGAACACTGTATACATAATAAAGAAATAAATCTTAAAAAAACAGAATTGTCGTAAAAAAAATAGTTACACTTAAAGCACATCGAGGCTGAGGGAGCTTTTGTTCAACTTGAATAAGGAAGTAGTAACTTAGTCCTTATTCCTTATTTCGTGTTGACCCCACTTGTCTCTGGGATTATCTTGGCAAAACAAAACCTGAGCTTCAGTGACTCTGGTAGGTAAAAGTGGGCTGTCTGATGGCCAAGGTGCCTTTCTTTAAAAGGGTTTCAAAATGGTGTCTCAGACATTCTTTCTGCTTTCACATCAGCATAGGGTTTACTAGACAGCATGTCTATCCTCAGTATTGTTCGCCCGTGTTTCCAATCCCAAGTTCCCAGAAACCAGTATAGGTATTGAAGTGATCCTCTGTTCCCAAGTCCTCAGTCACCACTTTCCCAAGTTACGGTCCTGACCTTTATGCAAACACCAAGAACACTGCCCCATGTAGCTCAGTGTCCTGAATATGTCTGTCTACTACTTCTTTATAAAGAACTCTGGTTTCATGACACTTACAGACTGTCATCCACCGCTGACAAGCTTAAATCAAAACAAACACCTCACCAGCCAGAATAATTTTTCACTGTATTTAATCGGCATCGATGGCAGAGTGGGTTTGGCTTTTGGAGACCCTTACTCCTGGGATCTACACCTTGCTTCTGGAATGTTCTGCAGCTGACCTGTGTGAAGCTGTGACTGGATCCTTGCTTCGGCCACCTTAAAACCTAGAACTTCAGGACGGTCCTGACCACCTCCACATAGCGGGCATCTGGAGGCGGCTTCCTCTGACTTCCAGGCTGCAGGAACTTCTTGATGGTGGGGATGTTGCTGATTCTTGTCTTGAATGCCTGAAACGAGAAATAAGTGAGAGCCTCAACAGCTGCCACAACCGTTAGAAACTCAGAATATCGTCATAAGAGGAGGTGTTTGGACCTTCGGCTTTAAAGCCCAGGGTGTGGGCTGTCAGTGTGTTGGCTGGCTTTTCCTAGCATGAGTTAAGATGTCTTGTTAAAAGGGCATGGTCAGGACATATTAAATATTTGTACTCTTTGGCTTATCAACTCTTGTTTTTAGGAATTTATTAACAGGGAATATGAAAGGGCGTGGGCAGAAAAAACAGCAAAAAGAGTGTGGCGGAACACGTTAGCAAGGGCCAGCTGGTGGCCTCAGCTGAGTGTGCTCTCTGGAGCCTTCAGGAGCTGGCGTTCCAGCAACACCCTAGCCTCACAGAAGCATCATGCTCTCTGATGAACACCTGGGCTTCAAAGGAACACCATAGCCTCTGGGCAGCACCTCTCTCCTCAAGGAGCACCTTAGCCTTCAAGAACCATCATATCCTCCAGGGAGCACCAGTCCCTCCCAGGAGCACCAGACCTTCTAGAAACACCTTGCTCTCTGTGCTGATGTTCTAAATTCAGGGATTTGGTTTTTTTAGTCTCTGACTATATCTGTTAGGTTTAGAAAGGACTCTTTATTTATAATAAAAGAATGCTTTCATTATTTTGTATGTTTGAGTGTTTTACTGGCTTGTACCATATGCATGCAGTTCCCGCAGAGGCCAGAAGAGGGCACTGGATTCCCTTGAGACTGGAATTACAGATGGTTGTGAGCTCTGTAACCGTGACTGCTGGGAACCTAACCTGCATCCTCCGGAAGAGCTGACAGTGCTCAAGAGAATATTCTTTATCTATAGCTAACTCTGAGAACTGCCACAAAAGTAATACAGTCAAAGGAATGACGACACATTCATACAGTAAAAGACTCGGACTTTTTCTTCAAGTTATTTCTGTGGTAGCCCAGGATGGTGTAGGATTTGGGAGAGAGGTGCAGGCTGAGTGCTCTCTGACCTGCAGTTTCAAGTGTTCTCTACTGGTCTCCACTCTGGCAGCCTGCTCAGCCTGGATCCCCAAATTACAAAATAATGATTCTCTTTTAGCCTCAGGCTGGGCCAGGGGTAATTAACATTTGTTTTTGAAAGGATCCTCTGTTTATTACCGGGTTTTCCTGAGCCTTCCCTGGGCTCTCTCTTCTGCCCTCCCCTCAGCTCATGGTCTACCTTTCTGTCACTTGTAGAGCTACAAAAAAGCTTCTTTTCAAAATTCTCTGAGAAGGCCAAGAATTTATCTAGACATTTTAAACATGCTTCAGTGGTTATCTCCAAAATGGTTGTCATATTTGCATAACCCTAGAAGATATATATATATATATACATACACACTCACACACTTTTAAACACAGAAATAGCTGCCAGGCAGTGGTGGCACAAGCCTTTAATCCCAGGCACAGGCACTCAATCTCTGAGTTTGAGGCCAGCCTGCTCTACAGATCCCATTCCAGGACAGCCAGGGCTACACAAAGAAACCCTGTCTCAAAAAAAAAAAAAAAAAAAACCAAACCACACCCAAACCCAAAACAAAAACAAACCCACCAGAAACAGCTAGAAGAATGGCAGCTTGTGAATGACCTGTGTTTTCAAAACAGGGAAAAATGGCTGAAGCTTGGAGAGTCAGGCTAGAGGTTAAGAGCACCGGCTGCTCTTCCGGGGAGGACCAGTCTTCAGTTCCCAGCACCCACACAGCAACTAACAACCATCTGCAACTCTAGTCCCCCGGAATCCAAGGCACTCTCTGGCTTCTCTCGGGCACTGAAGGTACACAGTGCACAGATTTACATACAGGTAAACACCTACACACATTTTTAAAAAAAAGATATAATATTAAAAGATAAAAGGCAAATGATGCAAGTATGAGAGAGAGCACCTGGCCTTAGTCCCAGCACTCAGGAGGGACACTCAACTGGAAGTCTGTGAGTTCAAGGCCAGCCTGGCCTTTATAATGAGTTCCAGGCCAACCCATACTACACAGTGAGACCCTATCTCTCAAAAAAAAAAAAAAAAAAAAAAAAAGGATTGTCCCTATCAACAGTCAGTCATGAATGGTAGAGGGCTCTTGGGGCCCTACCTTTCTCACTGGGGAACTAGTGGTCATTATTTGTTTGCGACCATCAGGGACTGAATCTAGGTCCTCATACATGCTGTTCATGCTCTAACTGTGAGCTACATACCTTAAGTGTTCATATTAGAACCTCAAATACCCGTTTTCCCATCACGTAAAGTGTCATTCCCTAACAGACCCTATAGTGTAAGTGAGTGACTAAATAGCCAGAGCGAGACAGTTTCTCTTGAGTTTTATGTTTGTCTTGGAGACACGGATTATTACAGGCTTCTGCTCCAGCTGCATCTCCCTGGCCTGTGCAATCATGCTTGGCCAGCATCCTACCTGCAGCAGAGGGAAGTCGGACAGCACAGAATCGTTGAGTTCTTCCACCATCAAAATGGCTTCTAGCAGCTGGATGTCTGCCCAGCTGAGCTGGTTGCCAACAAGAAAAGCCTCCCCGTGGTTCTTTAAAATCTATAGAAAAGAGAAAAACATACTTAAGTGGAGGCAAGGGTGATTTTCCCATCTGTACACTTGTACTGTGGGGTTCATTGAAGGGTCTTTTTTGGTGATCTCCAGCACTGGCAAGAAAGGAGGAAGCCAACAAACAGTCTTGCACACATCAGGAACTGGTTCAGTCATTTTGGGGACGCGTCAGCGATTATCAAGGCCTTTGTGCTGGCAATTTTGAAAAGCACGAAAGAAGTTATCGGAAGCTGTGACACAAATCAAAAGAAGTCAAAATAGGCCAAACCTGAAAAAGGGGAATTTTCAGTACCTAGTGGAAAGCAAATATAAAAAAATAACAGACAGTCTTGAGTAGCAAATACATAAAAGGTGGTTTTCTCCACAAAGTGGGAGTAATATATATAAGAACTTGGGGAAGGGTCTGGGTAGGTGGTTCAGTGATTAACTGCACATGCGCCTTTTGTAACTCCAGTTCCAGGGGATCTGACTCTCTCTTCGGGCTTCCGTGAGTACCAGACACACATACGATACATAGACATGCATGCAGGCAAGACACCCATACATAAAATCAATTTTTTTTTAAAAAATCTGAAAAAAAATTAATAAAAAGAAAAAGGTGTTAAAAGCGAGAAAGTAGCAGTATTGACATTCGTTAATACAAGGTAGTTGTTACATAGAAATTCTGCTTTGGAATGTCTTCTACGTAATAAAAATGGTGGGTAAATAACTTCAATATAACCACAATAATAAATAAATGAAAAGAAAATGCCTTTACTTATATTAAAAAACTGGGTAGAAATACATGAAACCAATTCTTACACTTAACTTTTGGTGATAAGGAATAGTCATACTTTCTGTTTATAGTCTACACTTCTGAATAAGGTCTTCAAACAAATTAACACAGTAAACATTGTGGTGGTTTTAATAAGAATGGCCTTCACAGGCTCAGAGATTTGAATGCTTGGTCACCAAGGAGTGGCACTGTTTGAAAGGAGGTGTGGCCTTGTTGGAGGAAGTGTGTCACTGGGGGGTGGAGCCCAGAGTCCCCTCCTGCTTCCTGTGGATCCAGATGTAGCACTCTCAGCTACTTCTCCAGCGCAGTGTCTACCTGCATGCCACCATGCTCCCTGACATGAAGGGGACTAAACTTCTGAACCTATAAGCAAGCCTCAATTAAATGCTTTTCCTTTATAAGAGTTGCCATGGTCCTGGTATCTCTTCACAGCAAGAGAACACTGACTAAGACAAACATGTAAAATTCTGTGATAGAAAATAGAATCATGATGTTACTTATAGGTTAAAACTGAAATAATCCTAATAACACACTCGCTGTTCTTCTTTGAATATGCTAGTAATTATTTTCAGTACTAAATAAAAAACAAAGCATTTATCTCTCTTGCTTATATACAAACCACACTCCAGAACTATGTCATAGTTTGTGTGCTCTGTCTCTGTCTTGCTACAAGCCCAGGCTGGTCTTGAACTCCGGATCCTCTTCTGTCTTATCTCCAAAGTGCTCAGAATTCAGGAGTTCCCTACTACACGTGGCTTGAGAGGTTCTCTGTGTAGAGAATGTTTTGTATAATGAATGAAGAGGGCTAAGCGTGGTGACTCACACCTGCAATCCCACACTTGGAAGAAGACAGGAGGACTGAGGCCATGGCCAGCCTGGACTACAGAGTTAACTATTGGGCTGGACTAGGGTATGGTATGAGAAGCTATCTCAGAGAGAGAGAGGTGACAACATTTCACGTCTGCTAATAAATCAGCATATGTTGGCATGATCTATTGCATTAACATAATGCAAAGAACAATAATCAGACAACTGTGCTACTCAGGAGGCAGAGGCAGGTGGTCTTTGTGAGCTCGAGGCTGGCCTGGTCTACAGAGCAAGTTCCAGGACAGCCAGAGCTAAAACAGAGAAACCCTGTCTCGAAAAACAAAACAACAGAAAAGGATTCAAATTCTAACTTCTGAATTACGTGACTTTCAGGAACAGTGGGGTAAAATCCAGCCTAGGAAGCCACATAAAAATGCAGTACAAAAGAAGAGGAGGAGAGACAAGAAAGGGGACCTAACAGATAAAAATGCAGCTTCAGTTTTCTCTTTAGGTGTGACCCACATTTGAATAAATGAATCATTTTAAAGTGCTTTGGAAAGTACTAGGGTAGAGACTCCCTGGTTTTAAAATCTGCAGTATAAACTGTGTGACATTTTCAATGGAAGGTGCTTCAGTAACAGTCAAATTCTCCCTGCATCAACAGAATTCTCACCTGGAACGCCAGAAGACTGGAAGAACTGTGCCCTGGACTTTACTCAGTGTCGTACAATAGCTGTTAAACTGCACTAATAGATCCTCCTTACCATTCTACACGCTGCCCTGGAGGCTCGGAACATGACCAGATGTGCTGTGGGGACATTTTTCATTAGCATTTTCCAATGCATGCTGCACAAAAGCAGAAGCTTCCAATTTAAAAGCTTTTGTCTTCTTTATTGAGGCATAGTTAGCCTCCAGTACCAAGCAGGGAATTCAAGGTGGTGACACCTTGGGTTATAATGGCTTGCTGATTCTTTAAACAACAGAACAGAAATCATTTCATTAGAGGTTCTATAACTTTCCTTGTAACTTTTTCTGGAATCCATGGTATTAAAGTTTGACCCAAGTGGTTGGAAAGATGGCTCAGTGGCTAAGAGCACTGTTTGCTCTTCCAAGTATCTGAGTTCAATTCCCAGAACCCAGACAATGGCTTACAACCACCTGTAACTCCAATTCCAGGGGATCAGATAACCTCTTCTGGCCTTCATGGGGACCAGGCTCTTATGTGGTATACAGACATACCTGCAGGCAAAACACCCATTCACACAAAAACAACAACAACAACAACCATAAAACACTTTTTCTTTCTTTCTTTTTTTTTTTTTAAGTTTTGACCCTGTTTTAGTTACTTTTCTATCCCTGTGAGACCTCGTGACTAAGGCAACTTACAGAAGGAAGAGTTTATTTGGGGCTTACAGTTTCCTAGTGTTAGAGTCTGTGACCATCATGGCGGGGAGCATGGCAAGAGGCAGGCGGGCATGGCGCTGGAGAGGTGGATGAGACCCATCTGAAGATAAGCATGAGGCAGAGCAAGCTCACTAGGAATGGTGGGGGCTTTTGAAACCTCAAAGGCCACCCCAGTGACACCTTGCCCAACAAGGCCATACCTTCTAATCCTTCCCATACAGTTCCATAAACTGGCGACCAGGCATTCAAATAAGTGAGTGGATAGTGGCCATTCTGAAACCACCACAGACCCTATAGCAGGAAAGCTCTGACTCAGCCTGCCTCTTTACACGTTTATCCGCTCTGTGTGGTGTGACTATGTGTAGGGCAGACGCATGTGCCCTGGTACGCATGAGGAGGCCACGGAATAACTTGCAGGGGTTGGCTCTCTCCTTCCACCATCTGAGTCCTCAAAATTGAACTTGCTTTCTGTCTTGAGCCTGTGTGTTCGCCCACTGGTATCCATCTCCCCTATCTTTTTGAACACTGACTTACAGACATTCTGCTTGTCGGGAGATATGCAAGCTTACCTTCTCAAAGGCAGGGAAGTAACGGGTTTTAGCTCTCTTCACTATAAAAGCATAGCTCTCCTCTTTTTCCTGAGGGGGTTTAAATGGAGCCTGGGCAATCATTAACATCAGGTCCTGGGTGCCATCAGCATACATGTCAATCCTGAAAACACACCGTAGACTCACATTAGAAAGGAAACCTAGTGTAACAAGGATAGGAGGCATAGTGTTGGCAAATGGTATTTGATTATCCTGATAATCTGCCACTCTCAGGAATGATTTCCAGAACCAGAGCTAGCCAGGGGAAATAGTATAGGCTCTGAAAACATTTTTTGAATAAACAAATGTATGAAAGGCAATAAATGCCTCCATGTTGAAATCTGCCATAAACAGAGTGGGATTGTGATGGTTTGGTAAATATAGAAAACTTAGAGATTTAGCAGTTAATAAAAAGTATACATCAAACCAGGAGGTGGTGGTACACTCCTTTAATCCCAGCACTCAGGAGCAGAAGCAGGTGGATCTCTGTGAGTTCTCGGCCAGTCTGGTCTACAGAGTGAGTTCCAGGACAACCAGGCTACACAGAGAAACCCTGTCTCCAAAAACAAACAAACAAACAAACAAACAAACAAAGAACACACACAAAAAAAACAAAAACCATATATCAAAACAGTGAAACGTGTGGAATTGTTTCTGCCATCCGCTTTAATGGGGACAGTGTGACACTGTAGAAATAGGCTGCTGTGCTTCTAAGCTTTGCTCGTTTCCATGTGACGCTTCCTCTGTTTTTTAAATACTGGAACTTGGGGCTTTCTACGACCCCATCTTCAATATGCCCTGGCACTCTGTCATGGTCATGTTTGCCAGGGTGAGCTCTTAGGGGCCCTGTCCTTAACCCCAAACAAAGATTAAATTGTATAAGTAAAAGTCTTCTTTTTTGGGGGGCGGGGGGGGCTCTGGAGAGATGGCTCAGAAGTTAAGAACACAGGCTGTTCTTGCAAAGGTCCTGAGTTCAATCCCCAGCAACCACATGGTGGCTCATAACCATCCATAGTGAGATCTGGTGCCCTCTTCTGGTACACAGGCACACATGCAGGCAGAATACTGTGTAAATAATACATAAATACATCTTTACACTGTATTTATTTACATGAAACTAAACTATTTGGTTTAATAATCTAACTAGCCCTAGCTAGGGTCAGCACAGTATAACAGAGCAGATATCTATGGCATAGAGATGCCAACAAACAAACAAAAACAAAACAAACAAAAAACTAGCTTTCCCCCTCCAGTATTTGTGATTTCCATCTCTGAGGTCTTGTTCCCAGGCTGCCCTTGTGAGTGACTAATGAATAATGTGAGGATTAGTTCTGGATTCAAAGCTTATACTACTTACATTCTTTCACTCTTAGATATCTGTCTACATGTCATGAGAAGATTACAATGACAAGATGAGACATATATGGCCTCTTCCTCCCCAAACTGACAATCAGACAATACCCAAACCCAGAAGTCTCTGGCTAACTACTGGTTGGCAGACATATGGGTGAGTCTTGCTGGGTTAGCTTCAGTCAGATGGAGGCTACCCAGAAACCCATAGACAAATGCTTGCTGACTGAAATCTGTTTCAAGGTGACTGCAAAAATAGATCATTGATACAATGTTCAAGGCCTGTTTGCTGAATCAGCCATTTGCACCTTCATATAAAACACGTCATTTTCAGAGAACACAGTTTGCTAGGCATGAGTATGAAAACACTATAAGCTGACTAGTATGAATTATATAAAAAAAAGAGAGAGAGTGCAGAATATGTTCTCGGCACAAGCCACACCACCTCCAGCGACAGCCCTCCTGCCCTGTGGTCCCTTACCCTCCAACCTCGGTTCCTATTGAAAGATGCAACCAAATCAGGTTTCAGCTGATTTATGACCCCAGAAGCTCGGTTAAAAATCTAGTACTGGAATGAACACCAAGGTACCTGACTCTCTCCTTCAGGTCTTTCCCGTACAAGTTGTACTTGGCAGCGAGGTAGCTGTGGATGGCTTTCGTCTGTGTCAGCATCATCCCATCAATTTCAACCAAAGGTACTTGGTCAAAAAGCAGGCATCCATCTGTGTGATGGGGGGTGGGGGTAAGATACTCATCTTCAATGGTCTCAATGGTTGCAATTCACCTACAGGATGACTCAACTACTCCAGGGGTGGTTTTTAGTTTTCAGTTTAAAGTGATAAATGACCTGTCCCAGTAGATAAGGAAATGCCACTCATTTGTTTCATGTCAAGCGGGAGCTTTGTTTGATTTCTTCACACATTATTGTTTATTGAACAACAGCAAATTTTAAAAGATTTTTCTGTATTTACTCTAATATAGACATACATACAGCTAGCATTTCTGGTTCTCAAAACTTAAAAGTCTTTGGGTATCTGGGCATAAAAGGTTGCTGAAAATTCCTTGCCCTCGGATATTCTGAGTTGGGACTAAAGTCTGAGAGAAAGCTTTCTCTTAAAACCAAACCATTTATTGCTACAGGCACACACAACAGCAGGAAGGACACAACAACAGTCCTGAGCTCAGTATCACTCTCAATACATTCTAGCCACAGACGCTTAAACAAGTTACTCATCTGAGTTTCTGTATCCAGTCTCTAACGATAGTATCTATTTAGCAGGATTTTGAATGCAGGACAGGAAGTAACCGCTATAAAACAATGCCAATAATCAAGGTGAATCAAAACCAAGTTTTCATCGGTGACTTGCTACAGTAACTACTGTTTATCATTGCTTAACAGCAGGAAGACATGCTGAGGCTTCCTTGTTAGGTAACTTTGTCCTTGTGAGGACAGGACACTGTAGAATATTCTCACACAAACTAAGATTTCTCTAGAGTCACCAGGCAAAATAATATTATGAGAACATAATTCGTGTACGTAGTCCATTGTTGACCAAAGGTCATTGTGTAACCTGTGATTACATTTGTGAAGACAAACATGATGCCCTCCTTATGAAGAAGGGAATAAATAGATCTTTAACTTCCATTAATACCTACACATTGTCCTCATGAGTAAGAAACTTTGCCTAAGCGGGGAACCACACTTCACTAGTGCATTGTAATGGCCATAGGACTTCTCTGATCTCTTTCTTTGTTTTCGGCAGGGTTTCTCTGTGTAGCTCTGGCTGTCCTGGAACTTGTTATAGAGACCAGGCTGGCCTCAAAGTCAGACATCCGCCTGCCTCTGCCTTCCAAGTGCTGGGATTAAAGACATCCTCCACCATGCCCAACGACTTCTCTGAGAATTAACGCTGCTCACTTGATGCAATGGCACTGGGAGACGGTAAACACCATTGTAAGGACAGTGACAGCTTTCCAGGGGCCGGTGTCCCCTCTCCCCAGATGTGTTAAGCAAGTCTCTGAGTCTGCTTTCTGATGTGTAACAGTGTCTAGCTATTTACGTAGTTTCACTAAGTAGATGACTTTGTAGCCATTCTTTGCAAATATCAGAATTAGGATGGACAGGAGACTTACAGGTTTCCATATTCATTCAACACTTAATGCATAGCTTCGTGCTGGGCACTGTGCGCCTTCATGAGCAATAGGATCCAGTTAGAAACAATGTCCAGATCAAAAAAGCAGGAAAAGATCACTGACATTTCTTAGTTTAACTATTTTCTCTTACAGACGGCACCTCAGAGGGAAGTGAGTGTAACCTACCAAACTCACAGGTCTCAGAACAGCTAAGCTAATAAGTGATCCTTCTGACTTTGTTCAGGCTTCTCTGCTGTCTCCTGCTCAGAATAGTGGGGCCCAGGAGGCCATCCCCACTGCAATAGAAACATCACAGGGAGGGCTGGAGCACCGTAGGGGCTGTTTGGGAACACCGCCCGAGAGATGCTCGTAGAAAGGGCCATGGAGCTACAATCACTTGCTCGTGTGAGCATGTGTATCCATAAGCACACACACCATGAGCCTTGGAGTGAAGTGAGGCAGAATCGAAGAGAAGAAGGAATTTCAGAAAACCAAGTCCCTGCAAAGGCAATGGGGAAAGGATGGTCATGGCTTTCCGCTTCAGGGAGACCTACTGACACATTGTAAGCTCTCGACACAGGGATTATTTTCATCTTACAGAAAGGAAACAAGGAGGCAGACAAGTTAAAATCTTGTCCAAAGCTGTCCAATTTCATTTGTGACAGTTTATGCCCTTCTTAAACTCATTTGCAATGTCATGACTGTTGAACTGTTGAACAGCAACAGTGGGGATGATGTGGCCTTTAGGCAATGACAGTGACAGTGGCATTTAGGCTCTTGGGAGTCTCAGCAATGCTGCCGAAGCACTGCTCTTTCCCATCGGTGTGAGAAAGTTTTCATAGTAATTGCTCTTTTTCTTTGGTCAAAAATCAACTAAGCCAGGCATGATGGTCCACACCCAAGATGTCAAGGCAGGAGGATAGCAGGTTCAGGGATAGCCTGGACTACATTAGTAATACTTTATCTCCTACTACAGAAATACTTGCACATCTATGTTCATTGTTACTCTGTTCACAGTAGCTGGGAACAAAACCAGCCAAGATGTCATCAGCTAGTGAATAGAGTATGAAAATGCGGTGCATATCCACAGTGGAATCCCACTCAGCGCTAAGGAAAAGGAAAAGCATAACATTTGGAGGAAAATGGATAGAACTGGAAAATACTATGCTGAGGGAGGTAACCCAGGTCCAGAAGACAAATGTCACCCATTCTTTCTTATATGTGGATCCCAACCTCAAATTTTTAGATGTATGTGTTTAATGCTTAACTTGGAGCAACTGTAAAAGCAAGGAAGCTACAAAGGGATGAGAGGGGAATCAAGAGGTCTTGGGATGGGAATAGAATGCAGATGATACAGGGCTCAGGAAACATCACAGAAGAGAGGGAAGAACACAAGGACCAAATGATGGGGAAGTGGATATGCTGTGATATGTTCCGGGCATAGTATGGCTGCTATAATCACCGACTCAGCAGCTGAGACTGCCTGAATTAAGCCTGCACAAGACTGGGCCTGTCAACATCCAGCCGTGGAGAGGAGGAAGGAGAAGCGTGAACCAAAACTTAGGAGATATGAAAAAGCCGTATGGAAACCTAGCGATCTAATTAAAAAGATTGTTTAAAAGAGAGAGAGTAGGAACCAAGATACACTGAATGTTGTTCCCAGAAGCCGTGGGTTATTAAACAAAAATCCCTGCACCAGGTACCGGAGTGCCCCCTTGTGAGTCACTGGTTTGTGAGGTCCCAGGAGCCTCCAAATAATGCAAGCTATTGTGTTGCGCTTGGTTTCCCAACAGCACTAGACAATAAGACTCTACTCACTTTGGTTTCAGGACCTGGAGAAATAAAGTCTGAACTGGCCTGGAAATTGTATCCCTGTGGCTCGCTTCCATCGTGTTGTAACACATGTAGGCTACTCAGGGTCAAAACTCAACAGGGTTCTCACCAGCTGTAGACCATGCATGCTGCAATACCGATCTGGCCGGCAAAATGTGCTAACTGGTGCAGTAGCGGTGGGACTGTTATGGGGATAATCTTTCTGGTTGAATTGTAGACCCCTTGTAGAAGGAAGGGTTCGTGCTGTAACTTGGCCCAAGGCCTATGGCTGAGGAGGTCATAACTAGTCAAGGGAGTATCTACTATTCTGGCTTCCTAAATGGGCATGTTGTCCAGCTACCTCCTAAATATTTAGAGTTAGGCTCGCAGAGTAGTGGTGCAGCCAAACCTTCATCAAAAAAAAAAAAAAAAAGTTACATTTTGTTGTGGGTAGCAGATAACGCAGAAGCTCATTCGTGGCCTAAGAGCTGAGAAAGTGACTGGCGCCCAGCAGTCACCAAGACTTCAGGCAGCATCCTGAGAGAGGGGTCAGCATGAATGTGAGAGTGGGAGGATAGGAAGGCATGCCATGAAATGGAAATCTCTGGGTCATTACCCTCAGGAAATCATAACAGCCGTGGTTCCTGTGACTGGCTGAAGACTGGGCCCATCAACACTTCATCGTGGATAGAGGAGGGGCTCTAGGGCCCTCTTCCCTGAGGAGCCATTGATAGCTGATAGCTACTTGTAAGCTGCAGATGCCCCGGTAAATAACCCCCCAACCAGGCTCATAAAAACCGTTCTAACTAGATCCAGAAAGACATAAAAGTGGGAAGATGGCTTGCCGGGAAGGAGAAAGCATTCAGCAGGAGGAAGAGAGGGTGTTGGAGGAGGGCAATCAAAAAAATTTATATAGAGAGATGAATGGAATTTTCAAAGAATAAATTTTAAAAGTAGAAAAAAATGGATATGGTTTAGCCTCAATTCTATTCTGTGTGCCATCGTTAAAAACACCTAGAAAAATAGGTATAAAATATTAAAAAGTAGGGGCTATTCTCCTTACCCTGCCCCTAGCCACCAAGACAATCTGAAGAGTTCTTAAAGGGAGTTTGGTGCTGAGCCACCCAGAGATAAGCAACCACGCCATTGTATTGATGGAGGCCAGTGCAGGCAGATACTTGACATGTAGGAAGACTACAGAGATCACATAGTTGATACGTCAGCTTTGCTTCAGGAAGACAGGGATTAAGCAGCCAGTGTTTGTAGGAATGTTGGTGCCGGCCTCTTCTAGAAGCTGCCATTCCTGAAACCTATATGCTGAGTATTTCTAGAAACATGTTTTATTGTTTCCAATAAGACAGCATTGAATAAATCGAGGCTTACCCTTTTGCAACTTTTCATATTGTTCTCTTGTCTCGATAAATTCTTCTTCAAACTAGATTAAGGATAGAGAGACATTGTTATAACTTTAAGAAAAGGAAGCAGGGAGAGAGAGATTCCGGCACCTTTTGGAAACACCTTATAGTCTTCAGAATAAATAAAACTAAAAGGGAACCACAGAACTTTCATCTCCCATCCACAAGCATGGTGAGGCAGGTATTTCGAGATTAGCTTTCAGGGGTGTCTGACCTTCTGACTTGTGACATGACGTTGTCATTTGTAATGTGTTGGCTGCATCCGTAGCTATCCTGGGATGCATGTGGCTGGGGGAGCTACTGGTTGGATGAGTCTGAAGAGATGAAATGGGACCAGAAGACCTTTGAGCAGCTTACCTATATTACGGATTCCCAAGCCCCTGTTTTCGCACTTTTGCTTTGCCTCAACTAGCTCTTCCATCCCTCCAAATTTATCTTTGCCCAAAACTTTTCTAATGATTTTCCCTCTTTCTTTTCCTCTATTCTCCTTCTTTGGTTTTATAATTTTTCCTTTATAGCAAGCCCAGTTAAGTTTATGTTTGAGACTGATAATATCCAAAGATTCTACTCGGGTAAGGCCATAGTCATTTACAGCTGGGGTTCCTGAAGCTTTTGTGAGGGTGACTTTGTCCTTTGCATTTTGAGACCTGGTGGAACAGACAAACAGACTAGGGAGGCGTCTCTAAAGGGAAAAGAGGGAAACAAAAACAGCAGCGAACCCCTGTTCCCGAAGAGATGGCATTCAGACTGGGAGAGACGTAACGATTCTAACATCTCTATGAAGTCGGTTGGGAGAGTTTGGAGTTAAGGGGAAAGCCAGTCGGCAAATCTTATATCTGGGCCAGAGCTCCAGCTGGCAGCCATGGATTCCACAAGTGAGGTGCCGAGGCAGGGGTTAAACGGCCTCAGAGAAACCTAGAGTCCCAGTGGAGGGAATGAGCTAACCTTCCCTTCGGATCTTTTCCATCTTAGGAGTTTCAGGATACCCCAGGCCCTCAGTGCACCCCATCCAAGTCCCATGTACATCATGACTGTAATCTCTCCCTTCTATCTAAGAAAACATCTGGACAGAAAGGGGAAGAAGGAGATGGGACTTAAGCTGCCACCCCCAACCAGGAACAAACCTCCACTCCAGCCGCAGCCAGCAGCCATCGGGTGGACTCCATCCTGCCCCTGCCACAGAAGTAGTAGAGCTTGGGTTTGGCTTCCATGACTCCTGACTGGTTCTGAGTTTCCTGAAGGGCAGCAGTGAAAGAAACATTTGAGAAACAAACTAGTACACATTGTATGCCTCGTTTCCATTTTTAGCTGTGATGAAACACGGTAAGCACATTTCCTGTGTGGGGATGCGCACGCAGGAAGTAAAGCTAGGCAGAAAAGGCACAAAGTCGGGACAAGGGGCTGCTCTTGTGAGCAGCCTGGGGTAGGAAGGGCTTTGGGTTTCTAGGCTGTCAACAACATCCCACTTCTTGAGCAGAAGTAGCAGTCTTTAAAGTTATCCATTAAATCAGGCAGCGGTGGTGGAGGCAGAGATAGGTGGCTCTTTGAGTGTTCAAGGCCAGCCTGGTCTACAGAGTGAGTTCCGGGACAGCCAGGGCTCTGTTGCACTAAGAAACCCTGTCTCTGCCCCCCTCCCCAAAGAACATGTTTAGGAAATAGCATAAAGTGGGGTTTTTTTTTCTCTTTTGTATTTTTTTAATATTAGTTACAGTTTATTAGCAGCATAAAGTGTTAATCACCCACCTTCTCCAATAAACAGGTCATCTGGACAGAAATTAAACAGACACCATACATCAAATGGACCTACTAGATATCTACAGAATGTCCACCGAAACACCAAAATGTTAATATTCTACTCAGCATCTCATGGAATCTTTTCTGAAATAAGTCATATACTGTGACACAAAATAAATTTTAACAAAGTTAGAAAAGTTGAAATAACTCCATGAACTCTACCTGATTCACAATGTAATAAAGCCTAAAATCAATGAATTCCTAATAATTATACAAACTCCTGGAGATTGAAAACCACATTACTGGGACTGGAGAGATGGCTCAACAGTTAAGACCACTGTCTGTACTCCCAGAGGTCCTGTGTTCAATTCCCAAAAACCCACATTGTGGCTCACAACCATCTATACTGGGATCTGTCGCCCTCTTCTGGCACCTAGGTGTACATGCAGATAGAGCACCCATACAATAAATAAATCTTAAAAACACACACACACACACACACACACACACACACACATTAATGAACAATGGCTGGGTCAAAGAAATAATTACTGAGAAAATTTATAAAAATAAAGTCAAATGAATTAAAACAAGCACAACAAAATATCTGGGACACATTAAAGCCAGTCCTAAAAGGAAAAGGTATGCTCTGGAGGTTAGGAAGAGGCTGGAGAGATGGCTCAGCATGTATGAGCACTGGCTGTTCCCCAAGAGGACTTTGGTTCAGTTCACAGAAAGAGCCCACATGGCAGCTCACAACTGTCTGTAATTCCAGATATCAGATGCCCTCTTCTGGCCGCCTTGAGCACTGTATGCATTCAGTACACTTCCATACATGCAGGCAAATGCTCAAATGCATTAAATGAAAATAAATATTTACTTTTTAAATCAGAAAGAGCAAAAATAGTGACTCTATGAAACAACTCAAGAACATGGAAAAACAAGAACAAACCAAACTGAAATCTAGTAGATGGGAGGAAATAAATCAGAGCAAAAATGAATGAAATAGAAACAAAGAAAACACAAAGAATCAGTGAATCTAAGAGCTGATTCTTGAGAAGCTAAACAAGCTCCAGACCATCGACCCGATTAACCAAAAGTCAGACAGACAGAATCAACAATGAGCAAGGAGATACTATAACAGTTACCAAGACTTGAGCACCGACAAACCAAAAACTGAAATTTTGGGGCAAGGATTCATGACTACTTGCCTAGGGGTGACACCACCCATAGTGGGCTGCTCCCTGACACCCCCCTCCCATCAGCCATCAGCCATAAATCAAGAAAATGACCCAACTGGATGTGGTGAAACATGCCTTTAATCCCAGCACTCAGGAGACAGAGACAGGAGGAGCTCTGTGAGTTTGAGGCTAGCCTGATCTATATAGCACTACACAGAGAAACCCTGTCTCAAAAAAAAAAAAAAGAAAAGAAAAAGAAAAAGAAAAGAAGAGAGAGACTTGCCTACAGGCCAAACAATCTGATGGATATATTTTCTTAATTTAAATTTCCTATTCCCAGATGATCCTGGCTTGTGTCAAGTTGTGGGGAGAAAAAGAAAAAAAAAATTGAATTCATGAAGAATGAGATTATATGCACATGTAAATTTATCCAACATTACAGACAGTATAGAAGCCTCTAATCCTTTCTTCTTGATTCAATAAAAATTAGTATAAAGATTGGTAATGTAGAAAACCAAGTTTGTTTATCCTTCAAAAAGTAAACCCAAGTTATCTCATTTCTTAAAAGTACATTGTCAGAATGAAAAATGAATAAATAAACAAAACAAAGAAAGAAAAGGTGCGGCAGAAATATTGCTTTTATACCCTGGAGATGGAGGAAACAAAAGAACAGTTTGTCCTGGATTTCATTCAAATGCAAACATTTGAAACTGGCTGCCAGTTGACCCGCACTCAGCTCTGGTTTCTACTGCTCAAGAGCTGAAAGGAGAGACAGCATAGGCAAATTGATAAACACAGTAACCTAAAAACTCCCCTTCTCTGTTGAAGATTTGCTTGTGAGAAAAGAAGTCAGCCTTGTTTCTGTTACAAGTGGGCGGCGTTCTTCTGAGAGCACCATACAGTGGTCTCTTCTAGGTGCCTGTTGGGAAAGCAGAGGCTGGGGCTGGAGAGAGGGCTCAACTGTTCAGAGTGCTGGGTGCTCTTTCAGAGGACCGGGCTCCATTCTCATTGTCCATCCACATAGTGGCTCACAACAGTCGGTAACTCCAGCCCCAGAGGACCTCTTCTGGAATCCTTAGGCACTGCACACACGTGGATATACGCACAGACAAAACACCCACACACATACACAGTCAAATTTAAAAAGGAAAAGAAGTGAGGAGACCTGGCCCAGATGAAGTTTGGGAAACTGAATCTAGAGTGAAAATTCAATCAGCCTGCTGTGGGGTCAGCCAGTAACCCTTGTCTATTCTTCCCATGAGCTAACTACTGGGCCAGTGTGGAATCTGGGTAGATTTCTGTGTTCAACTGCGCCAGCTAGCATAGGCTCCTGCCTGAAACCAGCCCGTCCAAGAAGCTCTCAATCAGTTTTGTGTATTTTCACTGCAGCCACATAGCTCCTGAGGGACCCAGGTGTTTGTATTAAGTATCTTCTCCCATCTTTCATACTCAGAAACTAAACTGCTTATCAATTAATTGGATCGGTTTATGTTCACAAAATGCCAAGGGCTTACACGCTGGCTTAGATGCAAAATGTAAAGTCAGGAAAGAGACTCTTAGCTACCTAGGTCCTTGAAGCTACTCAAGACTAAATGAAGTGTGCTGTCATGTGATATTTAAAGGCTTGGGCAAGTCTGAGAAACAAACCCAAACAAAAACCTAATCAGAGCTTGCTTCAAGAGCCCCAGTGTCTCAGCATAGCACAGCTCAGTGAACGAGTAGGACCAGGAAGAAAACCTCAGTGTTTGATCATTTGGGTTAAATCTTCCAAACACATGGAACAGATACATAGATGCAGAAAAAAAAAAAATTTACTGTTGAAGCATCAAGGCATGCTATAGCTGGTGTCTACCTCGTTTTTCAGTAAGTTAAAAACAATACTTGAGGCTTTCCTAGGAAGAAAAAAAAATAAAACTCCTCATATATATATGAGGGCTGGAGAGATGGCTCAGAGGTTAAGAGCATTGCCGGCTCTTCCAGAAGTCCTGAGTTCAATTCCCAGCAACCACATGGTGGCTCATGATCATCTATAATGAGATCTAGTACCCTCTTCTGTTGTGCAGGCATATATGCAAGCAGAACACTATATACATAATTAATAAATAAATCTTCAATATATATGTGTGATGGCTCGAATACTAATATATATTTTCAAAATCTGCTTTGCACCTTATGTTAAGCAGTCAGTTAAGCCCCACTTAAATCTTACATACTTATTTTTTAAGTTAGAGTTAATAAGTGTGCCCAGTTGTACATAAGCTGTGACAGACAATGCAAGCCTGTAAAGGCGTCCATTTGCTGTTTTCTTTAGAATCATGAAAGACTAGGAGTTAGATAGACTTTCAGGTAAGCAGACATGAATACATGATAAAGATGATGAACTTTCAAAATGGCTGGCTTCTTCTACAGCCTCCTGGCCCCTTAAAACAATGGCCTTGGAGACTTTTAACAGGTTCTAGGCTGGATTAGGACTAGTTCACACAACAGCTGCAAGCCAGAAAAGCATGCTTTCTTCAAACTGACCAGCCTTAAATTAGCGGAGAAAAACTCTTCAGGGACTTAAAAAAGCCCAGGCCTTGAGAAGAGACTGGCTGTTTCGGCTTCTGTGCTGCAGAAGCCTTTTCTCCATGTGACTCCTTATCCCCAGTGAATGCCTTTCTTCAACCGATGATCCTCTCTGCTCCCGTTTGCGGCCTTTGAGATTTCTTCCCAAGCCACCTGTTGCGGTCGAGATTTCCCCTGCCTTTTAATTATTTAATTGGCAGAGAAAACTAACTCCGTGAAGACCTCTGAACCGTACCAACCACTTATCTACTATGCAGAAAAATGTATGCCTTTAATCTGCCCTACACAAGCTTTGAAGTAATGAACACCAAATCACAGAATCGCTGATTATAAGCCGTAGCGTTAGCAAAATAGTTTAACTAGTCAGCGGAACTATTCACACACACACACACACACACACACACACACACACACACACACACACACTCACCTTATTCTTCAGGGATCTCACCTCCAAGCACTCGGGAAAGAAGCTGTTAAATCAAAGATTACAGTCCTTCGGGCCAGGTTGAAATCTCCGCCCACCAGCCTTTGAGCACTTAGGAAATGCGCAAGCCTCCAAGGCTTTCCACACTCACTGATCCTTAACACTTTGTTCCCCAGGGAGAAAAACGGTTTGCCCTAGCAGCTTTCACTGGCTCATTCAACAAACAAAGTCACACTCTTTGGAGTACACGCTTTGGGGGTTTTGGCACTACGGAGGGGGTATGACGATTCCAATTCCTATGCTGGCAGTGTTTACGTTCTATCTGTATGGGGGAAGCTAGGTAATAAAAGCGTTAGCTCCAGGCCATTCAGCTGGCCTGTCCTCGGGGACCTAGCAACCTCTTAATCATCATCTGCAGCCCCCAAGTGAGTCCCTAATAAAAGGACCACATGCCACCTCAGTTTCTCACTCTGTTCCTGCATTCTCTTTCTCTCTTCTCTCTCCTCTTCCTCCTCCTCCTCCATTCTCTCTTTCTCTTTGGCCTCAGAGCCAAAGAGCCCTTTTCTCTCTCTGTCCCCACATTTTCTCTCTCTCTCTCTCTCTCTCTCTCTCTCTCTCTCTCTCCCTCTTCCCTCCCTGAGAGAGTGAGTTTTCTCTCTCTGTCTCTTCCTGTCCTCATGGCTCACTGGCTACCTCTACCCCAACTCCTTGTCCAGGCCCTCACTCCCCCCTTCTCCCAATAAACCTCCTTACACCAGATCTGTTGCCTGATGTAATTACTCAGGGACGTGCCTTGGCATAGGCCAACCATGGTTGCCATGCATCATAGCAATAAGCATGTGGATGCATGCACTTTATTTAAAATAACTACAGCAGCAACATATTGAAGGACTATTGCTTGTAGGTTTGTGAATTGTGAGTCAAAATCATGAGGTACAATAGAGAAGAATGGGAGCATTAACTATGGTCAATTTTTGTGATGCTAAAACAGAATATTCAAGACTCAAGAGTTTATTTGGAAAACAAACTAGAGACTTACAGTTCTGGAGGTTGGTTAATCCAAAAATCAAAGGAAGCCCATTTTACTGCCCAGAGTAAAATGAAAGAAAGAAAAAAGTGTATCCTCCTTAATGAGAAAGAAAGAGAGGGGCAAGCTCATGTGTTCTTCTTAGGAGTGGGTTCCTGATGAACGCATGACTCTGTCCTCTCCCCCTCTTTCTCAGTAAGGAAGATTTTCCCCCTTTCATTTTACCCTGTATTGTATATAATGAGGCAGATGGTTATAAAAGACATGATTGCCATCCCTGGAGCCATTTGTAGTTAAGATTACAGGTGGGCATTTCCCGATCCTCGAGAAACAGAGGTTTAATTATAGATAGACATGAACCTAGTTTGTCCTTACTATAAGATGGTTTTAAGCCAGGTTTAAGCCTGGCTCTTCAATACCTAACCCGCTCCTCAGGAACAATAATCCACTCATGACCACAGACCCCTCATGGACCTCATCTCCTCTTACAAAGTGCGGCCCCTCAAAACTGTCCTAATGCACAGTAGGGTAAGTTTCTGTAACAGGCCTGGCAGAAATAAAGATACTTTAAAGAGACACTTTGTGTCTCTCAATCTGACTATCAGTCTATTCAAACAGTGGAGCTCAAAGAAAGGCGGCTCTCCCCAGGAATCTCATGAAGGGAGAAAGATTAGGTCCCAGCCAGAGGAACAACTTGTCTCCTGGGAAGCCATTTGCTTGTCACAGTTCCAACAGTTTGTCAGAACATCTTACAAGATGACACTGAAGCCCAGAAAAATGATGCGTCATTGCCGACAGGACCACTGCCAAGACTACTACTGCTTAGATGTGCATATCCTCAGCTCTCTGTTTAAACTGTGATCTCATTTTAGTACAGACTTGAGGCAGGAAAGGAGGAGGTCACTGGATCCTTGCCCTTCTCCCTAATATGGCTATATTTTCCACTTTCTTTGTTTCTTTGGCTGGTTGGTTTGGTTTTTTGAGACAAGGTTTCTCTGTTTAGCTTTGACTGTCCTGGACTGGATTTGTAGACTAGGCAGGCCTTGAACTCACAGAGATCTGCCTGCCTCAGCCTCCCCAAATGCTGGGATTAAAGGTGCTACCACCACCGACCCCAGCTCTGAATCCCACCTTTAAACAGGCTCCTTTAATATGCTTACTAAGGATGAGTGGCTAGACCCGACTGAGGAAGAAGCCTGTTATCCTGGAAATCTGCCACCTTTCCTACTTATCCATGTCTCCTCTCCCTCTCTGTCTAGAGGCCAGGCTCTGACTCCTAGTCTCTCGCTTCCATATCTGAACACAGTATTTGGAGTAAACTAAGTCTGTGTTCCATGGCCGCTCGACTTTGGCTCTAGAAAAATCATCACATCCTCTTTAAGGTGAGAGCAGTCTTTGTTACGTTTTGTGGCAAAGAATCCCGGTAAGTTGAAGTGGCCCACAAGACTCAGGAGACCTACAAACCTTGCAAGACTCATGAAGCTAGCTACTTCTCGAGGTTAAATCAGTTTTCAATTACTATGGGACAGGAGGTGCCTTTGTGCAGCTGACTTCTAGCGGTCTGACGAGGTCTGGGATGCAGCTCTCCTTACCTGTGCTGAGGAAGACTTCTCAGTGATGCAGGTTCCCGAGTCCCCCATCTTCCTGTAAGCGACCCCTTCAATCACGCTCCTGTAGGTAACCATGGCAAACTGGTTGGTGTAACGAGGAAAATGGGCTTTTAGATAAGTTTCCTTTTGTCTGTCACTGATGCCCTATCTGGGCAAAGAGACACTGATTGCATCTCTCTGGGGAAAGTCGGGCCACACAAGTGGCACCTAAACAAGGACCTTAGCATGTGTCAAGGAGAAGCAACCCCATGCTCCCTGCTATCTGAGGAATAAAATATCTCACCAAAGCCAGGCAGTCGTGGTGCGCACCTTTACATTCCAGAGCCAGGGAGGCAGAGGCAGGCGCATCTCTGTGAGTTTGAGGCCGTCCTGGTCTACAGAGCTAGTTCCAGGGCAGCCAGGGCTACACAGAGAGACCCTGTCTCAAAAAAACAGACAAACAAACAAACATAACCTCACCAAGACTGAGCTAAGGGTGGAACATCCCTGTGCGGAATCACAGGGTGGCTGGCTGTCGTCCCCTAGGTGTTGTGGGCTGACATGCCTCCTTGATGAACGGGGCCTACCATTTGAGTCCGGGGGTATCTTCCAAACAGCCGATGGGACTATAGAGCATATTTGCATCCCTGAAATAGCCTGTACGGGGCTCTCATTCTCAGCTGTGGCAGCGACTGTGTGGCCACTGCCAAGGGTCACTCAAAAGATGCAACTGTGGCTGAGCTGTCTGCCTAGAAAATACGGGACGACTTCCAAAGAGAAAGAGCCATATGGGTAGCATTACACATTCTAGTCTGATTTGGTAGGAAAAACAGAGAAAAAAAAAAGAGTAGATGAGATGAAGGTGTTGCCTTGCCATGTCGTACAGCTGGTGGTGTATAAGGGGAAGAGGGTACGTGTTAGAATCTATACTGAAGAGCCCTTCCTCGGATCCAAAGATGGGAAGAATCAGTGTGTAGAGAAAGCAGGGTTGAAGGGACAGGTAATACTTCTCCAGGAACAACTTTCATACAGAGGATGGAGAAACCCATGGTCCCACATGCAGAGGAGGCCAGGACTGTGTTCACAGGAGAGCTGAGAAAGAAGTTATTTCTGCAGGGACCTTGGGATTGGGATGGGGCCTTAGTGGTTTGGCTGGGCCCCATGGCGGGATGGGATCTTTATGTCAAAGGAGAGGCTTCAAGAGTCTATGTGATTTAGACCAGCATTCAGATTGAGTTTATCCTGAAGGACTAAGACATTTAGGAGTGGATGAAGACAAAGAAAAGCAGGTAAAAGGGGCCTGTCAATGTCACTCGAAAGAACAAGGGGCATGATTTCTGTCAAGGCAGAATTCCGAGGTAAAGGTTTGACAAAAAGTTCTGTGCTCAGCCGCCTCTGGAATGCTTCAGAGCCAGAATGGAAGTTTACTAAAGGTGGGGGGGGGGGGAGTAGAAAATAGAACAGTACAGGTGCAAAAGATTAAATGTAACCTCTGGGTTACATATGCGGTGTATATTTCTTTCCTGAAAGAAAATGTCCTGGGGGTGAAAATTGTACGCCCAGACCTAGGCCCCTTTAGCAGCCAGGCCAGAGGTGGCTGACAGAGAAGCAAAAGCCATGGTCCTGGGCTGTGACCTGTCAGAACCAGGTAGCTGGCTCCAGTAACAGACAGAGAAGGGACAGCTGGGCCCTCGTCTATCATGATCCTGGTCCTGGACTGAGCCAGTCCTGTTGAAGCGATTGTAAGTGGGAAGATGTGTAATGGTCTCAAGACAGCATGTGAGAATGAGGCTGAGTATCCCTTCATCCATGCTGCTGTACCTAACATTGCTCTTTTGACAAGTGATGACAGAATGAAGAGATCTCATTTTTTTTTTAAGAATTTTTTAAAATTTTGTGTGTATGGGTGTTTTGTTTGCGTAGATGTCTACCACATCTGTGCAATGCCCACAGATCTAAGATGGGTGCATCAGATCAAATGGAACTGAAATTCCAGACAGTTGTGAGCTGTCATGTCAGTGCTGGGAATTAAACCCAGGTCCTCTGCAAGCATGTAAGTGCTTTGAATTAAATGACCCATATCTCCAGCCTCCAAGAGAGAGATCTTTTCATTCTACACTAGACTTTAGGAATGTTTCCTTTTCAGTATTCCCTTTATTATCCAAGACCAATTGACATTTGGTTATAATAGATGGCAGTAGACTTTCAGAAATGCTTCCTATAAAAAAGTTTCATTGTATGTTGCTAAACCTTGAGAGTTCTACAGATTTGGAAATATATTTAGAACAACAACAAGCCCAGCAATTACAGAGCTTCGATGAAGGCATTCTTATGTGGGCAGAAAAGGAAATCACAGGAACAGCCATAAAGATGTTAGGCAAGAATTCCAGTGCTGGGCTGGACTACTTCCCTATGAGCTGATGACCAGGGAGGCCCCTGAGTCCTACAAACTGTAAAGGCTATTGCCAGTGCTGTTGGTTACATGCCAGAGCTAGAAGGAACGTAGGTAGTGCTCAAGAGACTGCGTTCTTTTGTTGCAGGCCATGGAGAAGTCAAGCTAGAACCAAGCTGAAAGTCTCTTCCTTGATGGCAGACTTTTGTAGCCAAAAAGGCAATACATGGCTAATTGGGGGAGAACCGTTCTGCTCAGCTATGGATCCTGTATATTACACTTACCAGCACGATAGGCAAAATGGCATGGCTGATACAACCAACGACTTTCTAATTGAATTTAAGGTCAGCCTCATGGGAAGAAAGTCATGTTTGGTAATTTTGTAGTTATTGTTTTGTTTTGTTTTCAAAGATTTGTTTATTATACAAGATTCTGCCTGCATATATGCCTACATGCCAGAAGAGGGCACCAGATCTTATTACAGATGGTTATGAGCCACCATGTGTTTGCTGGGATTTAAACTCAGGACCTTTGGAAGAACAGACAGTGCTCTTAACCTAGGAACCATGTCATTTTTTATTAATTATTTTGGTTTGTTTGTTTGGCTGTGTGTTTTGGAGACAGGGTATTCAGTGTAGCTATGGCTGGCTTTGAACTCAAAGAGAAATATGCCTGCCTCTGCCTCCTCAGTTCTGGGATAAAAAGCAAAAGCCACCATGCCTGACTTATGTTTTCCTGAGGCAGGGTCTCATGCCTTGAATTTCCATAAGGGGTGCTGCTTCCTGGATTCCTCCCATGGCTTGTTCAACCAGAACCCAGAACCACCAGACCAAGGATGACACCACCCACAATGGGCTGGGCCCTCTCCCATCAAGCAGTAATTTAAAAAATGCTCTACAGTTAGAAGTTATGGAGGCATTTGCTCCTTTTAGATGACTCTAGCTTGTGTCAACACTAGCCAGGACATGCTATTAACTAACTGACTTGTTAGGTGTCATGCCTCCTCCCAGGTGCCAGTGCCTGGGTCATTCATTTTTGCCCATATGCTGGAGCCTCTGTAACTATACCATTTTTATATGTCTGTGCACTTCACACATACACACATACACACACACACACACACACACACAGAGAGAGAGAGAGAGAGAGAAAGTGAAAGAGTGAGAGAGAGGTCATCGACCAGGACTTACCTGAGCATTGGTGTGCAGGGTTTTTGTTGGGGGTCCATCATGTGGGTGCCATTGACTGCCCAGATGATGTTTTTCACTCCCTCAAGAGTTGAGCTGATGCCATGTAACTACAAACTCCAAGCCTGTATCAGCTTTAGGTAAGGCTTAAGTTGCTCATCCTATATCGTACTGGCTAGGCTTCTGAGCCTCCAACGCTCCGATTAGGCATACACTCCAGGAGCTTAGAGCCTGTGTTCCTGAGGCAAAGGCAAGCTCTGCAGGGACAAGATAAAATTCTTTCCTACTTCCTAGCTGCCATGCTCTCAGGGTCCGGCCCAAGCTAAGCCTCACCCTTAGATGAGTAATCCAGGACATTTTCTTTCTCAGAATGAACCTGCCACCAAGCCTTTGCCTTTCCAGGAATTTTAAACATTAAACTGATGACTGTGGACATGATCTATAAGAGGGTCTTCTTGCTGCAGAAGCAGAACTGATTGAATTGCTCCAAGACGAGAGGGCACTCTCAGTAAGGCGTGTTTCTACTCTCCTCTATAAAGCTGAAAAAATGGGCTGCCTCTGTTACCATGTCCTCACCTTGTTGGCGGAAGGTAAATACAGGCAAACCCCTAAGTCTCCCAAAGCTTTCTGTCATCGCTGTCCCTTGGTGATTCTCCCACAGTGCCTGGAGCAGGAGGCTCAGAGAAGTTGCTGCCAGTCAACATCCCTGGGTTAGCTTTTTGAGAAAACCATCTTTCTATTTTTTTTTTTTTTTCATTTTGCTCTTAAATGGTCAGTAGCTACTGAGTGGCTTTTCATCTGAAAAGGTCTGGATTGAGGCAAAGGAAATAGGACTGGCATTCTGCAGGAAGGGAACCCCGCAAGCCCAAAGTCCCTGTCTGGAGCTAAAGAGCTAGTTCACATCAGCCCTGCTGACAGTATGTCTTCTCACAGGCCGCCCACTTAAGGTCTCATGAAATATTTCCCACAGAAATAGTCAGAAATGGGGCCTGGAGAGATGGCTCAGTGATTAAGAGCATTGGCTACTCTTCCAGAGGTTTGATTCCTAGCACCCACATGGTGACTGACAACCATCTGCAACTCCTGTCCAGGGAATCCAGCGCCCTCTTCTGGCCTCTGCGGGGACCAATCATGTATACAGCACAAAGATGTACATGCAGGGAAACCACACACATACATTAAAAAACAAGACAAAAACAGAAAGAAAGGAATAAACAAGTAGGAATGGAGACTAGAGGGCTAGGGAGATTTTCTTCCTCCCGTTGGTTTAATTCAATTCGTGGTTCATTATTTGTGTATAGTTGCACTTGAAACAAAACATGAGATACTCTCTAAAGGAGTATGAGTACTCTCTCATTATTGAATTATTTGCACAAAAATGCTTACATTGATTAAATAAAAGCCGGTCTCCATGTTTGTGCTTGATTTTTCCCCTCTAGTTAAAATACTGTAGCTGCAGCATTGATTCTGACAGTTGGTAACCACTGCCTTATGGATTGTTTTCCTTCTTGTTTTATGGGGTTTGCTTTTTGTCTTCCTATGTTGAGGGGTATGTTCTGTACGTAAAACCCCTCATTGAAAACTTTCCTCCGTTTAAAAATTTCTTAGTAGTACATTCTCTGAAAGTGGTAAATCGTCCTTTTTCCAGAGGTGTTTCTGCTGTGTTCACAACTTCTGCAATTCTCCGCCCCATGGTGAATTTTTCTAACATGGGAGTTCTGTTCCAGGAGCCTGTCACCCAGTACTCTACTTGCTGTGATAGGTATCCAGCCAGGACTATCGAAGTAAGTCAACACATGTCTGAAAACAATACTAACGGACCATACTTAATTTCTAAACTGTACAAAAAAAAAAAGTGTGTGTGTGTGTGTGTGTGTGTGTGTGTGAGAGAGAGAGCCTACAAATAATCATTCAGGTATTAAGACAAAAATAAGACTGGGTTGTGGTTGATGTTTCTCTAGCATCAATGAAGCCCTGGGTTTGATAACAGCTCAGTTGAATACTAGGAGTGTGCTCCCATGAATACTGGGCACGGAAGCACACGCGCTTAAATCCCATCAGTCAAGGCCGTTCTTGGCTTCTGTCCCAGGCACTGTTTTATTGCTATGAAGAGACACCATGAACAAGAGAGTGCTCCTAAAGGAAAGCATTGACTTGGGGCACCCCCAAACCTACATCTGTGAACTGTTGGAGAGCATGAAAGGTTCAGTCCTGCTGACCCAAAGCTGCAGGATCTACATGACACAGGGCAACAACAGGATACTCAGGAGGATCCAATATTGCTTTGGATGCCAGCCCCCCCACAACACACACCCCAGAAAGGCAAAGTGACAACTGTAAAAACAGAAACAAACAAAACAAAACAAAACAAAAAAAAAAAAACAACACAAACAATTCCCCAACCACAAAGTAGAAATCAGGCATATCCAGGACATGGAACATTCTGTGACATAATGGCTCGGACTCTGGGACCAAGGACATGGTGGAGAGGCAGGTGTTATTCAGTGACTCCTCACGGATGGTCTCAGTGATGTCAAGGGGTTGAAACAAGGGAAAGGCTGAGAAACCACCGCAGCCTCGGGGAATCTGAGAAAACATGACTAAATACACCCCTGGATCCCCAAATAGTAAGAGGACCTCAGTGGAAACACGTGGTGAAGGAGTGAAGTCTGCTGCCCATTTACTCATGCACCGGTACCGCTTTCTTTCTCAGTGTGACGTGGTTATGTAAGGCGTTAGCACCAGGGAGGGCTGCGGGCTCTGTGGTACAACTTCACAACCTTTTTTATAAGTCTGAAGTTATTCTCAGTGTAAGGCTTACAGCCCTTGTTTGGAGCAATACAATGCACATGACTAAAAACCGCATGAGGATAAAAAGACCTGCTGGTTTCGGTGGGTGTGATAATCCTTGCCTGTTGGAAATAAATACCGAAGCGTGGCACTCCCACGAGAAACAATGTTTGCATTAAAATACTCCCACGAATCCAGAAGAGGCAGGAGTTTACCAAACAGGATCAGCATAAAGTTAATGACTGTCAAACAGGGCGAGGGCTGCACACGTAGAATTATGAAATGTTTTGTTTGCTTGTGCCTGAAAGTGTCCATAGGAGACTGAAAGAATAGAACAAAAGCAAAAACCGCACACGCAGGCGAGGAAACTAGGCTGCCAGCTGAGCGACACCAGAAAAAGAAAATTCACCTAGAGGATGTGTCATTAGCAAAACCGGCAAATTTTACTGTCACTTTCCTTTTCCTTATTAACCAATAGTCACCGGTCCTGCCCTGATGCAGAAAGCAAGGGTAACATAAAGGTGGAAAGAATTCCATTAGTTATATTCTATTTACAAAGAAAAGTACCTGAAGTTTGATGTGAAAGAAAGAAAGAAAGGAAGGAAGGAAGGAAGGAAGGAAGGAAGGAAGGAAGGAAGGAAG
>NW_026585691.1:14468646-14591683 GCF_907164565.1 Psammomys obesus | reverse complement strand
AAGGAAGGAAGGAAGGAAGGAAGGAAGGAAGGAAGGAAGGAAGGAAGGAAGGAAGGAAGGAAGGAAGGAAGGAAGGAAGGAAGAAAGAAAGAAAGAAAGAAAGAAAGAAAGAAAGAAAGAAAGAAAGAAAGAAAGAAAGAAAGAAAATTCCCTGGCAGGACTCCGGGCTGAACGGGACCTGTTGTGATGTGGATGTAAGATCCCCTGCCTGGCAAATCCGTGAACCTCCAGTGGGTCGGACGCCTTTACTTCAGGGGCAGCTAAAGCCCATCTCGCCGACTCCATGCGACCTCTACCGTTCAGAGAGTGGACCTTGGGCCTCGACGTCGTGATGGCTTTCCATCTTTCTGGAAAACCCAAAGCGAACGCAGGACACAGCAGCTAGGCTAGGTGCCATCCTCAACCCATTTTTATGGGCATAACCGAACGCTCGGGATTTGGGAGCAGAAGTGTTTTCTTCTGTTGTTCCGTTTTCCCGTCGCGGAACAGAAAGATGGCACCGTTTTAAAACGTGAGAGAAAGAACACAGCCCCCAGCCTTGGCTTTCACCTTGTCTGTTCCATATTCTGGATCCGGGGGCGCTGGGCCATTTCTTGTAAAGAAATGATCCTTGCAGTGCAGGATTCCAGAAACTCTGCACGCTATAATACTGCTGGGCCCGGAGAAACTTGGGGTTTGACAGACGGAGCTAGGAGGGGTACGGGAGACCAACGGGGGTCCGCGTGGGCATCACCCTGCTGCAAGTACGTTAGCTTTGTACGCTCTCCGGCGCGTCGCTTCGGCCACCGGACGGAGACGGGGCCACACGTGAGGATCACGAAGCCCGAGATGCGCAGGGTCTACCTCCCGCCGCCCAGGCCCAGGCCGCCTCTGCAGAGCCGCGCACGCGCGCCGACGGCTGCCCCCACCGCCCGCGCCGGGCGACGCCACACTCGGGCGCCTGCGCCAGGAACAGCACCTCCGGCGTAAGCGGAGGGGGCGAGGCTTGGGGAGGTTTAGCCAATCCAGACGGCTGGGTTTAGCATATCCCGGCCCGCCCAGCTGCAGTGCATTCTGGTTACTATGACAACGACATCAAGCTTGCAAAACGTGACTTACAGTTTTTCCTCAGTTTACAGCGAAGGAAGCATGAAATTCACGTTTTAAATCTAGGAAATATTTAGGCTTTATTGCAGTGTAGCGGTACGGGCAGGTCGCCAAGTCACCATAAGTGAAAAGCTTCAGCTTTTGGAAGCGTTTAAATAGTCATCCGCAGCACCGGC
Source organism: Psammomys obesus (assembly GCF_907164565.1). Lineage (NCBI taxonomy): Eukaryota > Metazoa > Chordata > Mammalia > Rodentia > Muridae > Psammomys > Psammomys obesus. The sequence goes on along the minus strand of NW_026585691.1, from coordinate 14,590,421 downwards.
TCCCTCGGATGTGAGGGCGATCTGGCTGCGACATCTGTCACCCCATTGATCGCCAGGGTTGATTCGGCTGATCTGGCTGGCTAGGCGGGTGTCCCCTTCCTCCCTCACCGCTCCATGTGCGTCCCTCCCGAAGCTGCGCGCTCGGTCGAAGAGGACGACCTTCCCCGAATAGAGGAGGACCGGTCTTCGGTCAAGGGTATACGAGTAGCTGCGCTCCCCTGCTAGAACCTCCAAACAAGCTCAAGGTCCATTTGTAGGAGAACGTAGGGTAGTCAAGCTTCCAAGACTCCAGACACATCCAAATGAGGCGCTGCACGTGGCAGTCTGCCTTTCTTTTGTGCAATTTCTAATTTTTAAATTTTATTCCAGCTTTATCGTTCTGAGAACGAGGCTTTCCTGTGTAGTTTACCATATTCCTGGCTGTTCTGCCTCGTGCGCCAAGACTGCCTGGCACGTCGGAGTTTTTTTCTTAATACATATTTACACTGGATCATTTTTCTTGCATTTTTTTAAATTATTATTTACATTTATGTATATGAACATCTCGCCAACCGTATGTACGCTGATGCCTGAGGAATTTAGAAGAAGATGCTGGAGTTCCTGTTGGTTGTGAGCCGCCATATGGTTACTGAGAACTGGATCCCGGGTCTTCTGCAAGAGCAGCAAGTGCTCTAAACCACTCAGCCTTCTTTCCAGTCCTTCATACCCGGCTCTTCGCCAAGAAAGAAACTGGTTACTTTTCTCTGGAGTCTCTTCACCCTAACCTGGACCCCCCTGCACGTCTTCTGTAAAGCGGTAACCCTAACTTCCATCAGGACTTGGGGTGATGACTGATCTTGCTTTTTTTGAATGATTGGAAATATTGGGTGTAGCAGTTGGGGTCCCCTCCAGTGGGCCTATCTACCTCAAATGTGCATCAGTGGTTTTGTTTGTGTAACTCTCAAGTGTAGGGAAGAATGGGTGTCTGGAAAAAGAGATTAAGGGAGAAGTAAAAAAAAAAAAAAAAAAAAAAAAAGAGTATGCTGTCGGCATTGCGAATTCTAGGGAAGGAATCAGGAGAAGCCAGAAAAGAGGGTGCTTTTTAAATGTCCAAGTCAAAATCCTGATTTTTTTTTTTTTTTAAAGAAAATCTTAACCATTCAATTTTTACCAATAAAGACTCAGAAGCCAGATGCTGGGGCCAACACTTGCTAGCTCAGAGAGGAAGAAAAAAGTACCCAGTTGACCTTCTTACTCAGCTCAAGTCCTGATGGAAAAAGCCAAAAGCCTGCTAGTTCACCCAACAGCCCAGGAGGGGAAAGCCAGGGCCAAAGAGCTAAAGAGCCCAAGAGGTAGAGAGTTAAAGCTAAAGGCCAAGGGGCTGGAAGATCTAAAGAGCCCAAAAAAGCTCCTACTTCTCTCCACGCTGTCTTAAATACTCTTCTGTCAAAGTCCCTCCTTTCTGTTCATCCCTGTCAGCTGGTTACTTGCTCTCTGCCTCTTGACTTAGGGTTAACATTATTAAATCTCGTGTACAGAAAGCTCTTAGATTAAAGGTGTGTGTTAGGGCTGAACCACACTGAACAAAAGACAGGATACAGTTCACAATCTCAGGGACCACAGTGAGATAAAATATCCTGCAACAAAAATCCGCTGAGACTCGGGATGTTTTCAGGCCCTGGGTTAGCTCTTGGAGTGACAGTGAGGGCCCTATCAGATGGCTCCTGGAGAGGGAAAGAGAGAGGAAGTTAACCATTATTAAGTTTTTAGGCTAAAATAATAGTGGACCTGTCTCTCTTGGCTGCAGGTAGGTGGTGCTGCAGGGTTGAACTGAGATCAAGTCATAATGTCCTAAATCTGGGTAGCATTATTCCTTAGCAAGAAAAGAAAATCCTTAGTGAGAAATAATTGTGTAAATAACATCTCATATAGATTTAAGCCTGGGCCTGGGGAGTGCCATTCCTTGGACTGTTAAAGAAACATATCAACACTTTTAGTCTTTGTTTATACTTTTGTTATGTGGTTATTTCCTCTGAAATAGAACCTTATATCTTCCAACTCCTTAAGACAGAATGTTAAAGGGGAAGGTGAAATAAATTCTGTTCTATAAAGAATCCCATTAAGTTCAGGAAGTAAACAACTCAAAGGTTTCAGGAAGTCCCCGAAACCAACCAGACATACTAAGCCCCTCCCTTACCAAACATATATAAGCAGTAAGGCCTGCTGAGAGAGACTCTCAGACAGGCTGGGCTGCTTAAAAGACAGTCTCTGACTTGTTGAGCTGCCTGCAGGCTGTTCAGTACGCTTCAGGTTTCCAGCTTTGTGGCTGTTACCCGTGCTGGCACAGGCTGTGTTGACACAGTTGTCTTTGAGCCACTTCTGCGTCCATCTATAATCTTTCACTCCAACTCCCATAAATAACCCCCAGAAAACTCAGTGGTTGACTAAGCATATTTGGCTGCTATCCCTACTTTGGTCTGTTTCCTATTTGGGGTGAGTAGACATTTGTTTATATCTGCCCAAGAATATTGTCACACCACTTTCCTATTGGTTTATTGGTTTAAAACTTCCTTTTTTTTTTTAACTGTCAAGGCCAGGCGAATCTTGTACTCAGGGGCAAGTTGCTCCTGGGTAGAGCCTATGACCCCTTAAACCTTAATTTTTCCAGTTGTTCATCTTGCTTTGCTTGGAAACACTGGGAAAAATATCCTCTGTGTTGATCCTCCTCTTCCTAGACTGGATACTGCTTAGAGGTAAGGTCCCTCCATGACCTCTGTGAACAAGAGAACAGGACATTTTGAGAGATGCTCCACATTCTCTTGGAACCTTGTTGAAACTGTAGGATAAGGGGAAAACACTGTTCCTTTAAACTTTTCTGTCCACGTTAGTGTAGGCCTTAAGCATGGTTACTGAATGAAAACCCGGTAGGTCAGTTACACACTAGTCTGACCTTCCTTAGTCTCTTCCAGTTTATATAATGCTAGTTCAGAGGTTCTCAACCTGTGGGTCATGACCCCTTGGGGTCACATAATAGATATCCTGCATGTACAGTGTGATATGTACAGTATGATTCATAACAGTGGAATAATCACAGTTATGAAGAAGCAATGAGTGAAAGAATTTTATCATTGGGGGGGTCACCAGGACATGAGGAACTGTATTAAATGGTTGCATCATTAGGAAGGTTGAGAACCACTGCTCTGGCTTCTTCCCAAGACCACCAGACCACCCACAGAAGTGCATACGACTAGCAGGGAGGAGTGGATGAATCCTCAGACGAGGACCAGGGCCCTGGCCACTCCCGGCAGTCAACAGCGCTGCTACAATGAGCTAGCTTTTGCAAGCAAGCACAGCCGAAGTGGAGAAGATGGCAGCTGTTGGGCTTGGAAGACAGCGCTGTGCAATGCCGCCTTGCTAAAAGAACGTCGGTGCAAGTTACATAGATAGTGTATTAATATTGCTCCTATGCATGCTATGCTTAGAGTTCCGTGGGCAGTCTGACCCAGCGTTGTCTACCTACCACATGCAGTTTCAAAGGCTGTGACCCTTCATGTGTCCAGGTTAAAATGCACTCGCAAAACCCAAGTGCTTTGAATCTCCGGATGAGGGGATGAGGGGAACGAGGGACTGAATCCAGTAGGAAACCTACCCCGATAGCTTTTCTTAACAGGCAGTATGGCTGACATCCTAAAAGTGTAGATAGGCCCTTGAAATGTGATGTCCGTAGGCCTGAGGTGTGTTGCTGACAACCGGGAGGTGGACTATGTGCTGCTGCACAAAGGGATCCACCCACAGAACTCTGACTGGCAGGTCTGATTCCTACCAAATCTCCCCAGTCAGTTAAAGAATGCTCAGAGCACGACTTTCCTGGAATGCGCTGCCAGCAGACTGTGAACTGTGACTCTCTCTGAAGCCAAATGTGGTTTGAAAACAAAGACTAGTTAAATACATTGAAAACAGCAACAAGAAATAGATATATGCTCAAGTTCCTCTTCTTCATTCTGAAAAAAAATAACTTACTTGCTCTGCTGTGTTAAGTGTATGCTTCCAGTTCTACAGCGGTGAATGTAGCCAGTGATATCACCAAGGAGGCATTATAGCTGCTCAAGCACCAAAGGAATTAATTAATAAAAGACGACTAGCCAGAGAGCCAGGGACAGTGTTCCTTAACTGCAATCCCAGCACCCATGGTGCTAGAGACAGGACGATCAGCTCAGGACTAGCCAGTTTGGGCTACACGGTGAGACACTAGGAACAAAACCATTTTCTCTCAGCCCTGACGGTACCAGCTAGTGAAAGGTACAAAAAAAAAAGAATCAAAGTTCTCAAACCAATTTTTCTTAAATGGTAACTTTATTTGGAGCAGAAGTTTCCATCCATAATGTTAACACCGTCAAACATCTCAGGATAAATCATTCAAAAAGTAACGTATTTCAGAAGGGTCTCTCTTTACTTCCCGTCCTTGGCCTTCTAGATATGGGAAGATATGAAGATGGCTTTGTAATAAAATCAGCGGAATTGAACTGCATTCTGTACTGAGAGATGGGAGTTCAGAAGACCATCCAGGGCATGTTCAAGTCACATTATCAGTGTTTAAAGAGACTAACCAATATGCTACATGCCCCTATTTTGTCTTGATAATTTACATAAACAGGTCATCACAATAAATTATAGAAACATAGAATACATTAAGCTGGAAACTGTAAAAATAATTCTAAAAAATTCCTACCCAATTTATTAAACAAACATATCGTTACAGTATGCTCAGGACAATATAAAACAGTGAGCAGGTCAAATGTTCTCTCACATTGCTTCTGGTCGGGACAGTGGGTTGAAAGCCTGTGTCACCCATCCTCCCCCCTCCCCCCATTGGCACAAGGCAATGGCTTGATGTTAGGAAACGTGACTTCCTATGAAAATAGGGTGCCCATCAACTCCAACAGTACTTAAACTTGGAACTGAAAGTGAAAGAGTTTTTGTTTGCCTTCAGGTAGTCAGGCCTTGCTAGCTCCGGAAGGCGACAGTGTCACTGATTTAGATGTATGTGGTCCTTAGGCAAGCCCTGCATCTGAAGCACTGTTTTAGGATCAGTTTTCTACACTTGGTAACTGACAGGACTTATCCTAAAGAAAACGATGCTATGAGCGGCAGCTCTCATGCAAAGGAAGTTTCCCTTGTTTCTGTGAGGTAAACCCCAGCACCATAGCTTCCCTCTGCCACCAACAGGCCCCATTCTGTACCAGTTCTTGACTTGCCAGAGCACTGTTTTTGTCTTTTTAATAATAAATCCCATTTATTTAAAAATTGTTTAATTTAATTTAATTGTAAGTTTTATCTCTATGGGAGTTTTGTCTGCATTCTTATCCGTGTACCAAGTGTGTGCCTGATGCCTTCAGAAGAGGGCAGAGTCCATGGAATCTGAGTCACAGGTGGTTGTGACCTGCCTTGTGGGTGCTGGGAATTGAACCTGGGTCCTCTGGAAGAGCAGCTGGTGCTCTTAGCCTCTGAACCACTCTCCAGCCCCAGAAAAGCTTTGTGATTGTAAATGAGATATACTCATGGCTAGGAATAGGCAGTCAAACCCATCACTCCTGTCAGCGTTCTGCTTTTCATTTCATAACTCTATAGTAGCTAAAAATATAGGCAACAGGCAAATTTGACTATCATTGTTTAAAAGGGTGTATTTCCTTCTATATTACAAAGCGTGTATACAATTTCTCCTTTACCCATTTTGATGAGGGTAGAGTACTTCTGAGGTTTTTGCTAGTTCTTTAGAACCTGGTTTTTCAGTCAGCTAGTTTTCTCAGCTGCCTAGCCACTTCTTTCATGTAAACGAGTACGCTTAACTTCCCGAGGGAAGCTGTTTGCCAGCCAAAGAAAGGAAATGAAGAGAGGGCTGGCTGCAAAACCTTAAAAAACAATTTCATAATGATGAACAACCAGGTAGACAGGAGTTAGTCAACTAAAAAAGAACGTAATGACCTTAGTGAACACTAGCTAGATTACAAAGAATGTGCTGTTAGTGATTTATTTGCATATCTAAGTGGTATCTACAATTTAAAACCAGTTTTCCATCTAGGTGAGCAGGATCTGAGATTACTTTTTATACATAACACAGAAGAGAAAATAAATATTAACCTCACAGTAAAGGACTCATTTCTGAACATACAAATTTGTTGGTTTAGAATATAATACAGAAACAAAAGGTTTCAAGTTGTGCTTGCATATACATTTTCTAAAGTTCTGCTGCCAGCTTGTTAACAGGGAACATCCCCTAGCAAACCTTTGTCCATTATGTGCTTTCTTCGTGCCCCTCAAAATCAAAGTGCTCAGTCAAGTGTATTTTTTGAGTCAGATTCTCCAAAGCATGAATTACTTTCTGATTTTAGAGCAGACAGAGCCCTTTGGAAGTCAGTATTAATAAATGCATCAAAGCAATCAATCATTTATCAGCTTAACAGGATGGACCATACAGGAATATTTGCATTCACCTCACCCTACCATTTCAACCTACAAAAACGAACATTTCTATGGTTTGCTTTACTGTATTTTGAACGTGAGTCAATACAGCGCTGAGGTTGACTATTGCACTCATGCTGGTCGCCCTTCCTTTCGCCTGACCACGATGGGAGGCAGATGTGCAACAGAGTCGGAGCCAAGCGGGCCCTCTGCATCTTCCTGTCTCCACACCAGCTTTGTCACTTGCAAAATTGCTGTAAACATTCCTCTCAATAAAACAGCCTCCGCCCAACAGAGGTCTCAACCTCGAAAGACACCACACGAGGCGGGGTGGGGGTTGAGATGTGGCACGGTCTGGACATGACATCCTGGCAACTGGGATTTCTCGGGTAAGTTTAAATCTTCCCCTAAATCTTTCCCGCTCCTAAAACTGTCCCGAGAAGTTGGCTCGGGTAGTTTGCGAGCGGCTCCTAGTCAGGTGTGGAGAGCTGAGCCGAATGCAACATTCACTCAGTTGAGAAAAAAAAAAAAAAGTCAGCAGGTGTGGTGGTGTGCCTTTAATCCCGGCACTCAGAAGGCAGAGGCACATAGATCTCCGAGTTCAAGGCCAGCCTAGTCTACCGAGTGAGTTCCAGGACAGACAGGTCTACACAGAAAAGAAAGTTGGCTCTTCCGGTCATTCATTTTGGCAGGGATGTAAGTCTGATAGTATGAACACAGGTTAAGAAAACTTCACATTAAAACAATGAAAAATTATAGTAAAAAGAAAAATTATAGTAAAAAAAGTACTTTTGAGATAAAAAGCTTCCCTTTTAAGGGATTTTCATAAAAATCTTTACACGTACGTGTTTGTGTCAGTCGGTGGGTATCTACGCACAAATGCAGGTGCCCACAGAGGTCAGAAGAGGGCATCGGATACCTTGGAACTAGAATGGCCGAGTCAGCTCTCCAGCCTGGATTTTTAAAAAAAAAAAAAAAAATAGAAAAAAGTATGGACAGTATTGGTGGGAGGGAGCCTCCTCTCTGGCTATGGGGGGTGGGAGTGGGAAGGGGCAGAGGCAATAGGCCAAACCTTCCTACCCTGCCTGCCTCCGTGGCTCAGCTGATTTTTAGCTAAGTGCTGTTTTCTGCATCTTTAGTCTGCTGTGGCTAAGTTGGGGATGGCCAGCTGAGGAAGGCTTGCTGGCAGTCCTGTGGGTGGGTGGGTAGGTAGGTAGGTAGGTAGGTCCTGGCTGGTAGGACCCAGGGAAACAAGAAAAGCTCATCTGAACAGCAGGTGACCACAGCTCCTGCCATGTTCCTCAGTGCCCAGCAGAGAGCTGTCTGTCACTGCTCAGCCCTTCATTCCACCCACAGGCGAGCACTGCTGAAGTTGGAGGCCAGCAGGAATTGCAACTAATAATGAGCAACCCTGTCCGTCAAAAAGGAAAAAAGGTAGAACTGCAATAGTTTAGTATACCTATGCTTAGTTTTATCTGGATATTTGCAACTGTATTTATGAGTGTTATAAAATTTCAAAAGCTACTTATGAAGACTTCTTTGTTCTGAGGGCTAAAATAAAGTGAAAAGAGTCAAAATAAAGTGACAGTTTAGGACAGAACAGTCGTAAAGAGGATAAAATTAGGGCCATTAGGATGTACAAAGCCCTGGGTTAAAGTCAAGCGCAGCAACACACACCTGCAATCCCAGCACTCAGGAAAGCAGAGACAGGAAGATCAGAAGTTCAAAGCTATCCTCAGCTACATAGTGAGTGGTAGGCAAGTCGGGGATGCATAAGACCGTGTCTCAAAACAACATCAACAAAAGAACTTCTGCCCCCAGAACCACCCATATAAGCTGTTAAAAAAAGCAGTGGGCGGGCCTCTTTCTAAGATCAGTCCAGGAAAGCCTAACGTACCGAACGCACCACACTTAAATGTAGCTATGTCATGAGAACCGCATATATTGAGTGAGTGATCCCTTATCCCACTGCCTTAAAATGCGCCCTGTCACAATACTGCCCCAATATTATTACATATTTCAAAATCTGTATAAAATATTATGTGGGACAACAAACAAAAGACACATAATCTTTAAAAAGTTCATTACAAAGTTGACTGTATAAAATGCTAAAACATAATCCATATATACAAAACGCTGTTGTTTAAGAAAATAATGAGACCCAGTTTTAGAACAAAATAATTTTATACAAAAAGACGGTATTGCGTTCAAATCAACATTTTAAAAAAATTAAAAAGAAATATTGAAATGCGTTAGTTCAGAACAGCTGAGTGGGTGCATTTATAGCGTCACGTGGTCCCGCAAGTACAGCAGAGTCAGCTGCGAGTCGGCTGCGGGAGAATGGCCTCCTGGCTGGGACAGTCACCGACGAGACGGGTACTTGGAAGACCAGTCTATCCTGCCATGCACAGGCTGGGCGGCTGGAGGTCTCGGGACCAATCCGGGGGTGCTCCTAGGCTGGGTGTGGAAGAAAGGACGCCCGGGGTGAGGTCTCACGGCCTTCAGGGAAGAGTAGCCTGCAAGGGAAGAGAATGCCAGACTGACCCACACGGGCCTCAAGCCAAGTGCAGGAGGGCAGAAAACTGACCTTCAGGAGGAGCACTTGCCTCCTTCTTGGTGTCCCCTCCCGTAGGCGAGGAGAAACCCACTGGAAGACTTGTCTAGTCAAAAATACTAGTGTCATCCTTGGCCACTCTTTTTCTCTTATCTACAACCTGTCAGCAGATCCTGTTGACTCTCCATCCCACGTACACACAGAATCTGCTGACTTTTTATCAACTGTTAGCAACCCTGGCCCAAGCTAAGGCTCTTGCTTCTAACAGTGCTCCCATTTAGTCTAATGACAACAATCAGCTGAGGACACCAGTGCCAATGGCCGACAGATCACTTCACTCCACAGAGAATGCTCCAGTGGCTCCCAAGATCAGCCAGTGACAACATACTCCAGTACAGGGAATCACCCTCCACTCTATCACTCCTGACTTCCTCTAGATAACCCCTGCCTCTTTCTTGCCCCTACGCACCCTGTATTTTGGCCTCTTGACTGTTCTCTGAGCCTGCTAGGCCTCATGCGCTGTGAAGCCCGTGTACTCAAGAATCCAATACCATTCACAGTGCCTAACTGTCCAACACCTCCTCCCCACCTTTACTAAACGCCTCCTTTGCAGTGAACTTTCTTTGGTTTCTTGGGCTCCAGTCCCCGAGGCTCTACTTCTTGCCTGCTGTGGTTTTTTTTTTCATTAGGCTCTATGCACATCAGACTTACTGTATGTTTACACTTATTCACTCATCATCTACAGAGTGAAAGTTCACCCTGGGCAAGGAGTGCTGCCCAACTCATTCTGTCTACACTGTTCCGGTCTCAGAGCAGCTGTTTAGCAACTACCGGATTGATTTACAGATGATGTGAAATGCAACTCACCAGGGGAAGGGTCTGCAAGAGGCGCCAGGTGGACCCTCTGCATAACAGAACCGATTTCTTTCTTCAGGAAAGAAGGGATATAACTTCCGGTCAGTCCACTAGAACTTGTAGAACCCGAGCCAACTGAGGTATGGAAAGGAAAGGTCATTACTACAAAGACACACCCTGTGACGCCAAGAGTACACAGCAGCACATTTTTACTTTTGGGGGGAAAAAGAAGAATGAGGAAGAGTTCTGAGAATACAAGCCACCATACCACAGTCAGAAAGGCCTGGGTGGGCAAAGGCAGTGCCTTCCGGTGGGCAGCAACTAAGGGACATATTTAACAGTTCCAGTGTTTTTCCCCCAAGAATCGATTTAACCTGTTCTGCAACTTTTTTTTTTCTGTTCTATCGCATGGAATATACTTTCATGCCAGTACATACAAATTCTGAAGCACAGCTGAATGCAATTCACTTAACGGATTCTCTTGCTGATCCGACACATAGGTAAGCCTAATAATTTGTTTAGATGCTACAAATAGAAATTAATTATCCTGTTGCTAATTAGAAAAACTAACCATTGATAAAAATGTTTTAAAATTTATCATTATTGGGTTTGTATGATGTGTGTGGGGGAGTGTAAACATCATGGCATTCATGTGGTGTCAGAAGGCACCTGTGGGGTCAGTTCTGTCCTGCCACCTTTCCATGGTTCCAGGAACTGAGCTCAAGTCTCCAGACTGGCACAGGAAGAACCTTTACTTGCTGAGCCATCTTACTGGGCCCCAGTAAAAATGTCCTAAAAAGTCACTGTTTCTGTCGACCTGCCTTTCCCTTCTTTCTTCTCTGAGGCAGAGTCTCACTGCAGAGCCCAGGCTGGCCCCATGAGCAGTGCTCCTGCTGTAGCTTCCTGTGTGCTGGGATTACAGGTCTGTGCCATTGTAGGCAAAGCTTGTTTAAATCATTTCCATCTGAGAGTGTGGTGGGGCAGACTGCTCACTGCCCTCCTTTGTATTCTAGGAGGCTAATGGGATAATTTTAGCATAGACACATGAACAAGTGTTTCTAATGCTTAAAGGCACACAGGACAACAGAGGAGAACAATACTAGTGACACCTAAACAGATAAAAGTTCCTCTTGTGAGGAATCGGTAATGGTACAGTTGTTTTGTCTCGACAGCCAAAAGGCAGAGTGGGACACGCCCTGGAATGCATGGAGTCACTGTGCAGTACAGGTTAATAAAAAGACAGCAAGAAAAATGAGGGGAGAATTTGAACAAGTTCCCCCACCCCATGAAAGAAAGACACACTTAAGACATTCAAGTTTGGACTTAGGACACCATTTTACACCAGATCAGATTCACTTTAGTCTTGGGTACCAGGTGTCACCAAGAACGAAGCACAACTATACCCAGCTGGGACAATGTGACGATGGCTGCTATAAAGCCCAAGATGGTCACACCCTTAAACTTAAAATGCTGATTCCAGCAGAGGACCTTTCGCCTGTGTGCACAGAAACATGGACACAGTGGTGTCCACCCTGGCCCCTTCTGATGAATAAGCAACAAACAGCCATGTGCTTATCAAGCAGACATAGAATAGTGACCCAGTATAAAAATGGGTCATGGCACCATACAACCACACACAGTGTGGTCCACAATCTAGGGCAGATACGTATATGTTATTCCTTAAAGGGAAGCGTTCACATAAACTTTAAAATACGGAAAACTCACTGAATTTCACACATTTCTCAAATGCACAGGAAAAGTTAACATCCGTTCAGGCCTGGTGTGTGGGGCGGAGTGGGCTAGTCTCTGGGCCTCGAGTGGGTTCTTGGGTGGCAAGATGGGCACTGCACTCCTAACTGAACCCTAATGGGAGGAGGTGGGGAGTGGAGAGGGTTAGGTGTGTGCTATGTGCTATCGGAGAGGAACTAACACTAGCAAAGGCAGTGTATGGGAGACATCGTGGGGAAGCTGTCTACTGGGAACCTGGCTCATCATTTCGGAGGACTTTATTAAAAAGAAAAGAAACCATCCAACTAGAAAGGATTCTGACACCCTGGCCAGGGCAGGTCCACCGGTTGAAAAGTCCAGCTGGAGCAGAGACCAACACTGACTTGAGGAGCCAGGCGTCCAAAGCACACCAGGGTGTCAGAGGTCAGGTCTGGTAAGTCTGTAAACTTCTTTTCAGCTTTCCCCTGGGTCACGGAGGACTGCTCTACCCCCCACCTCCCCTGAGAAGAGAACCCTGCAGGAGCTGGCTGAACCCCAAGGGTGGGGAGCAAGAGGCAGGGAAGCTGAAGAGATGCCTGTGTCTGAGACCAGAAAGGCCTCATCCCACAGTTCCCTATGCTGCCCTTTCTCCAACCCCATATCATCCAGAGAACTGGCCTCTGGTCACTCAGGAGTTAGCAACTGTGACTTGCCTGGGGTTATTTTGCTCACTACTGACACTGTTCCTGAAGACTTTCCAGACAGACCAGAACTGGACCACGAATTTGATGGAAGAAAGTCCTTGCCTGGATTTGGGAGCACGCCATTCCTTACATTTATTCCTAGAGAAGAAGAAATGAGCTTAAAATGCAAAACAAACCAGACAGACAGACAGAAGTACATACACACAATGGAATATTAGTCAGTCCTAAAAAGAACAGGATCTTGTCATTTGCTGTGACATGACATTAACCCAAGGGAAACACGCTGACACACAACGAGAAATATTACATGATCTCGCTTGTATGTGGAATCTATGTTTGGTTGTGAGCCTGGCCTTTAGTTGCTGAGCCATCTCTCCAGCCCTATATGTGGAATCTAAAAACAAAAACAAAAACCTATTCAAATATATTGAGATAAACGAGAAAACAAAACAATAACAAAAGCCAGGAGCCCAGGGCAGGCGGGGACAAAATGGAAGAACTGTGAGAGGGATGCTCAGAGAACAGAGCAGCATCTGTTAGTTCACGGCACGCTACCAGTCTCATCCCTAAGGACCACAGTAACAAAACTAAACTACATATGAAATCTTCTCTAAATTAGTAGCTTTATGGTGTTCTTGCCATAAAAACAAATAATGGTAACTACATGAGATAGTGGATGCTTTAATTTGTTAGGTCCAAAGCAGCTCCCACCATGCACCCCACCTGTACCCCAATGGCAGAGCCACTGACAATGTTGTGAACGACAGCCCAGGCTCAGTTCAGGCTGGGCTCTGACTGGGTTAACAGAAGGGTTGCAGTTGGATAAACAAAGCCCCAAGTTAGCGGTCTGTTTCTCAGGAAGAGGCGTGGTTTCCCTTATCCCCACCATAGCAGATGATCTCTGGCAATGAGGCATCTAGCTCCCTATTAACACATACCTGTAACACACATCAAACTCCCCAGACCACCTCCCCCACCACCTAGCTACCTGCTTCCTTTGAAACTGGCAAGGCTTTCCCATCTTTGCTAGTCTCTCGGAAATCCAATAGATAGCCATGGGCAGTTTTCAATTTCCCCAAATAATGTTTTATTTGGGGAAATACCCATGGAGTGGACCAGTTTGGTGGTTTCACTGCACCCATGCTGTGCGGGTTTGAATAGGAATGCGCCCTCCCCCCCATGCTCAAATGTTTGAATGCCTGGTCATTAGGAAGTGATGCTACTTGAGGATGCATGGCCTTCTCAGAGGAAATGTATCATTGGGAATGGACATTGAGGTTTCAAAAGCCCAAGCCAGGCCCAGTGTCTCTCCTCCCACTGCCTGTGGATCTGGATGCAGAACTCTCAGTTCCTTCGTCAGCACCATGTCTGCCTGAGTGTCACCACACTTCCTCCATGCAGACATTAGACTAAACCTCTGAACTTGTAAGCAAGCCCCAATTAGATGCTTTCCTTTATAAACATTGCTGTGCCCATGGTGTCACAGCAATAGAACAGTGACTAAGACAGTTTCTTATATTTACCCTAGTATATTTCTTATTATTTATGTGTAACCTATGACATGATGTTAGATATTTTATCAGACATAGTAAAGTTCATCTGAAATGTAAAATAAATCCCATACCAAACTTAAAAAAATAACACAGCACACAGAATACAAAAAATTTCTGTGGTACAAGGTCCCCTGGTCCCCCAGAAACTGATAATGTCACCTGACAGAGGCAAAGGGAAAAGGCAGTCTTTGTGTGGAGCGCATTGTCTCATTTGTGGACAGTCTGAGAGGTTTTCTTATGTGTCAGCTAACAGATCTGTCTGTGTCCTGGCTTTCAGGTGCCCTCCTTCAGGAGGACTCCTCCAGGACTCCTAACATTTTAATCTTCCCTCTTCCCAGATGATGACTTCTTTCCTGTTACACTCATGTTCTCTCCGTCCCCACCCTACCCCATGCTCCTGCTCTGCAGCCCTTGGTTTCTCTTTGTTCTCTGAGGTTCCACCTTCTCCCACAGCCTGGCCCACCCTCACTGTTGGCTGCTGATGACTTCACAGGCCTCACTCATGCTCCTCCTTCACTCGCAAGGCTGCCCAGGACAGAACACAGAAACCCTGAAGCCAACCTCAAGACAAACCTCTCCCATGCTCCACGCTCCTGCCAACGCCAGGCTCTGCAGCTGTTCCTTAGGACTGAAGCTCACCCACTCCTCCACCACAGCTGCAGTGGCTGGACCTCTCTACACCCGTCACCCTGGGAACTGCAAACCCAGACTTCAGGATCACACTATCAAGACTCCGACAGCCTGGCTGGATTTAACATACTCCCAACCCCAAGTGAGGGAGTGTGTGCATCCGCGTGTACACTTGCGTGTGTGTCTGCTTCATCATCATCTTCTTAGTGCTCGGCACATAGTAGGTGCTTGATACAGTCTGATGAGTTAATCTGTGAGTGGATGATCAGACCATGGTGTGAGGTTGCGATCTGAAGTCTGGAGAGAGGCTTAGGCACCTACCAAACTACAGTACTGCCTAGAAGGCATAGCTAAAGCTTCTACCCTGCTTTCCTGAGTGGCAGAGAGAGAAAGATGGGCTTTGGGGATGCTAGTTCTAGTTCTCGCCAAGTCATCCATCTTCAGAGGCTCAGCTTACATTTCCTACTCTAAGTCTCTCATCACAGGATGCCTACGTTAGATAGAAATGCAGGGCCCAAAGATTCTATGATGTCCTCCCTGACTCGAGGCCATGAGCACACTAACCACAGAGGCCACACAGCATGCAGCATGAGGCGTGTCTTGGGCTTGCAAGAAATTTGGATTTCATTTCATGAGCAATGGATAGCTCTGGAAGGGTTTCAGCTGGAAGGGTTAAATGATGTGATCAATACAGTGTGTCAAGTAGGGCCCAAGAAGGAGCACAGAAGTACTTGTCCTCCGAAACAGAATCTATAAACATATGTGGTCTCGGAGAGAAGACCAGTTACTGGTGACCAGAGGCGGGGTGTGTTGTGCCCCTTCTGTTACCAGGCAAGTAGCGAGAATGCTTCAGGTAGTGCTGCTTTGCTGCCGATCGCAGGGTTGGCGTGTCTCTCCTCTGGGAGGAAGCCTGGGTGGAGACACTGGTTCCTGTGCCCACCGGCTCAGATGGCTTCAGGTCCAAAACACTTTCAAACCTGCATCAGGAGAATGTGGCTTGGGTCAGGGGCAAGGCGTGCTGGCGCATCGCCACACAGATACCCACGGATCTGATCGGCCTGCCCACGGGGAGAAACAGCACACTTGCCTGCAGAGGGTGTCATCGCTCTGTCTCCTCTTGTTTTTCACATCTATCCTGGTGAGAGAGGGACTAAAATCTAAGTCATCCAAATCGGCCCAATCATCAGAGCCCTTTGTTGACCTGGAAATAAGACCCCACCTTCTCCTGCTCTTTGGCTTCATTTCACCATTTTTGTGTTCCAGGCCTGCTGGGATTTTCTGTGTAGACAAATAGAGGAGAAGGAAAAGAAAAAGCAGTATTAACAGGGTACATCTATCAATAATCTGTGCGTGTGTTTGAGTATGTCTGTGTATCTGTGTGTGCCTGTCCATCTGTGTGTGCTAGTGATGGACTCCACAGTCTTGTACATGCCAGGCAGGTGCTGTGCTTGAAGGTGCTACGCTGAGCGTAACCTCAGCCCACCGAGCGATGATTCCTATTCTGACTTTCCTTTGGAACACAAGAAGCACCTGGAGTATGGCGCTAACCCACAGCCCCATCTGTCTGAAAGGGCATCTGTGGAAAACGAAAACCCTTACCTTCTGTCTCCAACTCATCTTATACTAACTATATTTTTTTCGTAATCAAAACTTCACAAAGTTACATGGAACAAGGAAGATTCCTACAGGAAAGTATCCTGATTTATTCTCTTGCTGCTGTGATAGAACAAACACCCCGATCTGAGTGCCTTAGCAGGCTGGGCAATGGTGGCGCAAGCCTTTAATCCCAGCACTCAGGGCAGAGGCAGGAGGATCCTTGAGTTCAAGGCCAGCCTGATCTACAGATTGAGTTCTAGGACAGCCAGGGCTACACAGAGAAACCCTGTCTCAAAAAAAAAAAAAAAAAACCAAAAAAAAAAAAAAAAAAAAAAAACAAATTAAAAAACAAAAACCCAAACCAGCAACAAAACAACTATAAAAAGTGCCTTAGCAGAGAGTGTTGGTTTATCCCACGATTCCAGGTTCTGGTCCATCCTGGTAAGAAAGCGGAGATGACAGCAACCTGAGGTGACAGTCACATTACATCCACAGTAAGGAGGAGACAGCAATGAATTAGTATATGCATGCTGGTGTCAGCCTGCTCCAATCTCCATTTCTAAAGTCCAGTGCTCATGAGACAGTGTTTCGAACACTAGGAGGTCTTCCCACTCAATTAACCCAATTAAGAAAGCCCTTCCGCTGGAGAGAAGCTCTGCGGTCATTAGCACACACTGTTCTTACAGAGGACCGGAGTCCAGTTCCCAGCACCACATCAGACAGCACACCACTGTTTGTAATTCTCCAGAGAACATAACACTTCTGGCCTTGTACATTATTTATTAAGAAACCAGCTGAAAAAAAGTTTGTGCTCAATTAACAGCCCAGCATTGACATCAGTTCATAATAACAATATAAATAACAGTCTATAGACAGAAGAATGATTTCCTGCTCCTCAGGATTTTCAAAACATGCTCACAGGCATTCGGACCTTCCACTGGCAAGAACAAACTGGTCTGAGGAGGGAGATCACCTTCCTTAGATGAAGAAACTGACTCTGTACAGATCAACAACAATAACACCCACAGATTACTGAGTTTTGTGATGTAGTCAGGGTTTCTGCTGCTGAGAAAACACCACGACCAAAAGCAACTAAGGGAGGAAAGGGTTTATTTCCTCTTCCTCTTCCAGTTCATCTCTGAAGGAAGTCAAGGAAGGAACCCAAGCAGGGCAGGAACCTGGAGGCAGGAACTGAAGTAGACGCTACGGCTACTGTCTTGTTCCCCAGGTCTTGCTCAACTTGTGTTCTGCTCAGGATCACCTGCCCAGGGCTGTACTACCCACAGTAATCTGGGCCCTCCCACATCAACCAGTAATAAAGAAAATAAACCTCAGGCTTGCCCACAGGCCAGGTTAATGAGAGTGTTTTCTCAACTGAGCGTCTCTCTTCTCAAATAACTATCTTGTGTCAGGTTGACATAAAACATACGAGCACTATGCACACTGTGATGATACGATATACTAGGTACTATTCTAAATTCTCAAGTATTAACTAAGTCAATCCTCAAACAATTCTGTTAGGTAGACATGGTAGCTGTTTCTACTTCACAGGTGAGATGAAAGGGAGCAGAGAAGCCAGGTAACTAGCTTTCCGTTTCCAAGTGTTGAAGAGCAGAATTCTGGCTATAGGGTCCAGCTTGCCAGCAGCTACTCCAGTTGCTAGCAGCAGTGTGTGGAGGTCTGATGAGAACATCCCCCTTAGGCTCAGGTGTTTAAGTTGTGGTCCCCAGTTGGTAGCACTGTTTGGGTAGAGTTAGGAGATGTGGTCTGGCTGCAGGGAGTACGTCACTGGGGTGGGGCTCTGCCAAATTTGTGTACCATTTCCAGTCTGCTCTCTCTGCTTGGTGCCTGCAGCTCCAGATGCAAGCCGTTAGCCTCCTGCTTCTACGGTCATGCCTTCATTCTGCCATCATGGGCTCTAACCCTCTGTCCCCATAAGCCCAAATAAACTCCTTCTTCTCTATGTTGCCTCAGCCATGGTTTATCAGAGCAACAGCCCAGGGACTAATACAGATTTGTACTGTTAAGGAAAGGGCAAGAGCTGAATTCAGACCTCGAATCAAGGGCCTTCTCACAATGCCATGGTACTGTGAAGACAAGAACGTATACGGCCTTATGCATGGAAGAGGAAACTATCAGCATTGATAGCCAGAAGAGAAATAACTATAGTTTCCTTGAAGACACTTACTGGCTGAAGATTCTTATTGTGGAGGGACGGGAAGAACGGTGGGCTTGGCTTGCCCTCTTGGAGATGGTCTGCCCTGGGGGCTTCGCCTTTGTAAGGGTGCACAAAATGCTGAGGGGGCTGACCGGCTTGGTTTGGTCGTGAAGAAATCAGTGTGTGTGCCTTGGTTGGAGGCTGGGCAGGGGGGGCTGGCTTGATGTAAGGAGTGGGGCCTGTCTTGTCTTGGACATCTTTCTGTGGTTTTCCTGAATCCTGTGTGATGATGCCCAGTGGGTGTCCAATCTGGAAGTAAGGATAGCGAAGTGCCTGGAATGACAAATGTGGCATTAGGAGAGAAGTCTGAAGGGATGACAAACACCATCATAATCAATGAACTATAGTTCATGTGACCACTTCACTACAGACGCTTACCCCAAACCTGCTATTCATCAACATCCTGCACTGGTAACCTCTTGCTTTTCCATATCCAAGCTAACATAACATTTACATGTTAGCTGCAATACTAAAATTATATGGATAAATAATTATATGGATAAAGCATATTGTATGAATCTGGGAATGGAGGGACTTGCCTATAATCCTAGCACTCAGGAAGGTGGGGGCAGGAGGATCAGAAGTCAAAGGCCAGATTTGGTTAAACAGGAATTTCAGGTCAGGCTGAACTATATAAGATCTTGTCTCAAAAGCAAGCAAGCAACCAACTAACAACAAAGCAGACAGTGGTTATCTCTGCCTTTATTCAGGCCAATAAACCAAACTTTCCCACTAAGACCAGGTTTAGCTGCCAGCTGCTCTGGATAATTGAGTTTCCTGGTTAGCCAAGGGATAAGCCTTAACATCCAGAAGCTTGCAAGTCTATGAAATTCTATATATATATCCCCCTGGATTTGTTAATGAACGTCACTGAAAATAACAGCATTTTCTTAATGAATCTGGGAAATAAGTTATAAACATCTACAATTATTATATGTAAGCACAGACTCAGAGCCCAGCAATGTGGGCGCCTGTCAGAGCCTTGGACTCTGGCATGTAATCTGAAAGAATTCTTCGTAGCCCCTGGTGTTTTTGCAAGTCCGATCTGATCTGGGGGCAGTTTTAGCTTTTTTGATACATTCATCCCTCACTTCTTGGTTATAGGAGTTCTGTTGTAACTTGTTTAACTTAATAGTTTATGGGCATCCTATAAAAAATAAAGTGCTTCATGAGACATTTTCCTTCCTGCCCTTCAGCCATTTGTGAATTTCACAATCAGAAGTGCATGGGCTTTCTGTGTCTGACCAGCGAGCTGCGGCTGACTCTTTAGGGTTTAGTAATTTATCTGCCCCTTAATTATTCCCAACTCTTACCTTTCCAGCTACCACAAACTGGCAATTTCTTCATGTAGCCCTGTGGCTTTTGTGATAAAAGGTCACAGATCACCTTCTCTGGCTAGACCTGGTCCTTACCTTGATGCTCTGAGCAGCGTAATTAATTGTTCATGAGTCAGGCTGACAAAGGTTCAAACACAACTAATGCAAAACCAGGCTTGTGGGAGGCAGGTGAGTGGTAAGAGCTACCTCGGCTCTTTCAGGTACATTTCATAATTTATCAACGTATCCCAGGGGAGGGTAGGCGGGAAGACAAGAGGAGTGGCCTCTTTCGGAAGCCCTGCTACTGGATTATAGGCAGCTGCACTACATACTACCAATTACTGAATAAAGTGAGTAGGAAAAATCGACCAAACTTTCTTAGCTTTAGCTCTCGTACCCACAAGGTCATTTACCTCACGGAGTCTTTGTTAGGTTGAAAACACATAAAATACACCGTGGCATGTACAAAGTGCATGGAAATGCTAGCTGCAGACACTTGCCTGTCTACCCATTTGCCGTTCTGTCTTTGCTCTCTGCCCATGAGTGATTGGGTTTTGTGAGGTATAAAGTTACCTTTCAGCAATCAGTGCAGGCTTATCACTGAAATACTGAATGATCTTAACTCGTAGAGAAGACATTTTAAAACACCTCCAAAGACAGGCAGGTAC
The DNA here is from genome assembly GCF_907164565.1 of Psammomys obesus. Classification (NCBI taxonomy): domain Eukaryota; kingdom Metazoa; phylum Chordata; class Mammalia; order Rodentia; family Muridae; genus Psammomys; species Psammomys obesus. The sequence continues at coordinate 14,570,182 of NW_026585691.1, read as the reverse complement.
ACACTTTTTTAACATTATCATTATTACTATTATTATTTGTCTTTTGAGACAGGGTTTCTCTATATAGCCCTGGCTGTCTTGGAACAACTCTGTAGACCAGTCTGGCCTTGAACGCGAGAGATCCACCTGCCTCTACCTCCTGAGTACTGGTATTAAAGACATGTGCCATCATGTCCCGATGGCAATTTTATATTTTTTTCATTTGCAGATTACATATCTATCTCATATTGCGATATATCATGTGACCTACATGTTAATGTTCAAGGCAAACATAGTTTAATCTGAACTATTTTAATTATGCACAAGTTTCAGATTATCTTAAATTCCTCTGGTTCAGACTATTTTCAGCCATGTTGCTAAATGAAAAACACATTATGTAATTTACAGAAATACTCAGAGTTAGGTATAGATTTCCTAAGAAATGCTTTGAACAGAAAAACCAGGCAAACCTGACTAGCGGTTGGTCGTTTCTTGGGATCCCACTGAAGCATGTCCCTCAGGAGCTGAACTGCCTCACTGCTAGCATTTGGAATTAGAGTCTTTAAGTTATTGGGTATGCACTGGGGCCAGAGGAAGTTCATAGCGCTCGACAGCTGGTAGCCTTCGGGCCAGTCAGTCTGCAGGAAAAGACAAGAAATGCTCTCAGATGGTTGCTGTGGCTGGTTACAGGCTGTCTGTGTGTGCCCATTACAGAAAGGCAGTTGTATGATGGCTCCATTCACTTCACTTAAGAAGGTGTGTGTGATGGGACCTGGGGTGTCCATGATGTTCCCTAACAGGGACTGCACTGCATGCAATCTGAGGAGCAGCAGGAGCGACAGTGAGTTGTCCGCAGCGGAGCTTCTGTCATTAGGCTGTCCATCTCTGGAGGACTGCGGACTGAAGCCCATAGCAATTTCCCTGCTGTGCTCCCTGACTCATGGGTTTTGGAAACTGCCAGTATGATAACTGTGAGGGGGGAAAACAAAATAAAATGGCAAAATACCAATTCTTGTCCCAATACATTTGTGAAACTCCATGTGTTACTATACCACCAACTCGATGATTCTAAATATCTATGCTGAGAGGACAAGCAGAGATAAAGCTGTCTGTTCCACTTTCCGCGTTTTCATGCATCCCATCTGTACTGCACTGAAGGCTGCAAAATCTGAACAGCTAGGCGCAAGGCTCTCTCCAGTTCCAACACTACCATTTTAGTAAGGCGCACCGCACTATAATTTTGACCTCTCCTGGAGCCAACAGCTACTCTGTAGATCATCCTCTCGGACAGTTCCTGAGTCAATGCTTAATGCTGTCGAGCGTCCAAAAATAATTCAATATAAATCCTTCCCTTAAGAACAGTACTGTCTTCAAAAGACAAAATAGGACATTTATTTTAAAGCATAATAATAAAAAATGGCAAAGAGGGGTAAATATAGATACAAAGAGGACAGAGGCCAGCAGGGGACTTTGAAAACATTATCATTACCATGGTGGAAGTGATGATTCAGTTAAACAATTGAAAACGAAATAAATTCTGTCTAGCCTGTTTAGGGCCCTAAGTTTGATATTGATACCCAATGCCACACACAGACATGCACATACAAAACAAAAACAGGGGGGAGAGGAAGGAGGAAGAAAAAGGTAAAGGCAGAGGGTGGGGAGAATATAAAGATCAAACAGCAATGAAATTATGAAACAGCAGTGGTACTGGGAAAATAGACACAACACAAATGTATTAATAGCGCAGAGCTCAGATACAGTGGAGAATGGAGAAGCAGTGGGGTGGAATGTCAGAGTCCTTTTGAGGAAGAAAGGGATCTTGATGGCCACTGAAGAGACATTCATTCAGGCAATACGCAGAAATGAGGCTATTCCAGGGTACAGTAGAGCCAGGCTGTGCACAGGAATGAAGCAATGAGTGATGTATAAACACTTTCAAGTGAAGACCAGATTGTAATCAGAGCTGGGGTTTTTGTTTTGTTTTTTAGGAAGGAGAGTCTACTCACAGACTGAAAAATAAGCTGGAGGGAAAGCCTGGATAGCAGGGGAAAAAGAGGAAAAATGAAAAAAAGAAAAGAGAAAGAAAGCAAATATACCCATGGTCCCGGCTCCAACTCCGCAGTGATTCTGTAAAGACAGACAAAAGGAGGTAGAGGCACGTGGATCTTTGTGAATTCTAGGCCAACCTGGGCTACATGGTGAGACCCGTACCTCAAAGCCAAAGCCAGAGCCAAAGCCAAACCAAACAAAAACCTAAAGAGCCATATAACACAGCCTCAAGACTGGCCCCCAGGGACTATGATGAGAACAGACAGAAGCAGGCGGTGAAGGAAGGAAGCATGTTAAACCGTAAGCGCTGTGCTTCTGCTGCGCTCAGCCGGAGGTGATGGAGTGAGGAAGGAAGACCCTGAATACCCGTCAGGATGTGAACTGTCATAAAGGAGAGAAGCTGGGGTACAGAATGCCTTCCTAAGGCTTAGCAGACATAACTGTTCCCATAGGAATGGAGGAATTCTGTAAAGGGTGAGACGGTGTCAAGAAAAAGCAGAGTCACGACAAACCCCATAGCTGTAAGCACAGCGAAGGGGAGAAGCTGGCCTTGCTAGAGAACCTGGGCGGAAGAGAATGGTCGAGGTCAAGAGAGACTCTAGACCCGTCTAAAGTGTGTGGGCGCCACACAGCACTGGGGAGTGACAGGGCAGAAAGCTGCTGGCTTTGGCCCACGAGCCTTTGTTCTATGTCGTTACCTTCTTTGGTGTTCCCAACACTTGGCAAATTTTGAAAATCGTGTCAATTTCACTGGCCCCAGGGAAAAGAGGCCGGAGGGTATACACCTCTGCCATGATGCAGCCCACTGCCCAGATGTCAATGGGGGAGCTGTAGTTGGTAGATCTCAGGAGTACTTCTGGAGCCCTGTACCTGAAATGACAAAGTCAACAGCTGGCTATTGCTTCTGCTGGTCACAATTACAGTCAACAATAAGTAACTCTCCGTACAAGTACCTATTTTCCTGAAATGCAACGTGGTTACAGGGGCTTATACAGGGTTACAGAGGACCTGGTAACTGTCATAGTCAACAATAAAAAAAAAAAAAAAAAAAAAAACAATAGTCTAAATGCAATGTGGTACAGGGGCTTATAAGGACTTGGCAACTCTTATAGGCAATAAAAAAATAATAATAATACTCTTAGGGCTGTGGTGATAGCTCAGTGGGTATGAGCATTTGCAGAACAAGCATGAGGACCTGAGTTCAAATCCCCAGCATCCGAGTAAAAAGCCAGGCATCTACCTATAACTCCAGCATCGGAGGGTAGAGACAGGTGGAGCCCATGAGCTTGATGGCTTCCCAGCCTAGGCAAAAAGGTGAGCTTTTTTTTTGCCACAGACCCTGTCTCAAGGAAATAAGTCTGACAGTGATAGAGGAAGACATTCAGTGTCCTCCTCTGGCCTCCCCATGGGTGTGAGCACACACACACTCATGTGCATGTACTATATGCACAAATATACCCACACATATACAGGATACACATGTGAAAGAGAGAGGGAGAAGAAGGAAGGAAGAGAAAGAAAAGAAGTTGGGATCTACTCAGAGGCTTCTTAAACTTTTTCCACTTAGAACTCCATTTCCTCTCAGAAGTTTTTGTATCTCCTCAGGCATACAGGTATGTGAAATAGGTATAAAAATATAAATAAATAAATAAATAAATAAATAAATAAATAAATAAATAAATAGATAAATAAATAAATAAATGACTAGATAGATAAATGACTAGATAGATAAATAAATAAATAAATCACACATTTATATTAGTCAATTCTTTAGTGTACATATAATTTTCCGTTTATCAAAGATAAAAGCAAAAATTCACCTAATAATTTTCTCCCATTAGACAGTGTTTCTCTGTGTATAACTGGCTGCATCCCTTGCTATACTGACCAGGTTGGTTTCAAACTCAGAGATCCGCCTGCCTCTGCCTCTGTGTGCTGGGACTAAAGGAGCATGCCATCATACCTGGTGAGATAAGAGTCTTACGTAGCCCACACTGACCTCACGCTCACTCTGTAGTTAAGAATGACCTTGGGCTTCTGATCCTCCTGCCTCTAGTGCTGGGACTGCAGGCACGCACCACCACACCTGTTTTAAGAGGTGCTGGGGGTTGGGCCCCCGGCTCCATACTAGGTGGGTACTCTGTTCATTGAGCCACATTTTTCAGGCTCATCTAGTGATTTCCTTTCAACTCAACCAGCAAATCCAACATTAATCTTAAGAATCAAGCAAAATGCATACAATCCAATTTAAAGAGATCTTAATTTGATACTAATTTGCTAAAGAAGGATGGCAGGGAAAGTCTTTGTTTTGTACAGTTAAACAACAACAACAACAACAACAACAACAAAATCTACCCGTGCAGTACAGACACTGCAGCTGGGACACCCGGCAGCCCTGTGTCGCGTCCACAGTGTTTTGGCAGGACCACTGCACATGCACTGAAAAGCACGCATGCCAACTGTTCGGGACCCAAGCTGCAGTGAAGTCCTGCATGTAGCACGGATCACAGCCACAGATACCTCCGATTGATTCGGAATTAGTTTTTAGTTGTACATTTATTCAGAAACCTTTCACTGCTGCCCCGTTTTCACAACCCCACATTCAGTTACTTGGCCCCATGCGGGATTGCAGCCCATAGTTTTAAAAGCTAGCCTCTACTCCTCAGAGTTGTCTACAGAAGCCTCCCCCTTCCTTCCTCCTCCTCCTCGTCCTCCACAGTCTTTAAAGAATCCCGTGTGGGTATGTGCACATGAGGTCAGAGGCGCTGGGTCCCTCTGGAGCTGGAATGACAAATGGTTGGCTCTAAGCTGCCTGAAAACGGGGGAACCCAACTTGGATCCTCTTCGAGAACAGGACACTCTTAAGGCTCAGCCATCTCCCACACACACTGGCATCTCCTCTGTAGCATCTTCAGGAGCACAGGAAGGAACTGGGCAGGAAGAAACAGAGGGAGCAGGGAGGAGGGAGGAGGGACAGGGAAACTATCTTCAGAGAAGCTTCCACACAAAAACTATCCATACGGGGACTGGGGCGCTGGCTCAGCTGATAAGAGCACATGTTGTTCTTGCAGAGGAACCAGGTCCAATTTCCAGCACCTACAGGACAGCTCAGGGCCAACTGCAACTCCAGGCCCAGAGGGTCTGACTTCCAGGGTACCAGGCATGCACATTGTACACACACACACACACATACACATATATGCAAGCAAAACATTCGTATACATAAAATAATACATCTAAAAACTTAAAAAATTTAGGCTATTGAAAGCATGATGGCTTTCCTTTTAAAACTGTTGTTTTAAACACAAGCTTTTAACTTGTCAGTAACAAAATACCTGCAGTGTTTGAACTATTTTTTTTTTTTTTTTTTACTGAGAAATTAATGTTTATGATTAATACTGGCCTCAGAATAATGTTTTGTTGTTTCAATTTTTTTTTTTTTTTTTTTTTTTTTTTGAGACAGGGTCTCACTATATCGCCCTGGCCAGCCTGGAACTCACTACGTAGACCAGGCTGGCAATGAACTCACAAAAATCCACCTGCCTCCTGGGTGCTGGGATTAGAGGTGTGTGCCATCACACCTGGCCTTATAACCGTACCTTTTGAAAGAAGCACAATTAGATAACTTAGAGAGGGGACAGCATTTACCATCTAGTAGACACATAGTCTGTATATGGAGGTCTTGATCGGATTTCTCGGGCCAATCCAAAGTCTGCAATTTTCACAAGTTCCGGTCCCATGCAGAGAAGGTTCTCTGGTTTTAAGTCCCGGTGGAAGAAGCCTGTGGAGAGAGTGAAGGGGACTGATTGCTCCTTTCTGCACCGCGCTCTGCAGCTCTAACAGTGCTTTGACAACATCCAGAACAAACGCTCGGCCCTTCAGACTTCTCGAAGGGCTGCAGTCCTTTCCTCCTACAAAATCCATCCAAAGTTAATCTCTGTGCATTTTACTTATTCAGAAGCCTTTTTAAACATTAGAACTTGTGTGCTGAGATAAATGCAAACCAAACTATCTCAGGGGTGGGGTGGGGTCATTCCTACCCTGTTCAAGTCAGCAGAAATATATATGTTGAGACTAAAACCATTTCAAATGACAATAATTGTTATTAGTATTAAATTTATACTGCAGCAAAAAAAAATTTTTTTTAAGAGCCAAAAGATTGATGGGTAGGGTCTATTCAGACCTGTCATTCTGGTACATGCTGTGACAGTTTAAAAGTATTCACTACTTTGCCCGATGCCTTGCTCACACTGTGAGCTGCAAAGATGACTCACTGAATGAGAACTCTCAGCTTCAGTGGCGCTACAGGGACGCAGCAAGAGATCCTGAATGTGAGAGCCTTCTAGGCTCACACAAACACCCAGTGCGCGGCAATGTACATAGCTCTGCAAACCCCAAACCACCTCCTCCCTGAGGTGCCACCACAGAGACGCCACTCAGGGGCTTCTCACTGGGACACAGTGAAGGGCAACTTAGTTGATGCGCTAACGGCGTCATCATCTCTAATAGTATACCCTGGGTCATCCGTGAAAGCTCCATCCTTACGAGGATGGAGCTGTCCTGGGGACAGCTGGGCTCAGCAACAGGTCAAGTTCCAAATGCATAGTTGATTGGCGTAACGATGAATCTGCAGACCAAGTGGTTGGCTTAGCTGGACCAAGTGAACACATTAGCGCCTAGAACCCCATGCCTACATGAGGACGAAGGCTCAGAAGTGATCAGAGACATTCAGGGGAGACATGGCAAGAGGATGAAGTACTTCCTCCACAACACAGCCACCTGAGTTGCACATCCCAAGGAACTGAGATCAGAATCAGGTATGGGTTAGACAAGAGACAGACAGGCACAGCACATTGGCTACTTTATAGCGTATGAGCATTTGTAGGATAGGTGCATACATGTGTGTGTATATACTGTGAAAATATACAGAGACTCACTTATATTTCAGTGCTTCATTATTCTGTTGCTGTCCTGACCGATTTCTTCAGAAATCCTAACCAGATTTGTAGCAAAGCAAACATATATAATTATAAGAACCAAACTTGAGGTTATCAGCTTAAGAAACTCAAGAGTGATCCAATATTAGTCAAGAATGGCCTTTCCAATAAAAGAAAAAAAAATGATATAGGCAAATACAGATGGTTTATTAACAGCCCAATGAAATAGATTATCTACCCACCATATGAGTGATATCTGTTCTCAGTCTTGGTGTGCGTGACTCACTGTGTTTGGGACCTTTATTCTTATGAACACCTGCCAGTTCCCAGAAGGCCTGACTGCATGTACCCATCTTAAAAATGAATTAAGAATTAACGCACTTATCATTATCTTTTGTCAACATGCCTAGGACAGTTTCCAGGACCCTTAGAAACTGTGAGATGATGGTTTCTACCTAGAAACTCAAATGCTCTAAAAACCTCTCGGTGAAAGAAGAAATGACAGGCATCATTCTCTTACCAAACACATGAAAAAACTGAAAAACTGAGTCATGAGCAGGAGACAATAAATTGCTCACAATACCACCAAAAAAAAAAAAAAAAAAAAAAAAAAAAAAGAAAGTGTCAGAGCCTAACAGTTCCAAGCAGTATTTTCCCTCTTGGCCCATATACCTAAAGCTGTGGCTTTGACTTGTGGCTTTGATCCTCTCAAGTGCAGCCTAGGTCAACACTGAGTCTCCCAGTAAACCTCCCTTTCCTCCTCTATTTGGGGTAATTATTATTTAGAAACATATGTGGCATTTCTCTTATAGTGACTCATCTGTCCTCGGACCTCCCCCACCCACGGCAACTCCCTCTGGCACCACGTTTAACACCTAAATCCACAACTCTCATCTTCTCCAGTTCAGCCTATCCTATCACATCGACTGGTACTCAGGCAAGCATCCCTTGAACACTCCAAACTTCTGCATTGACTGTAAGCATGCTCTTCTAAGCACCAAGCACCCTTCTCCCCAAAGGCAGGCTTTACCCTTTTCCTCAAGGCTGACTTGCCTTAAATCTAGCGCCACAGAAAGCATACACACTGGTCAAACAGGGAACGAGAATCCAGACTCCTCACTCATCCCTCTAAGCAGCTGCTTTTCTCATACTCCATCGGTTTAGTGAAACATTACTACTTTTGTTTAAAGAGACAACTCAGCTTAGGATAAGGCTTGTGTAGACCAGGAAGGGCGCTCATGGTCATTTAGCCCTTTAGTGTTTGAGTTTCCTCATTGGTAAAATAGAGTCTAGCATCTACTCAACAGGCTTTTAGAGGGACAGTGCCAACATGGTAGCACCATCATGAGGATAACTACTACAAAATTCTCTCTGGTGGCCTCCCCCACACTGTCAACTTAGGCTTTCATGTATGGTGTCGTGTTTTTGTTTTTGTTTTCAGATAAGAATTAAGGCTTGGGAGGGTAGTGACAAGTGCCATCTGTGAGGAGGCAGCAATGGACCTCTGTTCCAATTCCCACCTGGGTCTGCACTCTGCTGACGGACATATGCAGTGTGGCCTGTAACGAGCCCCCTTCTTTCTTCTGGCTCCTGGCTGGACAATGAAAATCCTTCTATCTGTGCCATTTAGAGATCATGCAAAGAGCAGAGTGCTGGCACAGTAAGAACCTCCCTATTCAAATCGGCTTCCAGAACACAGTAACAGGCCCATACGTTCAGGGTACTGCCTGCCTGCCGAACAACACACGGATTTCCCTTCTCATTCGATATAAGATTTTCATGAATGACTTCAAGGAAGAAAAGAAAACAAAGCCTCCAGAAAGGCCTTACCCCTGGCCATATCCTATTACTGAAGACTTTGATTAAATAAGGGGAACGATGGAAGAGTATTTAAATATTATGAGTTTATGGAGCACACCTTCCTGCTGTAAAAGTAATTTCAGGTAATTCTCACCCTCTTTCACTTCCTCCCTTTCCAATTTCCCTCTTCCCTTGGATCTAAACCTACAGTGTTATTACAAGAAAGCAGGGTAGGCCACAAGAGCAGCAGCACAGACAGGCTAAGGGCCATCTCAAGGTCACGCACTTAAGCGGTGAGGCTCAAAGGCACAGCATCACCTCTGGGGCCAAACACTGCCCTCCAAACACCAAATTCATTTCCATTATCTGATGGTGACCTGTGCCCCGGACAGATGTAAGGGTAGGTCAGCAGGAAACACACAAGGGACGTGTGCTTTGCCATTGTTCAGTCAGTGCCAAGTACAGCCATGTGTTCATTCCCCACGGGCAGGGAAATGCTCGGTGACATGCAGTATGGCCCTAGCAACCAGCCGCGGTGCTGTTCTTCCCTCTTAGAGGAGAGCACTCCCTGGGGCAGACTGCACCTTCCCCCTGTGAGACTGAGCTCTGGGGAAGGGCTGAAGTGCACCAGACAGCTCCAAGTGCAGTAGACAGTTTTTCTATCAACACAGGGAAAGGGTGAAATCTAGGCACATGCTCACTTAACTACCAAAGCCAAGACCATAGAAGCCCTCTAAGTTAAAAAAGAAAATTCACCTTTATTTATAAATGTGCATGTGTGCATGCCATTGGACACGTGTGAGGGTTAAAGGGCAGCTTGCCTGTATTCGCTCTTTCCATTGAGAATGAATTCAGTTTGTCAGGTTAGGTGGTAAGTGATCTTACCCACGCAGCCAGCTCTTATTTTTCTGTCCCCATACCATGCTTTTTAAAAAAAAAAATCACTGGGGGGAGGGGGAGCGGTTGGGGGGAGGGGAGAGAGAAAGACAGAGAGAGAAGACTTGAGAACTTAGTGCCCACCCTGCTTACAATCACGACCACCTCCTTCCTCTCAGACTCTCCAACAAACTCTCTATGGCAGTGTGATCTCTGCTGAGCTGTCTCTCAGCTCCTGATTGTTTGTTTCTTTGAGACAGGGTTTCTCTGTGTAGCCCTGGCTGACCTGGAACTCAGTCTCTGGACAGGGCTGGCCTTGAACTCACAGAGATCCGCCTGCTTCTGCCTCCTAAGCGCTGGGACTGAAGGGTGAGCCACGCCAGGCAGCCTCCTCTTTTTTGAAAGGCTTAGCTACTATCCGTTCTCTCTACCTGTAAAGGTGACAAGGAAAGGAAAGCATACCAGATGGAGCTAGCTCCCCAGAACTGCGCATCTGGGAAAAATGTCAACAACCACTACCTCTGGTGAGGGCCAGGGTCTCGAGGTTATGAATGTGCAGGCCTGACTCTCTCTTGCACATACATTCTCAATGTCTGAAGCTTGTAAAACAATGGCAGGGCAGAGTTCCAAAGGACTGCTGAGGGGCACTGAATTGTTAGCTGAAGATATCTGTGTGTCTGCCCATACCTCTGTGTATGTGTGAGGGAGAGGAGGGGCTGTATGGATGAAAGCCATATGGGCAGGTGTACACGCAGAGATAGGCACAGGTGTACGAACATGTATGGAAGTGCATAGGTGGTCTGAGTCTATGAATACCTCATTAAGCAGGCTCCCAGAGGAAGGCTGTGAGTTCTTCCTAGCAACAAATATCTGAGTCTTGTGGAAAGGAGTAAAAAGGTCATGCAGGTTCCAGGGTTAGGGAACCAATGACTAACACTCTGACTGTTCCCTATTTGAAGACAAGCTGGCAGAATTTTCCCTTGGTTCCCCACTTTTCTGCTTTGAGCTCTTATGTGACCCATTTGTCCCTAGGATACTTTGTCTGAATACACACCACCGGCTGTGAATTCTTATGAATACAGGCTAAAGACCCCGTGCTTCAAAGTCAGTGGGATCAAAGATGACCTGGGGTTCACCAAGCTGGATTAACAAGTCAGCTTAGCCTTGTGCAATCAATCACTCACTGATTATAAAGCCTGTGCTGGAGGATGAGAAGAGTTTGCAAAGATAGCCTGTGTCTGTGTGCTTCATTTACCCTGGAACTATGAGTTGCTACTTAGAGGTAGAGAGCAAGCAGGTACTCACCCTGGATAGAATGTGTTGCCTTGTGCAACATAAGATCTTTCTACCCACCGACAATTTACACCTAATCTGGTACTGGGTTGAATCTATTTGTAGTGCAGTGTTCACAGTGACAACATCCATAGACTGAGAGCGCATGACTTCTGCCTGTACAAAACCAGCCACTGTCTACATGCTAAAGCAACCTCAAATGACCTTCAGAGGACTCCTGGCTCCACCCAGACATGTCTATGTGTTGGCTATGGATTCATGGAAAAGATACCAATCCAACCTCATCTGGCCTGCAGTGGTTAGGACCAGCGATGTTCCAGAGAGCTGCTGGAGATTATTGTCTCATAGTCATTGCTGTTTAACTTCACAGGCTCAGTTAAGACAAAAACCCCACACGGATAGTTTCCTGAAGGGCGTATAGCTATGTTTCCCTTTGGACATTCTAAATCTCTCCATGGACTACCCACACCATCCCTAAAGTGAGTCACCCGGGGGCAGTGCAGAATTGCTTTCTCTGATCGGGTGACAGAACCAGCCTACAGTAAAGGATAGCACATGAAACTGGCCCATGCAGCCTGCCACTGTGTTTACTACAATATCACATGATACAGTGCCCCCTCCAAAGGCCCCATGAGAAAGTGTCTTTCTGATTATGATATTAATAATAGTTTTGGGCTCAGTAAGATGATTCAGCAGGTAAAAATGCTTCTAAGCCTGATGACATGAGTTCAAACCCCATGTAAAGGTGGAAAAAAAGAGGACTCATTGCAAGATTCCTGCAAGTTGCCCTCTGGCCTTTTCACCCAAGCTGTGACACATGCAGATATGCGTGTGCACGCATGCACGCACACATGCTAGATAAGTAAACATAAAGCAAAGGTAGTAACTTAAAAAATAATGGCACTGCTTTTGGTAACTAGTCAATTTGTTTGTTTGTTTTTAATTTTTGAGACAGGGTTTCTTTGGGTAACCACTCTGGCTGTCCTAGAACTCACTCTGTAGACCAGGCTGTCCTTAGACTTAGAGAGAGCCACCTGCCTCTGCCGCCTAAGTGCTGGGATTAAAGTTGTGCACCACCACGCCTGGCTAACTAGTGTATTTTTATGTCAAGGAAACTACTCATGTTCTAACTAATGATGTTTCGCATTTTGCTTTGTATAACAAGCTCAGAACTAAATCTGTTGCCTGCTTCTACTGACATAAAATCCGCTGGCATGCTGGACCTACCCTACAAACATCACAGGCTATGGGGAATGCTAGTGGTTACCCGCCCCCAACACAACCAGAGTGTAAAGAACCATTTACTTATACCATCAAACATGGAAAAATCAAGCTGGTACCCAGTTAGCAGATTCATCCCTACAGACTCTGGCACAGAGACCCACAACTGAACAGTATGCAGACAATGAGAAACCTTGGAACACTCAATCTTAAATTACATATTTTTTTAATTTAAATTTTATTTTATGTGCACTGGTGTGAGGGTGTCAGAGCCCTTGGAACTAGAGTAACAGATAGGTGTGCGCTGCCGTGTGGGTGCTGGGAATAGAACCCGGGTCCTCTGGAAGAGCAGCCCGTGCTCTTAACTGCTGAGCCATCTCTCCAGCCCCTAAATGGGATGTCTTTATCAAACCTCTCTCCTCAGGGCTCAGGGCTCAGGGCTCTATGAAGAAGAGGAGGCAGAAAGAGTGTAAGGCTAGAGGGGGTGGATGATGCTAAGGAAGTAGCATCTTTCAGACACAATCGAGCTGATGCACACCGTATCAGCTCACAGAAATTGTGACAGCACACATTAGACTTGTGCAAATTCAAGGCAGACAAAACATGAGCACAGAGAGGAGGAAGCGGACACAATGTCCCACCCCTAACCAAGGAGTTACATGCTATTTGCTGAGAAACAGAACATCAGTTTTCTCCAGTGGAGCTATCTATCAGCCATACCCCAACGCCAGCCTCATGCTCAGGTGTAGGTGTACAACACAAAACAGATTCCACATTTTTCTGTGTGCTTTTTTTGGGTTGTGACTTAGTATTTTCTGACCTTTAGGTATTTTTTTTTTTCTCTTGAGGGAGAGAAAAACCCCTCACAAAGTTGGGTGGGTAGGGAGGTGAAGAAAACCTAGGTGAGGACTTGGGGGAGAGGAAAGATGCGATTAAAATATATTATATATTATATTTATTTAATTATATTATATTCTATATTATATGAAAACATTTTAAAACAATAATTGAAAAAAATTTGGACATAACGTGACCTTACATTTGTGCTACCATTCCCACTGTATATGACGATATCCTTTTGTCCTTTCTTTTCTTTCCTTTTTTTTCCCTTTGGTCTTACTACTTAGCTAGCTGGCCTCAAACTCAGAGAGATCTGCCTGTCTCTCCCTCCTTAGTGCTAAGACTGAAGGAAGGACCGTGCCACCACACCCAGCTATCTCCTCTCTTAAGCTGTGAGCCAGAATAAATGCTTCCTCTCTTGAGAGAGAGACAGAGAGAGAGGAAGGAAAAAGAAAAGGAAGGAGGAAAGAAAGGAGGAGGGACTCTTACTCCCGGTTGTATCCCTACCTCATTTGCCTCTTCATCAATTTGCTAAATTTTAATTTATTTTGTTTTCCTGTTTGTATAAAGTTTTAGGCCACTTTAACCCCCTTTGAAACAAACTGGAATATACTGATGTAGAAAAATGAGCTGCACGGTGCAGGGATGCTAGTGTGGGTTAGACGCAACACACGGATACCTCAGATTTCTGATCTGACGTTTCTTATTGATACATCAGTGTTTGTTAAAACTGAAGAACACACACACAGGGAAATTCAGAAATTGAAGTCCCAAGAGAACGTGTTCTGAAAGCCACTATCAGCCGGTCAGCTCTACAGCCTCTTCTGGAAGCACCTTACAGAGCACACAATACTTCCTCTGCCATCTACCTGCTGACGTTTCCCTGCTATTCAGGAGCACAACATTGCAAATCACCTACCGTGCTTGTGAATGAATGCCAGTCCCTGCAGTATCTGATACATTATATTCCTTATAGAAGACTCTGGAAACAACTTATTTCTGTATAGATGAGAAGAAAACAAAGTTAAAAACCTGAGTTTCTGTCTTAAGGGGACTCTCTTGTGTTTGTGTTATTCAGATTGTATAGTATAAAATTAAGAAAAATTTACCATATCCTTTGATAATAAATATCAGAAAAACATAATCACTTGTTGATATAGTGGAACTAAGTAATAAATACCAAGATATTCAGTTCTATTACAAAGAAAAGAGTAAACTTTTAATAATAATAATAATAAATAAGAAGCCTTTAACACTGTATCTAAAAATAGGCTAGGCATGGTGGCCATACCTAAAATCTCAGGACTCAGAAGGCTCCTGCAGAACAGTGATTTTTAGCCTTCCGAATTCCATGAGCTTATAATACACTTTCTCATACTGTGGTGACCCTAACCATAAAATTATCTTGTTGCTACTTCATAAATGTAATTTCGATACTCTGGTGAATACTAATGTAAATATTTGATGTGCAGCATATGATATATGATCCCGTGAAAGGGGTCAGAACCCTACAGGTGGAGAACCACTGACACAGAAGGATTTGGAGTTCCAGGCCAGTCTCGACTTTGCAGCAAGTTTGAGGCCATCCTGGGAATGAGACCTTTCCTAAAAAACAAAGCCAAACAAAACAAAAACAAACAAACAAAAAAACAACCCACAAAACAAAAGAAAACAAGCAAGATGCCTCTTGGGAGTTATCCCAGGACTCCCAGGCACAAGCATGTGTCTGGGACCTTCACCCACCTGGCAGATTTCATCATTAAAGTCCAGAGGACCAAAGGACTACAGAAAGAACTAGAAAACTGAAATAAACAAGACAAGAATCACATCTACCTTGCAGTATCCACTTCTAAGAATGCTATGTCTGTGAGACTGGAGAGATGGCTCAGAGGTTAAGAACACATACTGTTCTCGTAGAGAACCCTTGAGAGCGCAGCTCCCAGCACCACATTGGGACGGCTCACTGTAACTCCAGGACTAGAGGGGCCGGCACCTCTGGCCTCTGTGGGCACCCCACGTACACGCATCCCTGCGTGCACAATTTAAAATAATAAAGCAATCTCAAAGATACTTTGTTACAGAATAATGTTATGACCAAACCATACCTTTCTTTAATGAGCTGGTAAAGGTTTTCCTTCATGTACTCGAAGATAAAATAGAGATGGTCGTTTTCCCTGATAACCTCTTTTAACTTTACTATGTTGGCATGATTGAGCTTCTTCAAAGACTGAAACATGGTGAGAAACAAAACAAAATTAGAAACATAAATCTGCCTAAAAGGGAACGTAATCCTAAGCACTTGTAGAAAGGAATATCTAATCTTAGAACTGAGAACATACCATGAATTACATTTTATTGGTAATTTAATAAACAGTATTTCTCTGAAGTCAACATAACTTTATCTGCAAAGATGACTTTAGTCAACTGACTAGAAGGCAAACATTTGACCACTGGCCGAAAATCCCAGCTGCACCCAGCCCGAAGCAATCAGTGACGACTATTTCTGTGGCAATAAGCCCAGGCTATTTTAGGCTCACTCCCTCCAGACCACGGAATTCAGGTTGCGAAAGTGGCCAGAGTGGAACAAAAAAAATAAATAAATAAAAAACAGCGCCATGGTTTTAAGTCTTCTGGCTCTGGAGAGTGCAGCTGGTTAAGGCAGAGGTCACCAGGTAGCAGTCATGGGCAACAGGAAATTGCACAAAGGACTGAGGCTGACAGCCCGAGTCTCCTGACTGTCTTCAGACTTGTTTGCCTGAGACAAATGCTCCTTCTTACAACGTGAGCTTTAATTACCAGGGAGGAAGGAAGACATATTATTGATGAGGTACTGACGGAAAGGTGCAACAAAGGAGAGAAAATCAGGCAGTAGCAGAGGAACATGAACGCAGTTTAGAAGATGATGCACGAGTTTCTGATTACTCGTCTTACACGTGTGGTTTTCTAAGTTCGAGTGTAGCCCTGCTTGTCTGACTTTCCGTACATACCATCTGCCAATGGCAAACAACGCTGTCCTGTCACTGAGCAGCAACTGTATTCGAATGTAGTATTTAGAGACACCCAGTGATCGGGAGTCTTACCTGGATGGTCAGAATTTGAACCCTTTACTTCACAGTCTTTTCCCCATAGAGCAATGAGGTCAATAATGAGAAACTGCGTAAGTTTCCCTATCTTTGGATTTCATTAAAAACAATACCTTCTTTTGCTGGGTAGTGGTGGTACACACCTTTAATCCCAGCATGAGAGGCAGGTGGATCTCTGAGTTCAAGGCCAGCCTGTCTGCAGAGCTGGCCTACAGAGTTCCAGGACGGTCAAGGTGACACAAAGAAACCCTGTCTTGAAAAACCTAAAATCATCAACAACACAAAACAAAACGAACACCCCTAAGAAAACAAAGAAACAAACTGTATGCTGAAGGTAGTGTTAAAGTGAACATTCAAAACCCTGGGGGACCCAAATGATCAGAACTGGAACAATAAGCTTGGAATATAGAAGAAACATGGCCAGTAGAGAAGGACCAAGTCAGACTTTCCCGGCACCTTCTCCCCGAAGGACCAATTCTTGCCCAGCCACTTTGCTGGCATGAATCCTCACCAGTTTTTGGCTAGAATCTTCTAGAATGACCAAGCTAGGTTGATTATTGCTTTTGCTGAGCAAGAAGTTAGCATACTACTAGAGCCATGGGTGAACTTTAGCTCACTGCCTGTTCTCATCGGGCCCATGAGCTAGGAGCAGATTGTACAGGTAAGTATTCACAATCGCTTTCATGACAGAATGTTACTCTTGTTTCTTTTTTTTTTTTTTAACTTTATTTTAGGTGTATGCATGTTGGCCTGATTGTATGTATGTATAGCACATGCTTGCAAGTACCTAAGGAGGCCAGAAGAGGGTACTGGATACCCCAGAACTGGTGGCAGTCGTGGGCCATCCATGTGTGTGTTGGGAAGGGAACCAAACTGGGTCCTCTACAAAAGCATTGAGAACTCAACTTCTAAGCCATTTTTCTAGCCCTGAACACCTGGAACCTTAATTAAGGTTAATGTTACGGTCTCCCAAGAAATCAATGCTACTGGTCTCATTAGAAGACTTATATAAAGGCTGGAGAGATGGCTCAGTGGTTAAGAACACTGGCTGCTCTTCCAAAGGTCTTGAGTTCAGTACCCAGCAACCACATGTTGAGATCTATAGTGAGATCTGATGCTCTCTTCTGGCATGCAGGCACACATGAAGGCAGAACACTGTATAAATAAATAAATAAATAAATAAATAAATAAATAAATAAATAAATAAATAAACAAACAAACAAACTATCTAAAAAAAGACTTATAACAAAATTGTATCCAATTATTATTTTATACTGTATAATTCTGTTTTCTTTAAAAAAAAAAGATTTATTATGCATACAATGTTCTATCTGCAAGAGGGCACCAGATATCATTATAGATGGTTGTGAGCCACCATGTGGTTGCTGGGAATGGAACTGAGGACCTCTGGAAGAGCAGTCATTGCTCTTAACCTCTGAGCCATCTCTCCAGCCCTCTGTTCTCTTTTTTGATTTGTCTTGAGACCGTGTGTCTCTATCTAATCCTGGCTATCCTGGAATGTGTTTTCCTTGAACTCATAGAGATCCACTTGTCTCTGCCTTCCAAGTACTGAGATTAAAAATGTGCACTGCCACACTTGGCCCCTCTTCTTTCGTTTTCTTTTCTTTTTTTTTGAGACAGGGTCTCATTATGTAGGCTTGGCTGGCCTGGAGCTCAATACATAGGCAAGGCTGGTCTTGAACCTAGAGATCCACTTGTCTTAGCTTCCCAAGTACTTGGATGACAGTCATGCTCCACCACACCTGACAGTATTTTTCACTCACTACATATATATACACACATGATATTTTCTGGCTCATAGAGTCTAAAGGAGTTACTGCCTTGCCCTTTAAGAACAAATATGTAGGTCCCTGCTCTAGATGTGAAGCTCTGTTCCACGTACTAAAAATGCTGGTTTCATATCCTACTGGGTTTTCCAGACAGGGCTGGATGAGAGGACTAGAAATGCTCAGGAAAATAATTACAAATGGAAAACCCAAGTGGTCAATTTACCTGGAGAGATGTAAGATGACGATGAGGCAGGATGGAGGAAAAAAAAAAAGGGAACAAAAGCAAAGGGGCTGGGGTGTGGCTCTGCTCTTGAGAAGCTGCCAGGGAGGCATGGGGTCCTGGGTTTGCTCCCCAGCATGGAATGTAGGGGAGAGGGCAGGGCTCAAAACTAGGTGCTTCAATAGGCATGGTAGAGTCTGTCAAACTCAGCAACTGGGAAGCTGCAGAGCTAAAGAGGATTTGTAGTTCAAGGTCAACCTGGGCTACATAGGCAGATTTTATCTGGAAAAAAAAAACAAAAAACAAACAAAAAAAACCCAACAAGAACAACAACAAAAAACCCAAAACCCATAACCATAAACAAAAAACAAGCAAGTGAACAAAAAAAAAAAAAAAGGAAGAAAAGAAGACAAAGAGAAAACCCCAATCAACCAATCAGAAAAAAAAAAAAAAAAAGGGTAAAGGCATACTCTACATAATGCTAACAAAGAATGCCATCACACACAACAGAGTATTGTTGTTATTCAAGGAAACTGCTATCATATCTAGGAGAAATATGCTATAGGAGGTAGCTCCTCCTTGGCCTCAGTAATTAGGAATGACACCTGTGGATGCAAAGCTCCACCAATTATCACTTATCAAATAAGCAGGTTGAAGAAATCTATGAATGACAAAAGCATTCTAGTAACAATACACTCAGGAAGTAACATCATAATCCTTCACTTTCAGATACCAATTGTAAAATATCATTTTTCTACTTTCACAGTATTAGTGAAAAAATACAAACGAATGACTACGCCAGCTATAAATCTAGCCATACATACAGCCGCTCTAATCAGCCAAACAGAACCGTTGCCTGATAAAGTACTAAATACCTTAACCTCTCGAAGGTTCATGCATTCTTCCCAGGAGTAAAACTTTCTTTTCATTCTGAAAGAGAAGAACAAGGAATGGCATGCTTATTCCAAGTGCTAGGGTGAACATCATTTCTTTCTTTGTTTTTTTCAAGACAGGGTTTCTCTGTGTAGCCTTGGCTGTCCTGGACTCGCTTTGTAGACCAGGCTGGCCTCAAACTCACAGAGATCCACCTGCCTCTGCCTTTCCTTAGTGCTGAAATCACAGGTGCTGCACCACCGCACCTGGCTCTGAACATCATTTCTTAAATTTTTTTATTCAGAGTTGGAGAGATGGCTGAGTGTTAAGAGTGTCGCATGTTCTTGCAGAGAACCCTCATTTAATCCCAGAGCCTACACCAGGCAGCTCAAATTGCCTACAACTCTAGCTCCAGGGGATTCAATGTCCTTTATCGGCCTCTGTGAGCGTGAGGGCTTGCACTCGTGTTTGTGTACACACGCACATAGAGTTAAGTATTATTATTATTTTTTCATTCTGAACCTAACCAATGTTGGTTTCAAGTTTTACAAAACATTATACTGTGTGAAAGAAGCCCCCCTTCTCATCTTTTTTTTTTTTGGGGGGGGGGAGGAGGTTGAGACAGGCTTTCTTCGTTGTAGTGCATGCCTGTAATCCCAGCACTCAGGAGGAAAAAAACATTTTAAAACCTGGCAAGTCTAAGTCACTAAGCTTCCCAGCAGCGGTAGGAACCCGATATACTGCTTGGTTTCTGTCACCTTGATAAAAATCTAGACATATCTGGGAAGAAGGAATCTCAGTTGAGAAAATGCTCCCATTAGCCTGGCTTTCGGTAGGTCTGTGGGGCACTGTCTTGATTAGTGATTGAGACTGGCCGGCCCAGCTCACCGGAGGGCATGCCATGCCCGAGCACCTGGGCCTGGGTTGTATAAAAAGCAGGCTGAGCTGAGCAAGCCACAAGAAGCAAGCTAGTAAGCAGCCTTTCCCTAGGACCTCTGCTTCAGCTCTGGTCTCCAGGTTCCAGCCCTGGCTTCTCTCAGCGATGGGGGTGACCTGAATGTTCTAAGGAGAAATAACCCTTTCCTCCGGTTGGGAGCCGCTGGTCTTCCAGCCTGCTTTGATATTTAGATCTCAGCAGAAAGACTGGCCTTCATTTGGAGTCAGGGAAGAATTTCCAAGTCTGTTTCACCTTTTGTTTGAGACAGTAGGTGGGGCGTCCTTGTCTAGGATACAAATTTTGCTTGACTTCCTTGTAAATTTACTCATTTATCCTGAGGGGCTTTTGTTCTGGCTAAAAAGGAGTCTGGAATAAAGCAAGGTGTCTAGCTTCCACTAGAGCCTCTTGGAAAGGTCCCATATGTTGTGTGTTGGTTTATTAATTTCAATCCTCACTCCTGACTCAAAAACCGTTCGACTCTGCCAGTGGGCTCCAGCACCTCACAGCAACAGAAACCTTATCACAGCAACAGAAACCCCTAAACAGGCCACCTGATGTAGGGCAGAGAGCCAGGATTGCTGTCTGGCTCGACCACTAATGAGCTCCCTTGGCCTGAAGGAAACTTGCTCGGGTTTACTCTGTCTAGGCCAGTGCTGGCCAGTAGAACTTTTGGTGGTGGTGGAACTCTTCTGTGATGGTATGGCAGTCACATATATGTTGCTGTAGGATAAGGTAGAGAGTACTAGTTAAACTCGGGGGGTTGTAATAAGAAAAGGAAAAGGAGGAGGAAGAGGAAGAAGGGGAGATGATGAAGGTGGGAGGGACATATGCAAGGAAGGCCCATAGAGTTAGGGGTGGATTCAAGTTACATTGAACATATATATGAAATTTTTAAAAAATTAGTTTAAAATATATTTTGAAAGAAGTATGGGGCTACTGAGCGCTCAGAACATGGCTGGTACACCACAGGGACTGGGTCTTAATTCCACTGCACATGCCAGATACAGCATCTCAGTACCTGTGGTTGAAGGAGATAGCCACGCTCAATGGTCTAGCACACTGGAATACTTGGTCTCAAGTAGGTGTGGCTGGTTAGGGAGGCTTACAAAGTGTGGCCTTGTTAGAAAAAGTATGTCACTGAGGGTAGGCTTTGAGGTTTCAAAAGTCTCACCCTATTTGGAGTGAGTGAACTCAGCTGCTAGTCTATTCCTCTGCAACCTGCTACCTCAGCCTCACCACCATGGAAGTGAAGAATTAGTCCACTGTAGCTAGGAATTTGTGGTAGGGCCTATCATGAGAAGATCTGGCTAGAAATATATCTGGCTAGAAAGTTCAAGACACTG
Source organism: Psammomys obesus (assembly GCF_907164565.1). Lineage (NCBI taxonomy): Eukaryota > Metazoa > Chordata > Mammalia > Rodentia > Muridae > Psammomys > Psammomys obesus. The sequence goes on along the minus strand of NW_026585691.1, from coordinate 14,548,938 downwards.
GAAAGCTAAAGGCTGGAAGAGGCAAGGAGGCTGTGCTAAGAGATAAAGCTGGAGAAACAGGCCAAAGGTGTGGCAACTTGTAGGCCTTGGAATTGATGCTTGATGCTAGGAGGATGATACTGAAAGAGAGCTATGTCATATTGGACTCTGTGAAGGTTGGGTGCAGGAAGTTCATTGAGAAGGTAATTCTAAAAGCCAGGGCAAAGGGCAGCAAAACCAGGGGAAAGCGGAAAGGTCTAATAAGATACGTGACTGAGGTGATGCCAAGACCAGAGATTAGGTTTCAGCTCTGTTGTGGGCACTGAAGTCAGATGAGACAAAGGGCTTGTCTCAGGGTTTTTACTGTTGTGATGAAACACCATGACCAAAAGCAAGTTGGGGAGGAAGAGGTGTGTTTGATTTATGTTTCCATATCCATAGTCATTCAATGAAGGAAGTCAGGACAGGAACTCAAATAGGGTGGAGACCAGGAGGCAGAAGCTGATTTAGAGGCCATGGAGGAGTGTTGCTTAATGGATTGCTCCCCATGGTTTGGTTAGCCTGCTTTCTTACAGAACCCACCAGCCCAGGGATGGCACCATCCACGATTAATTAAGAAAATCCTTACAGGCCAACAATCTGATCTTATGGAGTTATTTTCTTAATTGAGGTTCCTTCTTCTCAGATGACTTTAGCTTGTGTCAAGTTGACATAAAGACTATTCAGCACAGGGCTACAAAGAGGCAGGAGGACACAAAGAATGCTTGATACTAGTGGTTTTAATTAACTGTCTTTTCAGTTTGCTATGAGCAACGAAATGACTGGAAGCCAAGAGCCTTATCTGGTGGTCAGATGGCAAATGGTAATAGGTTGGAAGTGAGGTTCTAGAGGTAATTGAGTAGGTAGACCAGACAGATATTTAGTACAATTGTCAGGACTAAATGACCAAAGGTGAGGCATAAGTGGGAGCAACATCAAGAGGTTTTAAGTTGGCTGGAGATAGGAAAAATGCAGTCAGAAAAAGTGCTACACACCTGTAACCCAGGGGGCAAGGCAGAGGACTGTGGGTTCAAAGCCAGCCTAGACTACACAGCAAGACTGTCTCATACAAACAAACCAAAACAAAGATAAGAAGGATAACCAAGTCTGGAATAAAAGTGGAACAGTATGCTGGATGATTTTTAAATGGTTACAGGACTTAGTGGAAATGGGAAGAAGGCAGATGGGCATAGGCAGCCCAATAGGCAGACCTAGCATAGTCCCCAAAGACCCTTATCTTCTGCTGTTTATAATCATGCGTACCCTTTGTCCTTCAGTAACCTGCTTCTAGCCAGTAATGGCACATCATTCTGAGAGGAAGTCACTTCTGTACTTGATTTATAAGAGTGAAAAAGATATGTACAAAGAGCAAACAGATGGAAGAGAGACTTCTATCCAAGAAGCCTCTTTCTTAAAAAAATAATATATATGTATACATACATAAATACATACATACACACACATATAAATATATAATGCCAGGTGGTGGCGGCGCACGCCTTTAATCCTAGCACTCAGGAGGCAGGAATATCTAAATTCGAGGGCAGCCTGGTCTACGCACTGAGTTCCAGGACAGTCAGGGTTACACAGAGAAACCCTGTCTATGTTTACCATGTGTGTACATAGGGTGTTAGAGCCCCTGGAACTGAGTTACAGGTTGTTGTGAGCTGGGACTGAACTCTCATCCTCTCTAAGAGCAGTAAGCATTCTTAAGCTCTGAGCCTCCTCTCAGCTCCTTACTGCTTTCTTACTGCCTACATCTCAATGAAGCAAGTCACCGTATTGTGAACTACTCTTTGGATCAGTCCACACGGTAAAGCACTGAGAGGCAACCTCTGGCCGACAATCAGCAATGAACTGAGACCCTCAGTCCAACAATAAATGAAGTTCTAAATGCCACCAAAAGTCACATGAGTGATCTTGGAAGCAGATCCTTTCGCCTTCCACCTTTCAAAAATACTAGTTTTGAGGAACCCTTTGACTGCAGCCTCAGAAGAGAACCTGGACCAGATAACTCGGCTAATTTGTGCTGTCCCACAGAAACTGAGATATAATTGTAGGCATAAGTAATTTAAATGCTGATTTCTATACCAATTCCCCCCCCCCCATATCTGGCTGCAATCCTTGTTCTGAGAATCTCCTGTCTTAATGATGTATACACACTGCTTCCCAATTGTTCCCTGATAAGCCAGTAAAGCAGCTCACAGCTAATTGCTGAGCAAGGGAGAAAATAGGGTTGGACTTCTTGCCAGATAGGAAGTGAGGAGTTGGAGGAAGAAGTAGGGGATAGAGCCATGAGAGAAGTCGAAGTGAGATCAGAAAAGGAGCTGGAGCAGAAAAGATAGAAAGTGCAAGTATGTCTGGGATATACACTGGGAGGAAGCCACATTAGCTTAAAGGGTTAAGAATAGACTAATAACTGCTCAGTTCTTGTGCTGTGAAGCTTGTGAAAATAATATAATAGAGTTTCAATTGTTTATGTGAAAGCAGGGTTAAGAGAGAAACTGAGAAACAAACAGTTTTATAAAAATAACCTGAACACATAATATAGTATGTTGTTCTAACGCACAAGTCTGGAGTAAACTGCTGTGCAGCAATAGGTAACTGATTCAACAGGTCTGACCTGTGGCTGCAAGGATGAGAAGACCCCATACAGCAGACACCAGATACATTTCCTGTCCTGAAAAGTGAAGTTCACTGCTTCACCACTCTCTCATCAGAAGTCGTATGGTTTCTCTATAATTTTAGAATCATCATCTAATATTCTTCATGCCTCCTATCTACTCCCCTTTAGAAATGTTTCCAAGACAGGGAATGGACAGGACAGAGTTCAAATCATCTTGACAGGCAGAACTCAGTGTGAGTTTGCAAGGGTGAAGTATAAACTTACTTTTTAATGGCAATCAGTTCTCCAGACTCAATGCTTCTTCCCAGCAGGACAGAACCATAGGTCCCATCCCCAAGCTGCTTGATCGTTGTATATCTATTCATGGTGCGCCTGCGCTGTCGGGACACTCATCTCAGGGCCGAGGTGGTTCAGTCCTGCAACTGTAGCAGGCCTTCCCAGACTGTAACCAGATTTTTCGATGGCAGCACCAGCACAAGGTATTCAACAGAACGTGATTATCTCCCAAATACATATTTTCAAAGATCAGTCTTCTGCCTGTGGAAAAGCATGGATGATTAGGGCAATTGCTAATGAACACTTTGATTCTATATATTTTTGTAGTCTAAAACAATGGTCACTGAACTGTAGCCACTAGACTGCCATTTATTCATTCAAATAAAGTTTAATTGGGACAAAGCATATTTACAATTGTTGGTTATCTCTACCCACAATAGCAGAACTGAGTATTTCTGACACTGTATAGCCTAGAGTGTTTACACTCTGGAGTCACAGAATAAGCTGTCAACTCTGGGCCTACATATGCTCTTTGAAATACAAGTAAGAGTCTTTATAAAAGTAGACAGCATGCTTGGACGGTGATGAAATGAATTAGCTCCAATTCGGTGCTTCTTTGGGAAAACTGCATCACTGTGGTGGATGAGGGCTGCTGAACTATGAGCACACATGCTAAATGTGTTCTCTGTGTATCAGCTACAACCAGCAATGTAAAAATACAAAAGCCAGAGGAAGCCAATATCACACTGCAGAAAACTGACACGTGTCTCATCAACTATTTGTAGCTAAGCATCAAGAACTTTATTTTTTAGATGCTCAGAAGCTAAAGAAAAGAATGAATCGTTCAAGGCCTATGTAAGATACGTAGCAACTTCAGTACTACCCAATGTTGCAGTTTTAAAAAAAAATAATGCCATTGATTTTTTAAATATGTATAATTGAGTCATTCAACCTGCCTATAATAAAGAAGCTTTGTAACCGAGGTGACTGCAAGCATTCATAACATAAATTCTTAATGGAACCAATAAAGGCATACTAATGCTGCTAAACTAGTAATCCGAAGATTCAAATGACAGAAAAAGATTGAAGGATGTGACTTTCTGCACAGGAGTCCTGAATATGTGGCTTCTCCTTCAAAAGATTTCCAATCAATAAAGGTATACTGACAGAGGAAAAGAAAAAAATGTAAGCAAATACCACAGGAAGACTTGCAGTAGGCAAGACTCACTGATACATGAAAAAAGTAATGGATGGCTGAAACAGGACATCTGTATAATCCCAAAATATACTGGTTAACTTGTAGGGAAGAAAAGCTGTACAGAAAGAAATCCAGAAAACAAACAACTCCCCCAAACCAATCCAACCCCCAAACAGCTCCTTAGATGCTAACACAGGCACACTCCAGAGTGAGAACCAGGTGGATCTCTTCAGCCAGGGTTGCACAATGAAACCATGTCTCGAAACAAAACAAAACAAGACAATCCCCCCAAACATCCGTGTGTAGATAAAGAGTTCAACACCCTCACTAACAAGATGCAATTTGCAAATTCTAGCTGCACTGCAATGAGAAAGGCACGACACCAGTCAGTGTGCCTTAAAATGCAGAGCCGCGGCGAGCCTAATCACGGAAAGCAGACAGAGACTCCAAATGAGGGATATAGTATATCCTACGAGCAACTGGCCAGGACTAGTCAAAAGTGTCAGGATTATAAAAGACAAGAGCAGATGGAGAAGCTGTCAGGTTAGTGGTGACTAAATTCAACATGGGATCCAATATAGGATCTGCAGAAAAGGATTGCAGCGTAGACTCATTGGTAAAGTTAAACTACAGTGCGCAGTCTGGGCAGTAACACGGTTGCACCAACAGTGATTCTCAGGTCTTGATCACGGCTCTGTGGTTAGCTAGGACAGAGATGCTGGGTTCAGTTTCTAGTTCTTGACTATTGCTTGTAAAATTTCAGTGTCTAACATAAACTCCAAACTAAGAAACAACAACAACAACCACAAAAACAGACCTAGACTATGTCCTTGTAAAAGTTGTGCATGACTTGAGAACCCTTCCCTACTCTTTATCATACAACTGAAAGAGCGTGTTGGGGGCCAACCTCAGCCCACTCACGCTCAGCTCATTCCTTCCCTCTGAAGGGACATTTTATTTCTTCTTGCCCTTCAGGATCAGATTCCCCACAGCTTCTTTGTGCTATTCTTTACAGTGATGTATTGTACTGTGGACTGATAAATACTCATAAGGCACATAAATATTAATAAATATTTGTAAACACAGGCCCTTCTCTCAAATGGCTTAGCCATGGTAAGGAACAAGAGTGGTGGTATTTCAAGTAGGCACAGGGTACCAGGTCTTTGGAAAGAATGAGAAGCAGGGTTAGATGGCTTGGCTTCCAGTTGGGTCAGTTCCACTTGGGCTCATGAGGCAATAAGAAGTCTTCAAAGGTACTGAGTCATTAAGGAAAGCTAGGGGTGTTATATGGCAAACAGGAATGCTAGCAACATGAGGAGCAGCAATGCAAGCATAAGGGTTTAAATCTGGGTCTGAGGAGGGGAAATAGGTATCCTAAAAGCTTAATTGCAGAGCTTTGCTCCGGAAGACCTCAGACACCTTTGTGCATATGTGTGTGCTTGTGTGTGTGTGCATAGGCACACGGACCTGTGCATGCACATGGTAAGACCAGAGGTCAGCTTTGGCTATCTTCCTTTATCTCTCTCCACCTTACTTCCTTGAGTCAGGGCATCTCATTAAGCTTGGTGCTCAGTGTTTTGGCTAGATCGGTTAAACAGTGAGCCCCAGGATCCATTTGTCTAGGCACCTCTCCCTTCCCTAGCACTGGGATGGCAGCTGTCCCCCAGGCTTTTAACATGGGTGTTAAGGATCCAAACTCAAGTCTCCATGCTTGCACTGCAAACACTTTACCACACTGAGCCAGCTCTCCTCAGCTGCCGGAGCCTGCGTTTCTAAATCTAGGCTTTGACTGGATTCTCTTCTGAAAAAGAAAATGCTATATTAAAAGACATTCTCCAGTCAAGGGAAGCAACCAGATACATGGAAGCAAATTTGATAAATATTATTTCTATTTTAAATTTATTGAAGTTGATGCTTATGAGTACTTGTGTTTTTGCTGGAAAATATACCCAGAAAGTTCTAAAGGACAATGATGATGTGATTACAGCTTCGCATGGGGTTATGTCCTGATAGAGCCACTGTCCATTGAAAGTATGCGCTTGATATTCCTAACCTACCAAATGCCACCTCTGAGCCTTTCTCATGCTCAAAACACAGCTGGGCTACTTTAGCAAGTATGACATATCTTCCGTACACACAGGGTGCCAGTTTGTTGTTGTTGTTGTTGGTGGTGGTTTTTTTGAGCTGTGATGGGCTGTAGACTCAAAGCACAACATAATGCCAGCAAAGCCCTCTAGAGGTCAGCTGTTTGCCTTCTGTTGGCATGGTAGGCCGGGTGCTGTCACTACTCAAAAATCAAGAGAGTATGGTACCACATAACGCAAGTCTGGGAAAAGATCAAAACTGAGAATTCAAAGTAGTTTCTATGGAATGCATGGCACTTTGGGCACCAACTTAAAGCTGAAACAGTGTAATCGAACCACTGTAAAGTTGAGCACATCAGTATTCTGTGTGTATGCGCGCATATATGCAGGTCTGAGGCAAACAGGACAAAATGTCAATAGAGAAAATCAGAACAAGGGGAGAGCTATGCTCTGAATTGTGTCTCCACCCCACTCCTATTCCTACGTAATGTGACTGTATTTGGAAATAAAACCTGGAAAGAGGTGACAGGATTAAGAATGAGGTCCTAAGGGTGGAGCACCGACCTGACAGGGTTAGTGTCCTTTGACCCAGCCCTCCCATGTGAAGGTCATCTGCAAGCTTTCTTCATCTCCGGGGCTGTGAGAAATTAAAGTCCACCCCTGAAGGCGGCCAGCCTTCCACTGCTGGCTGTGGTAGTCTGAGCAAGCCAGGTAGGGACGGGAGCTTCCACGTGTTCATCCTGAAGCCTTTCCGTAAATCTGACATTACTACAGCTTCAAAGTTTAAATGCTTCTCCCGAAAACAGTAGAAAGAGGGGAGCTTTAAAATAGGCACATACCTCACACTGGACAGTTTGCCTTCATTTAAAACACACAAATGCCGATTTGCTTACTGTGACCTTCCCAAAACTTCCTCATTCAACAGGGCTGAATTCCATGTGTGACCATCATATCGTGGACTGTTTGCATCAAGGACCTGCTTCAACCTGACATACAGAGCATCTAGCCACAGGCCAGGAAACGGCAACAATGTGCATCTGACCCTTCCTTCACCACAATCACCCTCATCTGCTTTGTAGTGTGCACACTTTCTACGGCATCCATAACTTCCTTTGTAGTTTATCTTCCAACTCACTGGCACTCTGACTCGTCAAGAATCATCTAACTAATGAAGTACTGCATCCTTCATTTTTAAATTGTTGTTATTCCTGTATGTCTTTGTGCATCTGCGCACATAAAGGGCACGATGTGGAGGGAGGGAGCACATGTGCCATGGCGTGAGTTTGGAGGTTGGAGGACAATCTTGAGAAACCAGCACTTTCCTTCCATGTTTACCTGCATCCTGGGGATCAAAGTCAGGTCACCAGGCTTGTGCTGCAAGTCCAGTAGCTGCTGAGCCATCCCACCAGCTCCATAAATATACATTTATTCATTCATTTATTTTCATTTGTTTGTTCTGGTTACATCTGCTCTGCTCTTTAGATAATGGTAAGTTGTTTTTAAAACTAGGAGTCTGCTATGACCAGGCTGCTTTTTTTTTTCCCTGGTTCATTAGATATTTTTCTTCCTGTCTAACCCTCCTTGCATACTGCTATTTAAACTAATCTCTACACGTTTCGTGTTCTGAAGAAGCCATGTCAGGAAAGTGTATGTGCATACAGTAATCAAGTGTGGTTCAGCTTTCTGCAGCCTTAACTGCACAGCTTTCCTCAGAGGACCCATTTTCCATTCCTTAATTATCTCTGGCACTCACCTCTGAATCCTCTCACGCTCTTCCACCTCCTTGATGTACTGTGTTGACTAAAGCTTAATAACAATTCTATTACAGTGGTGTGTGGGCGCCCGGTTTTCCCTTTTGCAGTGGCCTTATACTAGCAATTATTAACAAAAGCCTTTGCTTTACAGCTAATGCACCACTATTTCCTTCCCCACTTAAATTGGATAATTGTAACAATGCTTTCCTGGAATATTAAGAAAACTACTTATGAATGAAACACTTTACTGAAATTAAGATCCACTGAATCATTCCACACACAATTACCCTGACAATTCCTCCTTGTTACAATTTGTCGTTATTATCAAGAAACAAAAATAAATTATTTTGGCAAGATCTGACTGTCACTGTGTCACCGTAGCAGCTTTGTATGCTGTTTTGTCAAGTAATTATACAATGACTGCACAACAGGTAGGACTAATGCTTCTCTATGCGCTGATGTCCAACTCTAGTCAAATTCTGCCGAGAGGCTAAACATTATGCAAGACTTTAGGCGCACATCAAATGTAAAGAAAGTATTTTCTCTTGAAATAATTCACAATGGATGCATATAAGGAAAATGTAGTAAGTGCTATGAGAGCACGGTAGAGAGGGAAGTGAGAAGAGATGAGACAGGCTTCAGAGATGAGGCAGTACTAGGATGCTAAAGGATGAGCAAGACTTTATTGCACAGAAGGGGGAGAAAGGGGCCATGTTTAGAGAGCTACACACATACAAGCTCAACAGGGACAACGCTGTGGTTTGTCTAGAAGGAAAAGAAAGCCTAGGGATCGCTCCTCCCGGCTCAACTTCAGAATCACCTGGAGAACCACATCTCTGGTACATGGCCCACTCCTAAGAGGCAGGCTGAGTGGGAAGCAGCTCTGACCATTTTGAAGGCTCTCCAGGGAGAGCTAGGGTACATGGAAGGCAAGGGCATTGAAGGGAAATAGCACCTCAGAGTGGGGCCCATTTGTATACCGTGTAGGAGTTTGAGTCTTTATCCTGTGGAGGGTAGCCTCCAGAGTCTTGCAGAGAAACAGAAGTCTCCCCTGGAGACTGAATAGCTGTTAGAACAGGGAAAGCAAAGGCAGCGAAACGAGTAGCGGCCACTGCGATGGGTGAGCGACATATGATAGAGGCCTAAACAAAGGCAACTGACCTGACTTACTCAAACAACACAGATTGGGATGTGCAATATGTGATTATGTTATTTGGACAATGGAAAGAGATGTTTTATAAGTCTACTACCTGGGGTGCTGAACTTGAACATACAGAACACATCTCACCTAATGATGTCGCTCAGTGGTACAACACAGGCCTAATCCACACAGGCCAGGATTTGATCCTTTTAGAAGTGCAAGCAAACAAACAAAATAACAAGCTAACAGACTAGCAAAACCACCCCTACAACAAAACAGCCATTAAACATGCTCACTAGGCAATTGCAAACAGCTATACAAGTTCCACTTTCCTCCTTAAGACAGTACATTAGTGGGGCCTTATTCAGAAACATAATGCTCAGACCAAGATGACATACTTTGAGATTTCATGAACTTTCATTTACATAAAACACAGGGGATGATATCCATTGGATCATGCAACACGGTAATGCTAGGCTGAGCTGCTGTTCACTTCTGGTTGCCAAATTTTAAAGAGATACATTAACGAACACAGTAAGGGCCCTAATGAGAGCACAGAATGCTGGAGGTGTAGGAGGCTGTGGAACCAGATTTTCTCAAGTATGCAAAGCAGTATTAGAGAACAGATTAGCTGCATTATGTATGGATCCTGAGAACAGAACCACTCACACAGGTAGCCATTTCCTTTTCTGCACTTAATTATTTTCCACACTGAAAAAAATAAAGTGATGTTAGCAAACCAAAACCCAATTCTAAGCACATTCAAGCAAGAAGAGGTTAAGTATGTCTGAGATCAGTATAGTTCAGTTACTGCTTTTGTGGACCAAATATGATGGACTCATGTCCTAAGTTGAAAGCAGAGAACAGATGCTCAGTTGCTCTGGGACACAACAGGGTGAAGGACAATGCAAAGAAAAAGAGGACATTCTGGCAGATGCTATCGCCAGCCCACTCACCAGCAGTATTACTCATCTTCCTTAGCTTATAGAACCCTGATTTTATTCCAGATTAGCAGATTCAGGCCTAGCAGCCACCTGCTCTAGTCCTAGGCATAAATTTAACCCCAGAAAAGACACAGTACTTTCTACCAAAAACCGTTTAGAGATGGGACTGCAGCCCCAGCACACGCTATGGAAAGAGAAGTGAGTGGATGCGGGCAGAGGAGGGCTATAAGGAAGAACACGACAGGTGACAGAAGCAGCCTGAGTCTCTCTCTTGAGCATGGTTGCATAAAAGCTGCGCTGGTTGAGGCACGCGGAGCACTCTGAGATGCCAGCTGCAAAGACAAGATTCTCGTCTGTTAAGGATGAACAGAAACACGGGGGTTCAGGCCTGTTTGCCATTAGCAGGGCCGCTGTGCATTCCCTGAATATATCTGCCTTTGATTTCCTGCTGGATGACCAAATTAAATGTCCTTGATACTGGACTCACTATTCTATCAAGAACAGCTAAAAGCCCTCCGATTCAGCGGGTGAAGGCTACACTGAAAGGGAGGTGATAAACTGACATTTATCACCAGCATCATTATTGGGTCAGTTTTCATCACTGTGAAAAAGTACTTGGCACAAACAACTTAAAGGGAGAAATGACATATTTTAGCTCATAGTTTCAGATGTTTCAAACCACAGTTGGCTGGCTTTGTTGTTTTCAGACTGTGTAAAAGCAGAACATTGTCACAGAAGGATGTGCTGTCAGGCATGCCCAACCTCACAAAACACACAATCACCTTACAAAAAAACAAAAACAAACAAAAAAACAAAACCCAAGAATCTCAACATTTTAAGTTTATGATTTATGTTGGGATGTATTCATATCCTCTGCCATGTATCCTTTGAGCCAGAGGGTGAATACATGTTATGACAAAGCTGCTGAACTCACGGCTGACAGAAAGCAGAAAGAAACACAATGCAGTAGCGGACAAGATATGGTCCTAGAGAACAGGTCTTTAGCAATCTACTTCCTCCAAACAGGTCTGACCTCCTGACCTACGAAGGTTCCCATTACCACACAATGCTGCTGTCAAACCAGAATCCACTGGTTAGGTGAGAACCCTCAGGATCTAACCAGCTCTCAATGACTGTACCCACCAGCTGGGAACCTAGCCTTCAGCACACGAGCCGCTTTATTTCCAAGCCATAATAGTCATAAAGACTGAAGAGGCTATAGTCACAGACATGTAGAGCCTACTTGCTTGAGGTTCACTTTGCACTTGCTTCCACCATGTGTTTCCATTTCGAAAGAATGCATGATATAAACACAACATAAAGATACAGTAAGAAATATCCAGAATTTACTCTGGTATCACTCAGAGATGCCTGAAGAACTAGCTGGCCAAAACAGAGGTTTCCTCTCTCCACCCCAGAGTATTTTTCTATGCAGTTTCTCTTGGGCCTTTATGATCCCTGCATGGGGGCTAAGAATGTAGCTCCATTGGTGGAGTGCTTTCCAAACCTGAACTTGGTTCAGTCCCCAGAACTGCATGAATTGAGCGTGAGGGTATGTGCCTGTAATCTTGGCACTCCTCAGGTGGTGGTAGGAGGATCTGGCTTTCAAGGTCATCCTTGGCCACATGAGTTTGAAACTAACCTGAGATACATGAGACCCAGCCAAAGTAACTACAAAACTACTTGGTATCTTTAACTGTGTGGAACTCACCTCCAACTCAAGTGTCCCTACTCCTCTCCATCACATTTATCCATGATTCACCGGGACTTCAGTCTAATAGCAGAGGAATGCATCAAACTGTTGAGTTCCTTAAAATTTGGTAAAAAGGCCAACTGTTATCTTTTGCTGGAGCTGTGAGGTTATCCATATTGTGAAACCACATTTATGTTGCATAATACAGATGGATATTGCATTAATTAATTGTCTTTGTTCCAAGGTACCTGACTAAAGCAAGTTGGAAGGAAGGCTCCAAGTTAAGAACTGCCTCCTCTTTCCTAGGTCAGCTCACACATCCATTTTAGACCTTCTGTCCTGCCCCATGGACAGATACAACTAAGAAACCTTGCTCGCGATGTGAGTGCTCACCTGTGTCGGCCCTTGCCCCATGCTGAGTGACCCAGTGGACAGTCCCCTGCAAGGATGCAGCACACATCTCTCTGTTCTTTGTGCCTTCACAATGCACACCCTTTCTGCACACAGCAGGTTTTCAAAGGCTGGCCCAAATTTGAAGTTTGAACTTCACTATTTATTTTCTGTACCTCCTTGGGTACAGAAAACTCTCAGCGTGTCTCTTTCTTCATGGACAAAACAAAGATCAAGGGAACTGGTTGAGCTCTCCGGAAGCAGTTTGAAGTTCTGAAGCAGAAGGGCAAACAGCACAGAGCTGTTGGAGCTGCAGGCCTCTTAGGCCTCCAGTCACAAGGAGGCCCGTCTGTGCTGCTGGAGAAGCCTTTTGTGTTTGGGTAATGCTCTATCTAAACAGAAAAAAAGGCTTTCCTTCAAAGAGTTCTGAAAAATGTTTGAAATGAATGTTACCATTTTGGTGAAAACCTTCTTGTTCCCTGCTCCAGTTCTCTCCCCTCAACTTCAGGGGACATCTGCTCATGCCCAGGCACTCCCGTCAGGCATCCTGCTCATTCACAGCCTAGGAAATGGGCCATGGACAGTACAACTGTGGTCCATTCTTTATTTTGGAACCTTGATGGTCAAGGAATCAATGTCACAATTACATACAAATACAAACTTATATGCAAACTGGGGGGTTCCAGCTGTGCTCCATCAGTGCTGCTCAGACTTCCCAGACTCTCAGAAGGGCTTCCTGGGCCTCAGTGGCTTTCTGCTGAGGTCCTGAGGTTTTCATCTGCCTCACAGTCTGCTTATGTACAAGCTCCTAATGACCTTCTCAAGGTACTTCCAAAGTGCACGTTACCTTACAGTGCGTAAGTGTTTCTAATACTTCCTGTATCCTAATTCAAATGTGTAATAACTTTAAGAAAGTAACCCGACACTGAATTTCTTTATCAACTACCTAAAACCAGTACACACCTTTTATATTTCTTTCTCCAGGACCTAATTCTTCTCCCTGTACACACTTTAGCAAACAAATCTTAGAAGCATCTTGTCTCTTGGACAACTGAGTTAGGAATAGCAGCTACAAAACCAAAAGAACCTGCTTTCTGTGCCTTCACAAAGAAGTGCATTAAATATGCCTTCAGACATTGACTGGCTGCTGGGCCTTCTTTTCTGCCCCAGAAACCGTTTCATGTCCCTAAGCCTGGTAATAGTGATTTTTTTCATTGCTGAGACAATACCTCACAAAGGCAACTTTTGGAAGAAAGAGTTCCTTTAGACTCAGATTTAAGGTGCAGCCCTCATGGTGGGGAAGCCAGGGCGGAAGGAGGTGGCTGGTCACGTCCCCAGAGGGAAGCTGGGAGAGTTAAACACCAACACTGAGCACCCTTTCTCATTTTCATCCAGTCGAGGATCCCAGCTTTGGGATGGTACATATCCAGGATGGGTCTTCCTTGCTAAGGTTTTCTGGAAACACATTCACAGATGTATCTAAGCAGTATGTTTCCATGGGGAGTCTAAATCTTGTCAAATTGGGATTACAACATGCTTAACTTAGGAATGGTTATAACTTGCTTTACAACACTTCACTAAAAGGAACAGTAAATACTTGAGGCTCCACGGGCTCCACATCTCCGTGACAATTGCTCACCTCTGCCACTGTTAGAGGGAAGCAGTCACAGACAGAGCATAAACAAATGGCCATAATTCACTACAGGGTTAGTCACAAAACAGGCAGAGGGCAGGTCCTAGTATCCAGGTCATAATTTCCTAAACCCCAAACAGCGGTTTCCCATGTAAATGGAAACACTGTCCATACAAATCATCTTTCAAGGCCACACTGATAAAAGTATATAGTTCCAGACTGTGCCTCCAGGAGGGCAAAGGTCTTAGCCTACTCCCAACCGCATTCCTAGCACTTACAATCCTACAGACAGCAGGGCACAGAACAGTCTTCAAGAAGGTGTGTTGATGAATACGTATAGATCTGTAAAGTATTATTCTGATTGTAGGTGTGACAGCCTTCTTTTTGGCCAAACTGGTCAACCATATTAGAACGGGGCCACTGAAAAACACATACATCTTGAAAGATCTTATTTTTTTTCCTCCAGTTTCATCTGAACTAATTCTCTAATAAACTTAGTTTTAATGAAAGAAAATCCAAGAGGACAAAAGATTAACTATCACTTTTGTGAACTACAACAAGTTTATGAAGAAGCAGGCTATTTTGGAATATTTTCATAGGTGATATTTATGTATGTTAAACATAGATTTATAGCTCACAGGCACAGTTAGAGGTATTTTTATTATTTCTGCATTTCAACCACAATCTATTACAAAATCAGGTATGGCCATCACAAAAGTTCCATCATGCGTGTCACCTTGGAGCTTAAAAAGGTCCACATTTTGAAGCACTTCAGTTTGTTAAGGTTAGAGGTGGTACTGTCAAGTAAGTAATTATAACTCTTTATCCTTGTTCTGGAAAAATCATATTATTATTGTTATTATTTAAGGTTTAGGTTAATTTACTTTATTTGTATGACTGTTTTATCGGTCTGTATGTGTGTGTCCCATGTGTGTGCTTGGGGAAGGTCAGAGGAGAATGTTGAACTAGAACTTTAGCTATGGATAACTGTGAACCAGCATGTGGGTGCTGGGAATGGAACCTGGGTCCCCTGGAAGAGGCTACTATGACCACCTGTTGTTATGACCACCTTGTTATTTCTGTGACCCTGCCTATCTGCCTGCCAAATCCCCCATTTGAAAACGCCTCACCCCTCTGCTATAAAAACCCTCGACTCAGCAGGTCGTGGTGACACACACCTGTAATCCAGCACTCTGGGAGGCAAAGGCAGGTGGATCTCCATGAGTACAAGGATAACCTGGTCTACAAAGTGAGTCTAGGGCAGCCAAGGCTACACAGAAAAACCCTGTCTTGAAAAAAAACAAAAATAAAAATAAACTTAATTTTTCCATGCCCAATGTTAACCCCTTGAACCCCATCTTTGGGGAAGGCAGCCCATGTATATGAATAAAAAAGCTTGCTTTAATTAATTGGTACTTTAATTAATTTGGCCATGATGATTTGGGTGAGTGGTCTTTCTCCTCATATCTCTGAGATTAATACAAGAAAACTGGAAGTTCTTCTTTCTGTATGTATGCCTGAAGATCATCCAACACCACACCTTTGCAGAAGTCAGAGAACCCACTGACAACCATGGGATCTTCACCATCTTCAGAGTGGCGACTTTTCAACGTGTGAGTGTCAACAGCCGGTCATTTACTAAGGTGCATATGTTCCCACAACCTTGGTGAAAGGCTTGTGAATATTTCCCTGATCCTGAACCCACATGTAATTTCACAGAGGGACGCAGAATGTGGATTCGGCCTGCACAGAGCCCATGAATTACGCTTCCTCTGAAGAGCTCACCTTTCAATGTATGAAGGGCTCTCCAGTAGCTCCATCAGGAGTTAGGAACGTAAGGCTGCAGCTTGAGCTGGACATTTCCTGAAAGTGTTGGACAGGGCAATGTTTCTCTCGTTGGCCCGCAGCTCAGGCCGAGCAGAAAGAGTGCCACAGCATTTAGAGTTACCATCTCTGAGACAGTCTGACCTGCTTCTTTTACTTCCTGGCCTTCAAGTGAAGGCAGCTCCATTTTCTTCTTCCCACACTGTTTCCCCAGGATCTCCCTCTATATCTAGTCTAGGCTGGCCTGGAACTCACTATGTGTTCTAGGTGGATCTCAGACACAGCAATCTGCATGCCTCAGCTTCTTGAATGCTCATATTATAAGTGTGAGCCACCATATCTGGCCAGAACACATGTATTTTGATAAGGAAGTCAGAGCTGTAGTCCAAAGGTAAACACTAACCTAAGTATGGCCACAGTTACACTATGCCCTCATAACAACGTGTCTGAGTCATCCATCACACACATCCGCACATGATCTCAGGCGACCACACCATCTCTAAACACTGAGGCCCACAGGCAGAGTCTGACACTCCAGTCATAGGCCCTTTTCTGGATGCCATGACCAGGCCAGGTGTGCTGACTTACACCTGAAATACCAGCACTCGAGACGCGGAGGCAGTCTGGAGTCAAACGCTTTGAATTTCAGACCAGCCTGAGCTACAAAGACCCTGTCTTTAAAAAAGAATGGCATGGAGCCCGATGTGGTGGTGCATGTCATTAATCTCAGTACTCAGGAGGCAGAGGCAGGTAGATCTCTGTGAGTTTGAGGCTAGTCTGGGTACATAGCAAGTTCCAGGGCTACATACTGATACCCTACTGAAAAAAATAAATAAATGCATGCATGAATGAATGAATGAATGAATAGATGGATGGATGGATGAAATTTAATTGTAAAAAAAATGTCATGGCCTTCAAAGAGTGCTAACGAAGAATGAACAATTAGGTGAGATACTGCCCCTCAGTCTACAGATCAGCTTATACAGAAAGGTCACTGTCCTAATTAGCATTCACTGTCAACCTGATATGGCCTAGGGCCACCTATGAAGGGAGTCTTAATTGAAGGATTGTCTCGATTGGTCTGTGGGGGGTTGTCTTGATTGCTGATGCGGGTGGGCCTAGCCCGCCGTGGGTGGCACCATTCCCTGGGCAGGCAGGTGGTCCTGGACTAAGCATGAGTTGTGAGGCAGCCAGAAGTAGCACTATTCCATGACTTCTGCTTAAAGTTCCTGCCTGCCTGCCCTCCATGATAAACTGTGACCTGTGAGGTGGAATAAGCTCTCTTCCCTTAAGTTGCTTTTGGTCAGTGTGTTCCATCACAGCAATAGAGATGAAACTAGAATGGTCACTATACCCTGAAGTCTGTCCAGAAACCACCACCAGCTACGTAGTCTTACGTAGATGCACGCGGCCCAAGTCAGGGGTGAAGGTTCACACTTTCAATCCCAACACTTGGGACGCTAAAGCATGTAGGTCACCATGAGTCTGAGGCCGGCGTGGGCTGCTGAGCAAGTTTCTGCCTTAGTTAGGGTTCTATTTCTGTGAAGAGACACCATGGCTAGAGCAACTCTATAAAGCAAACATTTAATTGGGGCTGGCTTACAGTTCAGAGGTTTAGTCCATTATCATCACGGTGGGAAGCATGGCAGTGTGCAGGCAGATATGGTGCTGGAGAGGTAACTGAGACTTCTACAGCAGAAAGAAAGAGTGACACTGGGCCTGAACCTGACCCCATCAAGGCCACATCTACTCCCAACAAGATTATTCGTCCTAATACTGCCACCAAAGCCTCTGTCCCCAAAACCAAAACAAACAAATATAGATAAAGGCATATAGTCATCTTTCATAAGCACTTAACACACTGGATTGGTATATCCTAAACTCAACAAGATCCCACAAAATGAAGTAGAAGAGGTTGCTGATTTTTCTTTTCTTTTCTTTTTTTTTTTTTTTTAAGGCAGAAATATTCCTGGCAGGTTCACAAGGAAAAACAGCAACAGATTCCAGAAGCAGAGTTTTAGCCAGGAGTAATGCAAGGCTCTGGTGTTTTCAGTACGGGTAAGATTCACTGCCTGATGGGCCTGGTCTTCTTCTAGGCTCAACTATGCATTGACTACTAGAAACCTACCAAATGTGAGCCACTTGCTTAGGACTCTGACCGGAGCTCTGGAGGGGTGAGCACAACTTGGTCAGCCATTACTGAGAAGGCACAGCAGACCATCTTCACACTGCATCTGGCTTGGAGAGGAGAGTAATGCTGCAAGAATTCCATGTAGCCATGTGACTAAAGAGTAATGTCAAGCCCAACCACAATTCTGCCTGACTCTGAAACCACAAAGGCATACTGCCAGGCATAAAATACGGCTCTTGGCCTCAAGAGTCTTAAAGTAATCTAAGCTGATTAGAGAGCAATATAATGATAGGCTAGTGAACAAATATTTCAAGACTTTTAAGGAAAAGAAGAGAAATGAGTAAGTAAAAACAAAACAAAAACCAAAACAGGACTCACACGATTCAGGAGTTGATAAAGTATTGGCTGTGCAGGCATGAGGACCTGCATTCAGACTCTAGAACCCACATAAAGACAAAGCCAGGCAGGGAGGTGCATACTTGTAATCTAACCGAAATAGTGAGACACAGAGTTTTGTTACTTTTTGTTTGTTTGTTTTTTGGAGACAGGGTTTTTCTGTGTAGCCTTGGCTGTCCCAGACTTGCTTTGTAGACCTGGCCTTGAACTCACAGAGATCCACCTGCCTCTGCCTCCCCGAGTGCTGGGATTACAGGTGTGCACCACTGTGCCTGGCTGAGACACTGTTTCTAAATGCAAGATAGGACTGAGGAAGACAACTAGTGTTGACCTCTGGGCACATACATGTACACATACATGCATATGAACATATTTATAAACACAAAAATATGTATTCCCCCTCCTCTCCGGGGTGGGGACTATTTGCACTGGAGAATATGGAGCATAGAGAGAGTTTTTACAGAGAGTAAGATGATAATGACATTTGGTTGAAGAAGTCTGGCTCCCACACTATGACATTAAAAATGTCCAAAGAATTTAGATGTGAAGGATGAGGTCCATTATGGAAGGCCTTGAAAAATCAGGTGGACTAGTGTAGAACTGACATAATAGATGATAAAGACCAACTGAAGGCTGCACGGCCAGGAGAAATTAAACAAAGTGATCATGTGAAAAACTCAGCCCGGCAAAAGAATGATGAAGAGAACAGAGTGGGAAGCCTCCCATTCATTCACTCATTCCCTGGACAAGCATTCCACCAGGGCTTACTAACAGGCTTGGAAGGCTGGCGACAGTGTTTCAAGTTGCAGGAAGGGAAGGGCAGAAGTAGATTAGATGCAGGAGGGAAGGATCTACATGAAACATATTTCAAAGGTCTTGATGACTCACTGATACAAAGAATGAAGGGGAAATGGCTAAAGATAATTCAAATGCTTAGAAAATGAAACAATCCCCACCTTTATTAGGAACCTTAAAAAGCTACAAGGGAAAGACAAAACAGAACAGGGAAACTATGAAAAGGGCTTTGATGGAGTGACTGAACCTCACTGAGTGAAACTCCAGATGGCCAACTCCTTATTCTGTTAAAGATTATGCATGGCATATAGGGAAGAAACTTCAGCAGGAAAAATGGTTTCTTTGTGACTGGTATAAATGCTCCGCTCCCTTGCCAAGGGTGGCAGGAGCCTGCCTACTCAGGCAAGCTCCATGGATCCTACAGCTCACTCCTCCATTATCAAAACTGGCTGGTCTCATTAAGAACTGAGGCTGCCCTCTTCCCACCCAGTTTCCAGTGTGACGGAGCAAAGGCATAAGGCAAAGTGGAAGAGAAGCAGCAGAAAGTGTGCAGGGCTTCCGTAAGGCTGCCCTCGGAGCAGGGGCTGACACAGGATGTCATTTTAAATGAAAAACTCCGAGCTGTGCCCTCAGCTCTACTGACTTCCCAGTGATCTACAAAGTCTAGGGCCTTAGGAGGCCTTAAGGAACCTACCAAATTGTAGCGCTTTGTTCAGAAACTATTTCAGATGTGCATATTTATGCATACATACATTAGCTACTGTAGCAGTTAGGGAAAGAGTCAAGGCACAGATCTTTCAAACAACTTACATGTTCAGTACACCGATTTAAAGCTCCTTTACATTTTATATGAAGCAAGGGCACCATTCATTATTTGAGGCACACCCTGAAACCCCTGACTAACTAGGAAATGGGTGAAATAAAACTGCTATCAAACTGTTCTTACTACAAAGAGTGCTGGGGTCAAAATTATTTAAAAAACAAACAAACAAACAAACAAACCAACACCTCCTCCTTCAAGAAAAACCCCACAAAAAAAAACCAGTTTTAATAGCTTAGAGATCCAGTCAGGTGTGCAAAATCCAGGGTGGAATCTCCTCAGACTTAGCAAAGGCTACTCTTTAGTAATAAGAGGAAATGAATACATACCTCTGCAGAAAAGTGCATTAATTTTACCCCCTGTACAAGCCATAAATGATACTTAAAACTTTTAAAAGGTTAACACCACAAAACAAACGGTTGTTCTAAAACAAAAAAACAAAATCTTACAATATCTTCCTCTAAATATCTAGCTGGAGTGGAAAGAAAGAAGAAATCAGAGTATAAGGAAATGTGGGGGGAAATGGTTTCGAGGAAGGGTGTTGAGCATTCTTGCTCAGACCCCTGGGGACTGTCAAGGGCCTAGTTAGGCAGATGGTAAGCCCAAGTCGTCAGCGCCCACCCACCCGCATCCCCACCCGCAAAAGGTTTCAAGTCCGCTAGGATGCTCGATTCTTCAGACTGAAAGGTAAACACACCCACCAGGAGTCCTGGGCTCGGGAGTGTTCTCGGCAAAGGGGCGAGACCCGCAGGACCGCGGGGTCCACAGGGAAGCCGCAGTCCCTAGCCTTCCTGGCCGTGAGTGGTCGGGTCAGCCGGTACCGCCCAGCACCCAGCGACAGGTCGCGGCGCAGCCCTCCAGCCCCAGCCTCACTTACTGGCGGCGATCGCAGCCCGGCGGCGCGTGCACCCGAGCGGGCCCGGCAGGCAGGGGCAGTGGGATCCGAGCGGGCGAGCCCGGCGAGTCCACACCCGACAGCGCGTGGCATCCAGCAGGAACCCGCCGCACCGCGGCCTCGGGCAGCAAAACAAACAAAAGGCGGAGTGGCTTCCAGTGGGGACGACCGGCCGCTTTCCCTGGAAAAGCTGCCCTGCAGCTCCCCTCGCTGGCCCCGCGCGGCCCTGCACCGAGTCCTTCTCCCAGATGCTCGGCAGGGGGCAGCGCTGAGCTTCCCGGCCGCACCGGGCTCGCAGCGAGCCCACCCAGGAGCTGCAGACTCGCAGGGGCCAGGCTGGCTGACCTAATATACCCAAAGAAAAGGAGCCCTGCCGAAAACGTTTTCCTGTCTGAATGTCAACCAATGCGATTGAACTGCACACTCACGACGTTTTAAAACAACGCATTTTGGTGTCTATATTTAATCACAGTAGAAAAATGCTTTCAGCATTATTGCAACTTAAGTTCGAGAGACTGAACGGCTATCTTCCCACGTGGGAAACCAACCTTAGATGCACTCTTCACTCTCCTTTCTGTGTAGCTGTAGGAAATTTTAACAGTTTCCAGAGGTTCTCAACCCGTGGTTGTGACCTCGTTGGGAGTCAAACGAGGCCGAAGACCATCCGAGAACAGTGATACTTACATTGCGATTCATAACAGTAGCAAAAATTACAGTTATGAAGTAGCAATGAAAATAATTTTAAGGTTGGGGTCACCACAACCTGAGTAACTGTATTAAAGGGTCGCAGCATTTGGAAGGTTGAGAATCACTGGAACAAACTCACATCATAAATTATATTGTAAAACGGGTATGGTGGTGCACACCTTTAATCCCAGCACTTGGGATGGAGAGGCAGGTGAATCTATGTGAGTTCGAGGCCAGCTGGGTCTACATACACAGTGAGTTTTAGGACAGCCTGAACTATGTAATGAGACCCTGTCTCAAAACCCAAATAATAAACAAACAAATAAAGAAAAATTGTAGGCCTCACCTTAAATCATCCTGAGGGATGGCTCTGAAGCATTTTAGAAAAAAAACAAATTACCTCTAGGCCCCTGAACTTCATCACTCCACAGAGGTACCCTAGAAGCTAGTGAAGAAAAAATTGCTAGACTCCACACCAGAAGTTCCTGGGGCAGATGCTATAGGTCTGGAGAGCCACACCGTTCTAAACAACACGGTTTTAACCAATGTATCAGGAACCCTTTTACCTTTTTAAATTTAACTCTGCCTGCTAGTGCTTGGCAAGTTAGTGACCTGCTGCCGTGTGACACTGCGCTGGTGGAAGCAGAAGGGCAAGAGTGCAGAGCCACGGTGGGCTGCATGAGAGCTCACCACCATTATCATTTCCCTTTCATTATTTACTTCTGAATCCTAAAGACTGAGGGCAGTTTTTCCCGACCCCTGAAACTACCAAAGCCCTAATGGCATATTCCTTTTGCTGCAGGTCCCTTAGGCTTCTGCCAACATTTATCTACCGCCTTGCTTCCTTAAATGGTAGCCAAGCCATATGGCAGGAGAAAATCACAAACCATCATCAGTGAACACAAGAACTCATCAGGTGCTCACAAGAGGCAACCTTTAAAGTAACGAAATGTTTAAGTTTTACTCAAATTTACTGGTTGAGGCCAAGCCTACCTTGCAAAGAGAGGAACTGTCTTCCTCTACTTTTGTCAGAGGTTCACTGGGTTTCTAAGTAGCTTAGATCGGTAGTTCTGACCCTCGGGAAATTATAACCCTCTAAATACGTGAGATGCTAAAAACCAGTGAGTACTAGGATTGCAGCGGCATGCCACCGCGCCCGGCTTTAAAACCCAATTTTAAAGGGTCATTGGGAGAAAAAGTTTTTTGTGAAAGACCCAATTCTTGAGTGTCCTTTAAAAACAACAAAAACTACCGAGTTATTGGCCTCCGTTGACTGTAAAGGCTATTTTTATGGGTAGCTAATAATGTACAAATAAAACGTCCATGGAAAAGGGCTGTTCCAAAATACAGGATTTGGGCGAGGTGTGCTCACTGGTCCAACAGTGGCATGAAGGTTACAGGGAAAATCAACTGCTTTCTGATTGGTTCTGAGACCTGCTCCACAGGAGGGAATTCGTATCTGATACAGTAAACCCTGTCAAAAGTCCATGGCCCTATGGAGAAATTAGGAGGTTACAGGGCCTGTGGAGGAAACCCATGACTGTTTTACTAAATGGACGTGTTATTAAACTGCCTTCCGAACGTTTGTTCATGCCCAGAGACTAGTGTTTCACTCAGCCTTCGGCAGAGAAGCTTCTGCAGAGACTCAAAAGCTGGTCAGAGGGATTCTGTCTAGGAGTCGGGGACAGGTTCCTTTTTGCTGATTAAAGAATTGAAGGGCAGGTTGTTGGAGAGATGGCTTGGCTGTTAAGTGCACTTAACTACTCTTGCAGGGCTCCAACGTAGGTTTCCCAGAATCTAGGTGAAATGGCTCCTAATCACCTGTAACTCCAGCTCCAAGTGAGCCAATGCCTTCTGGCCTTCTTGAGAACCCTCACAGATGTGACACACATAAACGTACCCAGGTGCACACTCACACACACATATAAAAGTAATTAAATCTTTTAAAGGAAGGAACTGAAAAGCAGGTAAAAAAAATTATATATATAAATCAGGGTGTCCCAGCAGAGCCATCATAGGATATCAAGGAAAATGAGGTTTCCTCCCAGGGTTCTTAGTCTCATTAATGTAAGAATTTAAATCTGGGACTGGCAGGCTATAAGACATGAAAGTGCCAGGAAGTAGAGAAGGAAGCAGATGAGTAGGTATGGTACAGGCAGCCAACGGACAGGAAAGGTAACAAGGAAAGAGAACAAGGTTAGAGAGTTTAGAAGCACTCTTGGGCTCTGGTTACAATCTTAAAGAAAAAGACATTAGTGTAAAAAAAAATTTTTTTTTCCCAACCTGGGTCTGCCTGAACACCTCATGGTGGCTTGTAGGAAATGCACTGGAGGTGGGAATTCTGGGAAGGAAAATGACATTATCTTAAATTGGTCCCACCTTTCTAAGGGGTGGTCCCCTAACCAAGCCCCTGACCTAGCCCACAAGATTAATCCATAAGGGAGGAGACAAGGACAGTCTCCACCTAGGGGTGGATTCCATTATTTACAAAACCTGCTGAGAAAAAGTGACTGAGTGCTCAGCCCTAAAAGGGGACACATACATCCACTCCTAGCCCCCAGCTCCGGGAACGCTAAAGAAGATGGGGTGGAGAGAACGTAAGAGCCTGAGGATGGGGAGGACCGCTCCCAAATACTGTCTTCTGGACACGACCCGACAGCTGCATTCATTAACCCGCTGCGATTACGATTATTTCTACAAAATCAAGCCAACAAGACCAGGTAATATTCCAGCAGGCAGCATTAACTGGACTCGGTTGATTACAAATTAATTTAACTAAGCAAGCAATCAAACAACATACACGAGATTTGCAATTTCTTACTGTAATCAAGTTGCATCCCTTCCCATTTTTTTACCTCCATTTCTTTGTCGAGGACGTACTTCATTTACGAGCTCCAGAATAAAGTAGCACAGTAAAAATTTAAATTCTGTGAAGTCGGGTAGAATGTAGCGTCCTGGCTGTTAGGTCCTGACACTTACAAAAACTCAATAAATGTTGTTTAAATGTCTGTCAAAGGCTACGAAGCCTGTAAGTTTTGCTAGCATACGCCTGTGGGTGAAAAAGTTCTAAAACGTGCAATCCAAGTGCCTTCTATTGACGTGGAATCGGATGTTTGGGCTTTAAGAAGTGGCACCGGGTTGGGGGGTGGGGTGGGTTAAGTTCCGGCTCAACGTGGAACAGTTGACTACAAGTCCCAGCGTGCCTCGTTGCGTCCTCCCCTTCAGAAGTCGGTTTCGGGCCTTGAAAAAGCGCGTCCTTCCCCCGTTGTATTGTGGGATCTGTAGTTCGACGTGCCTTGCGTTGGCTGTTACCACTCTCCGGCTGCACACATGAGCGTATGTTTTCTTCGGTCCAGAGTCTGTGGGGTGCAGTGACGGTTGAGTTTTCACTTTCTCTCCGCATTCTGGCAGGACGCCAGTACCCAGGGCGCCTAAAGTACTGTGTCCCTAGAGTCCAGTTAGGATCGACTCAGGGGCTCTACAACTCAGGTTCAAACATTTTGAACTAACCCGTGCTCCCTTCTGTCTGGGTGTTCCCGGGCTGCAACAGGCGGGTGGAAGGACGCTGGGCAGCAGACTGGACGGCTGCACACAGTAGGCCCAGCGAGCCTAACCCGCGACGGGCGGCTGCGAGCCGGGCGGGCGGCGGCGGCGGCGGCAGCGCGCATGCGCGGCGCGGCGCGGCGGCGCAGTTTCCGCAGCCGAGGAGGCAGCTCCGCCGCGGCTGCGTTCAGATCGTCTCCCGCTGGGCCGACGTCTGGGTGCTCGCTCAGGGGCTCGGCCTCCGCTGGTGACCGGCGACCCTTCCGCAGCTCTGCTCCCCGGCCGCCGCAGCGCGCCTGCCCCCGGCCCCCTGTCCCGCGAAGATGGCTGCCGTACGCCGGGCTCGCAGTTACTGCCGCTGCCTGGTGCGCTTCTCCGACCGAGAACTCTGCTAAGCCCCGCTGCAGCAGACGGGCAGGAGTAGACACCAGGCAGCCGCCACCCCCCCGGGAGCCGGGCGCGGGGAGCCCCTGCACCGGGCCGGTCGCCCGCCAGCATGGTAACCGCGGAGGGAGGGCAGCGAGGGCCGGGCCGTCGGGGCGGGGAGGCAAGAGTAGGGTTGGACGGACAGCCGAGGAAAGGCCGGCTTCGGCCGCCCGGGACTGTCGGAACGGGTCTCGGGTGAGCGGGGGAGGCCCTGGCAAGCGGGGACACTTGTTGATTGCTCGTGTTCTGACGGCCAGGCCCGCGGCTGTCATCTGTGCATCTTGGGGAGCCCCGAGTGGAGGGCGCACGCCCCCGAGGCTTCAGCGGCCAGGGTGGGATGTGGGCAGGCAGTCCTGGCGACTGGGCTTGCAGGGCTCGGGTCTAGTTTCGTGGCAGCGAGGACCTAAGCCGCTCCTCTGCTGGGCATTGCTGCGCTAAGCTGCTTGTCTGACAGCTCAGGTCTCACGGGATTGGTGCGTGGAATATGTAGTCTCTGCAGTGACTAAGAAACTAATCTCCCGACTAGGGCTGAATGAATTAAGACTGACTGGGAGAACACTCAGGTGGCTGTCATTTTTTTTTTTAAGTGAACTGTCTGAAACGGCTTATTTTATGCAACTAGTCTGGCGCAAAGAAACCGCACTGGGCGTTATTATTCTAAACTTTCAAAAGTAGTCCCCTGACCAGGACGAAGCCTTAGTCCTTCTCAATATTTAATTAAGGCTCTCTGTGAAGAAACTACTTAAGTAAACAGTGATGCTTGAGTGATTTCCAACTATGGAAGATTTCCTGAGAGCCTATTTATTTCAAGTGGCATTGAAATCGACCAAACGTAGTAAAATTCCCATATCATACTGTCAGAATCAAAGTTAACAATGGATTCTGTTACAATACAGAAACTCAGGGGAAAAGAGGTGTTGTTTTATTACAGGTTTCCCATTTTCTTATCCTTCAGATAGACATTCTGCATTCAGCCTTTTTTGATTGGTGGGGGAGGGCCCAGCCCATTGTAGGTGGGCTGGTGGTCCTGGGTTCTGTAAGAAAGCAGGTTGAACGAGCCAGTATGCAGCATTCCTCTATGGCCTTTGCATCAGTTCCTGGCTCTAGGTACCTACCCTGTTTGAATTCCTGTCCTGACTCCCTTTGTTGATAAGCAGTGATGTGGAAGTGTAAGCCAAATTCTCCCCGAGTTGCTTTTAGTTATGGTGTTTCATCACAGCAGTAATAACCCCAAGACTATATGCCATATATGCACAGGTGCCCACAGAGGCCAGCAGAGAATTCTGATCCCCTGAAGCTGCTGGGCACCAGTGCTGGGAACCAAACTCAGGGCCCCTGGAAAGAATTAGCACATTCTCAACTCCTGAGCCATCTCTTCAGCTCCACAAGATATCTCTCCAAAGAAAAGAAAGAGATCAAAGTGTATCTCACACTTAAAATTCCCTTCCTCCTGGGCTACATAGTTTCAGTCCAGTGTAGGCTATACAGAATGAGACCTTGTTTCAACCAACAAAAACTTAACTTTTTACCAAAGGAAGGACCAAAGGATGACTTTTTACCAAAAAAAAACATGCAGTGTGTTTGATCCTAAAGGTACCAAAGATGACCAAGATGTGTTCTCTACCTTCAGTGCACACACATTCTACTGAAGGAAACAAATAATTTCAATACAAATTTAAGGTAACACAAAAGATGATTGAAAAATGCTGCTAAGATGAAGCAGTCCCTCAATCTTGAAGATAAGTAGGAGCAGCCAAGTGAGGAAGATGCAACCCAGGTCGAGAGTAAGCAGCACATAGAACAGCACCAACTTGAAAGAGCAGGAGAAGCGCTTGAGATCAGGCTGGCTTTGTCTCACTGCCAGACAATAGCTGGAAGGCTGTCTTGCTAAAAAGATCCTCTATGGGACTCAGGTCCTCTCTTACTAGCCATGCTTAGGATGTGTAGTGATAAATCAGGCTCTTAAAAAGACAGAGGATTCAGAGTCCCTCATGTGTTTCCTAGTAGATCGGTTTCTTATTGCAGCAAAATGCATGAGATCATTCATAAAGAGTTCTTTCTGGCTCATGGTTCTGGAAGCTCAGCGGTGAGATCCAGGTGATCCCATTGCTTTGAGCGTCTGATGAAGAAGCACATGGTGGCAGCAGCTGTTTACCTCATGATGAAGCTGTTCACCCTATGAGCCAAGACGGGAGAAAGGGGTCCCTCAGTCTGTTTTAAGGACATGCTCCCCCCCACCCCCACCCCCCGTGACCCAAGCACTTCCATTAGGCCAGATCCAACAGGTTCTTTCGATATCCAGGAATGCCAACCTGAGGACCTTTACACATGGATCTTTTGGGGAGATAGCTGTACAAGGCCTTTATCCAAACCCAAGATCCTGACTTAGAACAAATGCCCCTTTCATTTATGTCTTCACTGAGGTAATGTTTACCGAGCACCAGGCATTTCACTCTGCACCAACTAGTCAAGTCTTCCAGGGCCCCCGCTTCGAGTCTGGTTGCTAGAGATAAGGAAGCAGAGCTTATTTATGCTAGCCTGTATGTGGTGCAAGTGTGTCTGGTTGCGGTCTTCAGAGATCTGTGGCAATAAAACTTTTTCTCTCCTGGAAATAACTTGCAGTCACATTTTGCTGTTATGAAAGTTGCTGTCTTTGGAACTAGATGGTATTGCTTTTTTGGCTTTTCTTTTGGGGGTGGTATGTCTTTGTGTTTTCCTGTGTTTGCAAGCACATGTACGAATGAAACTGTATGTGTACCCTTCTGAATGTTTGTGTGTAGAGACCAGAGGCAATAAGATTTGTTTGTTATTTCTCGCTAACCTTCAGGGTCACTTCCTTCGTTGCCACATTTCTGTGTAGGACTGGTCACGTTAAGTGTTGAGCAAGCTCATCTTGCTGATAAGTTATTAGCTAACAGACCCAATTAGGCAATACTTCATTCTCCAGAGGAGTAGGATTCATTTTAGTTATTTAATTCACTGAGAGTAAGAGTAGACAATTGAAATAGTAAACTGAAACATTTATTAAGCCCAAAGCTACATGCTACAGTTCTCTTTAAGCCACTCCAATGTAAAAGATTGGGTTTACAGTAGAGATAAAATAGAAGAAGTTGGTTGGTTGGTTGGTTTGGGATATAGCTCAGTGGCTCAGTGGCTCAGTGGCTCAGTGGCTCAGTGGCTCAGTGGCTCAGTGGCTCAGTGGCTTAGTGGCTTAGTGGTAGAGTACTCGCTGACCGTGTGTGAGGCTCTGGGCTCTACTCCTCAGCACTTAAAAAAGGGGGAAAAAGAAAAGGCTGTTTTACTCTTTCTTTTTGTCCTTCCTTTTTTTCTTTCTTCTTTTCTTCTTTTTATCTTTTTTTCTAAGACAAGGTTTCACTGTTCTCCTTTACTGGCCTGGAACTTATTATGTAGATCAGGCTGGCCCTAAACTTATGGAGCTCTGCCTGTCTTTCTTTCCTGAGTGCAGAAATTAAAAATATGTGATACCATGCCTGGCTCAGATGCTATGACCACTGAGGCCAGAAGAGGACGTTGGATTCCTTGGACCTGGAGACAGGCGATTGTGTGCCACTGTGTGGGTGCAGGGAACAGCCTGGGTCACCTGGAAGTGCAGAAGTCACCCTACAGTATCACGAAAGTTAAAGTACAAATTTTCTTTTATTAGTATCATTTAAACTTACCAAAGTAGATACCCAGAGATAAGGAATTGTACTACACTGACACGAAACATCTCAGCCTCCATAACTTGCTGAACTTTTTCTTTGTAAATTTCTTCTGAAAAAAAAATTTTTTTTAACTTTAATTAGACTGAAATAGTTGTGTTTGGAAGGCTGGTGCTAGGACTTAACTGACAGCATTTCAGGACACATCATCTGTGAGGTGGTCTTCAGAAAGAGAGTGGCAGCAGACCTCACCAGACTTCATTCAGTTTCCTCTTCCAGGCCCAGGCACAATTTACGGGAAATAAGAGGCCGAAGAAACATTTACGGGTAGCCAATTCTAGGCTCATGATGAATGAGTGGAACTGGTGTTACACCTTCAGGAACAAGATTTTAAGATTCACGGTGAGGTTGACACTACTATGGTTTGGAGCAGAGAATATGCTTTTCAGACTCATTTCTTTCTTTGGTAATAAATAGTGAGGTCCCTAATGCACTGTGCAGCCTTGATATTCAAAGTGGGTTTCCACAGACTCAAAGGTATAGTGCTAGTTAACAGTTGGCTGAGTAGATCACAAAGTGTTTGCCAACTTCTGATGCCATTCCGGTTTGTTCTCCCCAGGCAGAAGCAGAGGAAGATTGTCATTCTGATGATGTCAGAGTGGGTGAAGATGAAAATGACAGTCCTGCTGAGAAAGACCTGCAGGCATGTGTCTTCAGTTCTGTATTGAATTCTTGTCCTGTGTAGGAATTGGTCACAATTGGGAGCATATGTTGGCTCTTATTTGTATGGAATTTAGCTGGACTTTCATATTCTTTTGTTTGTTTATTTGTTTACTTTGTTTTTGTTTTTGAGACATAGCCCTGGTTGTCTTAGAACTCTCTCTGTAGACCAGGCAGGCCTTGAACCTGGATCTGCCTACCTCTGCCTCCTAAGTGCTGGGATTAAAGGTGTGCACTACTGCCTCGCTTGGACTTTGATATACTTTATAACATACTTAAACCACATTTTTTTCTATAAAAATAGATATCAATAGCTTCAGCTGTGGAGTTCAATATGTAGTGTAAAAGTTTTTACATTGCATCTATTTACTGGTATGTACATGTATGTGTACATGTGCCTGTGTGTGACAGTGCCTGTGGGGAGGTCAGAGGACAGTTTGTGGGAGTCATTTCTTTTCTTCCACCTCATGGTCTCAGGGATAGAGCTTGGGTCATAGGGCAGCAACCACTTTTACCCATGGGACTGTTGCTTTGGTCGCCAGAATGTAGGTTTAAAGTATTCAAACTGATAAGTAAACGTGACTCAAAAGTCACAACTATTAATGAACAAGTTTGATGTTTGGTCACTTCCATGTTTAAAGCCTGTTTATAACAAAAAGTACCATGGAGTTGAAAGAAATAGCTAGAATAACTGCTTGCCATGTGAGCAGAAGGTTAGAGTCCTCAGTGTATAAATTAGAGGAACACAAGACAGGTGAACGGACAGTTAATGGAAAAATATAAATGGCTGTTAAATATTTGAAGAGGTAATAAGCCTCATTAATAATTTAACCATAACTCAATGAATTAATAATTTATTGAATAATGTCCATTCTTGTCTGTACTGTGAAAACACACATTACATTTTAGGTTATAAATGACCATTATTTTTCTGGAGGGTACACAGCAATGTGGATAAAACTTAAAAGTGTGCATTCCCTTTTGATATAGCAGTTCTCCAAGAAATTAAATCTAAGGAAATAACAGGGAAAATGAGTAAATTTACATGTTCAGAGATGTTTATCATAACATTACTTATATGGGAAAGTATCACATAACCTAAATCATTTTTCTAAGAAATGATGGAACCATACAGTGAAATACACTATAGCCATTTTTGAGGATGAGATAAATCATATATGTATTAAACTAAAAAATTAATGTAATTAAGCTAATTATTGAACTTATAAGCTTTACAGTACTTTTTTATTTGGTACGTGTCATGCAGTAGGTGTGAATGCAGCTAAAGATTGTACAGGTCAGGCATGAATGTAGACATGTTAGAAGAGTGTGGACAACAAAACACTCTACAGACTGTTTTTAGAATGTTGATAATAACGTAAGTTATTTAAAATGTCCAGAAATAATACACATGATTCTGCTAGCATTGGTGCTCTTCTGCAGGAGAGCTATGTCAGCTTGAGTTCCTTGGGAGGAAAGCAGAGAAGTAGAGATCATTCTTCAGGATGCTTTTTGAAAAACACAGCTCGGGTCAAGGCCTTGGGAGGGAGAGTGGGAAAGAGAGACAGAGAGGAAGAAGCCTAGCTGCCGCAGTCTTAATAGACTGAGCTGGCCCCGTGGGGGTTCTCAGATGGTCTGCCCGCCCCGAGAGCCAGGTCCTTGAGTGGGGAGCCAGAAGGCAGTGTGATACTGCTGAGGCATTATCCAGGTGGGGGTGCCTCGGCTGTTTTCAGAAGTTGGAGTAAAGACACTTTCTTTCTAAAAGCAGTCCACCACATAGGGGGCATGACTTTTTCCATGTTTTATATTTAACTGATCTGTGTTTAAAACAATATCCGTTTTTGAATTATAGAATGTTTATTAAAAGAGAGGCATTTGGGCTGCCCTGTAGACCTTTTTCGTAGCTTTGTAATATCTACCTGATGTGCATTGTTAACAATTTCTCAGGAACGTATAAATTCAGCCCCTAAGTCGGGTTATATTTTCAATTCTAATTAAAATGTAGTTCTCTTGTATTTTTAGTCTTTTTACTGTGTAGACAGTCTCAACTTTTGGTTGATGTTTATTCTTTAAACTTTTAAGCAGAAAATAATTTTTTTGTTTGGTTGGTTTTTTTTTTCTCTGTGTAGCCCTGGCTGTCCTGGAACTTACTCTGTAGACCAGGCTGGCCCCGAACTCGGATATCTGCCTACCTTAGAAAATGACTTTTTAAAGTATGTTTATCAGGTATTGGTTTAAGAGAGGGTGTGGGGAGACTGTTTTCTGTCTTAGAATTGCAAGAGTGCACACTGAAAGAGATGTCGGACATATTGGTGAGTCACTCCAGAGTTGCATTGCCCTCTTCTGATGGGTCCTCAAACACTCTCTTGTGACAGGCACAGCTCCAGATGTTCAGAGCTCAGTGGATGTTTGAACTTACCCCAGGTGTAGGTTCCAGTAATTCAGAAACCCGGCCCTGCAGAGCAGGAAGAGGCTCCATCCTGAAAGCAGCTGCAGACACCAAAGGAAGGCAGGAACTGGCAAAGGAGGAAAAGTTAAGTGCTGAAATGCTCTAGCAAATCAACTTAGCTCTTGTTTGGGTCACATAGTGATTTTCACTAGCATGAATCAACTCTGATGACAGACACGTGGTTTGTAAAGTAAAGTAATGTTTTTCTGATGTGAAAAAATTTTGAATGACAAGTATTCCTGTTTACCTAAGTGTTTGGGGGCATATTATTACTGTGGCTTTGTTGTGATATAATGAGAAATGTTCCCCATAGTCTCCAGCATTTGGGTGCTTGGTCCCTCGCTGGTGACATGGTGTGGGGAGACTTAGGAAGGGTGTTATTGGAGGAAGTATGTCACTGGAGGTGGGCTTTGAGACTTTAAAGAGCCAGGCCATTTCAAGTGTGCTCCATGCTTGCTGTTAAAGATACAAGCCCTCAGTCTCTTGCTCTTTCAGCATCCTTTGTGAACTCCCAAACCTGAAACCGTGAGCCCAAATAAACTCCTTGTTTTACAAGTTTTCTCGGTCATGACATTTTACCACAGTAACTAACACAGGCTTAGTTTCCTTTTGCCTGCCATCTTCATGTGATGTTTGTCATTTGTTACCTCTCAAGTCTCACCTAGGCTAAAAAAATGGCTATCTGGAATGTACAGCAGGCGTCCTAAAGGCAGAGGTAAATGTTCTTGCCTTTTCCAAGGATTTTTTTTTCTTTGAGACAGGTTCTCATTCTATAGTGTAGATGACCTGGAGCTCACTGTGGATGCCAGTGTGGCCGAGAACTTACCGTGATTTCCCTGCCCCCACGTCCTTATGCTTTTTGCCGCCTGACTCATGACTGGGCCCCTGGCTTTTTGGGAGCTTTAATTGGGCTTTTTTTTTTTTCCTTACATTTTAAGCTAAACATGGTTTCATGTTGTATCAATCATTGCCTTATTCTGGAAAGTTTGTAGTGTTCATGCTGGAAGTTCTCCCCATGCTAGCTGCTTGCCCTACTGCTTCCATTTCTTGTTTCTGTCTTCCTCATGCATGGGGTCCGTTGTCATCACACCCTAGCGGGTGCTTCCCAGAGTATGAGTCCTTTTATGTCATACACACAGAAGAGCCACCTAGGAGCCCAAGATTTATATAGTTTCCCTGAAGTTTTACAGTTTTGCATTTTGCTTTTGAATTCATAATTCATTTTGAGCTATTTTTATGTAAGCTGTGGGACTTAGGCCAAAATCGATTATTTTGCTTTGGATGTACAGCTTCTATGGTATCATTTGAGGATGCTATCTTTATACTACAAGTTTACTTTTTTTTATTTACTTATTTTTGTATAGGGTTTCATGAAACCCAGGCTACCCTCATATAAGGATGACTTTTAACTCCGGATCCTGTCGCCTCTGCCTCTCAGGTGCTTGGATTGTGGCCTTGTGCCACCACACCTGGTTTGTCCACTTGCCATACAGATTTTCAGAGTTTGGCTTTTTTTTCTTCTTCTTATTTCACAGGCTCGAGAACTCTTTCTGAAAGCAGTAGAAGAAGAACAAAATGGAGCTCTCTATGAAGGTAAACACTCCGCTTCTGAATTGCAGCTCTTTGTTAGCAATCAGTATTTTTTTGCACTGGAATTTATTTGGTATAGGACATTCTCCTTCTACTTGAAATTATTTTTTAAGTAGTGCATGCCTGAGGCTGGAAGTTCCTTGCAGGTTTGAGGCCAGCCCGGTCTATATAATGAGATCCAGGCCAGCCAGGGTTACACAGTAAAGACCCCCTTCTCACAAATTAATTAATTAATTAAAATGAATAATCTGTATATAACTCGTTTATAAAATATGTTGCAGGGCAATATCACGTTTGTAGGATGAGTAAGATACATCTTTTCTATTTAATTTTGTATTAGTTATTCATTAATAAAATAAAGATCATATTGTGTTCTTTTCATGTGTGAAAATATTTCAGATGCATGAGAGATAAAAGATGAAATCAGAGAACACATAGGTCTTTTTTCTAACCCTGACTTTAGTTTTACCAAACGCAGATGCTTCAACTTCTGTCTCTGTAAACCCAAAATGCGTTAGTGAAATGGGGAGGTGGCCCAGTGGTGGAGTCCTTGCCTGCCCTGTGCATGACCTAGGTTCTGCCTCCAGCAAGGAGTGGAGGAGATAATGTACACATAAACACAGTGATTGCACTACTTAAGTCTATAGTAAGTTTTTTTTTTTTTTTTTTTTTTTTTGGTAGCAGTTATAGTAATTGAAATGTTTGAAAGGCATGAAAAAAAATGTTTGAGATTAAGTCCTTTGAAACGACATGGAAAATATCATCATTTGAAGTTACTGTACTTATTTGGAACTTTCTTCTACTGGTGTTTTTAATTCACATTTTAAGTGTCTCTGGTCAAGTCTCTTGTGTCAGTCTATATTAGTGTGTGAGGTTCCCACCTGCACTTACGGTATGGTCCTAGACTCAGGATGTGGAAACATGAAAGAATATAGCAAATTGGCTGGGTGGTGGTGGTGCACACCTTTAATCCTAGCACTCTGGAGGCAGAGGCAGGTAGGTGGATCTCTGATTTTGAGGTCAGCCTGGTCAACAGGGTGAGCTGCAGGACAGCCAGGGTTACACAGAGAAAAAAACAAAAAAGAATATAACAAACTGAATGAACTTGACAAAACAAAAAAGAATATAACAAACTGAAAGAACTTCATCCCAAAGAAAAAAAGCTTAATAGCTTCTACAGCCCCAGATTCCAGTTGGGAGAGATGGACTAAGTGTCACAGCTATAAACCACTTACCCATAGAGTTATGAAAAGCAGGATTTAAGCTGGACATAGTACTGCATACTTGTAATCCCAGCCCTTGGGGGCTGAGGCAGGAAGATCACCACAAGTTTGAGGCTAGTATCAGCTACATACCTAGTACCAGGCCATAGTGAGTACTATATAATGAAGACAAGGAAACAAGATCCTATCTCAAAGAAAACCAAACAAAACTAACAATTTTTAGGTCTAGAAGATGGCTCAGTGGTGCTGCTCACAGCTTCCTGTCACTCCAGCTCCAGGGCACCCAACACCCTCTTCTGTCCTCCATGGGCACCTACACATAAATAAAATAAAAATAAACTGTGGGAAAGCCCAGGAGGCCTCAGCCCTACACAAAAAACTACAGGAAACACAAAAAATTCTGAGAGCAGAAGAAAAAGTCCTCCCGGGGAAGACCGCAGCACTTGGTTATCCAATACCAAGTGGTCAGACCTGAGAACATACACAAGTATCAGTGTGCATACTGAGCAAGTTATATTTAGGAATATATATATGTATCTACATGCACATATATGCATGTAACAGCAATTAATTAAAAAAGGGAATTTGAAACAGAGCAAGAAGGGATACATAGGAGGGTTTGGAAGGAAGAAATGTTGTGATTATGTTTATAATCCAAGAAAAGAAATAATGTTAAAAAGTAGAAATAAAAAAAATAAAAGCAATAATATTTAAAGTTTATTTGGCTGAATCAGGGCATACTGGGCCAAAGGAAGTTGGATTTGAAGGATGAATACACATCTCTTGATCATATCCAGCATTTTATTTTCTTCAACTCCATGACACAAGGAAAAATTCATTCACAAGTAATTATTTTGGGCTATAACAATTGTGTTTTTTGAAGCCCCACAAAAACCTAATCACATCTCATGAGTCATAGAGGGTGAGAAAAAATATGGGACTCGTGAAAAGATAGGAGTGGTGCACACCTGTAGTCTTAGGACTCTGGAGGCAGAGGTAGGTGGATCTGAGTTCAAGGCCAGCCTGGTCTACAGAGCAAATTCCAGGACAGCCAGGGTTACACAGAGAAACCGTCTCGAAAAACCAACCTGCCAAAAACAAACAAACAAAAAGCCCAAAACAGCAACAAACAAAACCCCACATCTTAAGTCCCTGTACTTGTTAGCTCTGTATGCTACTGTTGCATGTTTGAAATACTCAGCTGTTCATAAAGAAGTCTACCAACCATAGTTAAGGGCAATCAAAGTGACAGAAATGAGTGGCCATAGCTAATTTAGCTTTCTCTTCTTTTAGCCATCAAGTTCTACCGTAGGGCTATGCAGCTTGTACCTGATATTGAGTTCAAGATTACTTATACCCGGGCTCCAGATGGTGATGGCGTTGGAAACAGCTAGTGCGTATAAAATTTGACAGACAGTAATGCGTAAAGTCTATAAGTTAAGCACTTTTGCCATTTTGCCTCTTAACCTGCCAAGAAGGTGGTCCTATTCTGTTACTGTAGTGTTTAGTGTGTCCGTATTTATATGTACTTATTTAATTAGAGAAATTTTAAGATTTACATTTTAAGTAGATGAAAGTTTGTAAAATTAAATTGATGATTATTAAGAGTAAATTGAAGATATATTTCAAATCTCTTCGAAGTGGAAAGTACTAAAATGTGGTTAGGCTAGTTGACAAATAATGGCAGTAATGCTTGAAGTTGAGAGGGGGATATGGAACTTCATTATGCTAGTCTCTGTGTGTTTCAGTCTTTGACATTTCAGAGAAGGCATCTTGTTAGGAAAATGATTTCCTTCTCCTGATGTATCTAGAATGAGCATTTCCTGACCTCTATAACAGCATTGCCTAAAAGCATAAGCATTGGGAGAAATCATGTTTCACCATACCTGACAGCATTTCCACCAGAGTCATGATCGTTTAAACTGAAAAAAGACTGAGGGTATTACAAAGCCAAAGCTTTTTTTCTTTTTCAAGACAGTTATAAAATTGTTTTGACCTAACTTTTCCCCAAAGCCCATCTTGATGGCATGAACAAGAAGGGTGTTTGTGCCCCAGAGGAAATGCAGGTTTAAAATGGGCGCTGCAGGGCCAGGGCTAGGGCTCGGTTAGTAGAGGGCTTGCCTAGCATGTGCAAAGCCCAGGGTTTGAGGGTAAAGTGCGTGTGATGGCACACACCTCTGATTCCAGCACTTGGGAGGTGGACACAGAAGAATCAGTTTGGCGTCCTTGTATGTATTGAGAGACAGCCTGAGCTGTCTCATTAAGCGGTGGGTAACCATTACATACATTTTGGCTAAGGAGTTATTCACTACTGTATTTTTTGCTGTCATGAAATAATTAACTTGCATTTTTCAGATTTTTCAGTATGTATGCTTATTGCCTATGTTTCTAATATTTTTAGGTTAGCATACAAAATGATAGGCTTCCTTTCGGGGGGGGGGTGTCTGTGTGTGTATTGTAATAAGACTGTTCTTTTTGTTCATTTTTCCTCCTCCTTCTTGCCGCCTCTCTTCCTTCTCCCAGCACCAGTGTTTCTTAGCACAGAAAAATCAACTTTTAAGAATTGGATAAGCCATATTATAACCATCCAGTGAAGTCAGTATTGCCTATTTAAACTTTTTAGCTCTACTGTTCACCACATTAGCATGAAGTAGTTCATACTCAGATGAATCATTTGGGCTCAGTTACCTAGACATGGATATTAGCCAGTTTTACAAGTTTGTGCTAGGCACTTTTCAGAAAAAATGTATTTGTTCATAGAAACCCAGATGTTATGGGAGCTGTGTACAGAATCAGTCAAATTTATATTGCCAGATCTGTCAAGTTTGTATTAGATCTGCTGGGCTTGTGTTACCAGATCTGAGGTTCTCGTGACAGTTTTCACTCCTGTTCAAGTCTTTGCATGTTTGCTTTTATTTGGTATGGTTTTTGTTGTTTTGGGAACTTATCTTTTTGTTTGTTTGTTTGTTTGTTTGTTTGTTCGTTGACACAGGGTTTCTCTGTATCCCTGGCTGTCCTGGAACTCTCACTGTAGATCAGGCTGGCTTCAAACTCAGAGATCAGCCTGCCTCTGTCTTGAGTGCTGGGATTAAAGGTGTGTGCCCCCACTGCCTGGCTGAAGGTTTGGTAGATGAGCCATTGAATTTATCTAGGCCCAACCATATCTATTTTCTGTATTATGAAATGTTCTTCCTGTTTTCTTAACTCTGTCCTCATGCAAGTCTTTTTGTAACTTTGATCAACTTTCAGGTTAACTTCCTCAAAAATGGAAAGCAGAAAGAACTTTGTAACTACTCACCTGTAAATATTGGTAGATGATTGGTGGATCTTAAGCTTTCTCAAATTTGATATTTTACTCTTTAGAGTAGGGTGGCAAATTAAGGCAGTTTCTATTAGAAAACTTAGAAACTCATATGGCATCTGTATATATAATTTTTTCATACAGTCAGAAGTGATTAGATCACTAAATAGAGGCTGGAGAGATGGCTCAGTGGTAAAGAGCACTGGCTGTTCTATCGGAGGACCTGGGTTCAATTCCCAGGACCCATGTGGCAGCTCAAAACTGTAACACCAGTTCCAGGGGACCTGATGCCGCCTTCTGGTCTCCGAGGGCTCTGTGTAGTGCACAGACTCATACAGACAAGCACCCCTTCAAGAAGAAAAAAAATTCACTAAAGAACTTATGAAAATTTTTCAAATCACTTATTTTTTTCACTAACTCATAAAATCTTTACAATTAAATTAATTAAATCTCAGCATCTGAACCTAAAAATCTTAATTCTTTGGATAATTACCAAAATGTTTGATTGAAAAACTTGGTATGCTACTTTGCAACAAGGCAGGGTATACATTAGCACATCTTTTAAAAGTAGTTAGAAAGTTGGTTTTTTAAATGTCTTTCTAAAGCAGTTTTGAAGGTGCTATGAAAACACAGTTTTTAACCTGTATGCTCATACACCCTGAGGCGTTCAGTTTACTTTCTCCCTCTTTGTTCCAGCATTGAAGACAACGATGACGACAGCAAGGTGGCAGATCTCCTGTCAGACTTCCAGCAGCAGCTCACACTTCAGGAGTCTGTGCTCAAGCTGTGTCAGCCTGAGCTGGAGACCAGTCAGACTCACATCTCAGGTGTGGCTTCTTTGTTGTGTTCACTCAGAAGCACTGGTGCTTGGCATGAAGGTGGATAATTAATGCCCCAGTTCCAGATTCAATGGCAGGCTAATTATAATAGAAATAACTACAGATATAAATCTCTGCTTTTCAGAATCTGAAACAGCAGGTCTGCTAATTCAGGTGTTCGGGATGCCGTGCTCTTTTCAGGGAAGCCCACTGGGAACTGGAGGGACACTGGTGTCACTGAGCACGTCAGCCACAGTATGCAGTGCCCTGAGAAGACTAAGTCTTCACAGGTTCACGTGTCCATCTGTGAATACTGCTTGTTTATGGGAAGACTGTTCACAGTATTCTCAACTAAAAATAGCTTTCGTGTTAAACACATGAACGACATTATTTTTCACATTTATTTTAAACTGTCCTGGTGATAAAATAATTATACAGGGGAAAATGGTACCTTGGGTGGCATCAAATCTATGCCAAGAAGTGAAGATTCCCATGTGCTGGTAAAGGAGCCATTGTTTACTGCTGGTAATTAGTACGCTCAGCCTGTGTGTTTGAGCCTGCGAGGCTGTGATTTCTAGGCTTTGCAGATGCACAAATGCACTAAGAATAAGGGAGTCACTGACGATGGTCTTCTGTTGCAGTTTTGCCTATGGAGGTCCTGATGTACATCTTCCGATGGGTGGTATCAAGCGACTTGGATCTCAGATCGTTAGAGCAGTTGTCACTTGTGTGCAGAGGATTCTATATCTGTGCCAGGTACTTGCTTTAGAAACGATTCAGGCGATGAAGAAGGTAATGATGGCCTTCTGTCAATTTTGATCCAAAACAAAACAAAACAAAAACGAACAACCAAAAAAAAACCTTGATGTTCAGAGTGAAAGCTAAAACAGAAAATTGTAAAACTTAATGTGATTTTTCTCAAATCGCAGCATTTAAAGGTCAGAATGTGCTAGATCCCCAGGGTCTAGCTCTGTGAAGCAGGTTCAGTCACACTGGCTGCTTCACAGCTCCCACTGGAGTCCAGTTGATGAGGAAGAAATACAATGTCTGTATAATGGCTCTAAACCCATTAGGGGTTGATGATTTAAATTTAATTTACTGGAATTTTGCTTTGACCCCTTAGGTAACTATTGTATACTTTAAAAGGGGGCCAGTGTGAAGAGTAATCATAGCTCAATGTGTAAACATTTGCATCTGATCCTCCATAGGTTTCTTATATAAAAACATATACTTACTTCTTAGCATCTAGAATTTTTTTATGACTGTAGTTCTTAGAATTCAAATACATTATTTAAAAAAATTTCCTAATTTAGAATTAGTAGATTCCATTTAGAATCTACTATTTTGTATAAACTATTTGAATTATTCAAAGCCTGGGTTTTTGATAATTCTCTTTTAGTCTGTTGCACAAATATCCATCAAACACTTACTGGATTGCTGCCAATCCTTTGAAATTGGTGACTATATTAGTATTATTCTGTTAATTATACATGGGAGGAAATGACAGTTTGATAAAGAAAGCAAAATTTCAGAAATGAAACTTACTATATCACCATAAAATGAATAATTGTTAAAAGAAGAAAATTTGGGGCTGGAGAAATGGCTTAGTGGTTCAGAACACTTGCGGCTCTTTCTTTTGAGAACTTTGTTTACTCTCTTGCCCAAATTTTTGATTAGTTTACGTGATGTTTAATCTTTTGAGTTGTTTCTATATTCTAAATACTAATTCTTTTGTCAGATTATAACAAATAAAGCTTATAAAAATATTATAAAAAATAACTGGTGAAGAATTTTTTTTTCTGTTCTATAGGCTGCATCTTTACTTGAATGATGGTGTTCTTTGTTTAGTTCCATTATGCCAAATTTACCAATTGTTGGTCTTTTTTTAAAATAACATTATATATATATATATATATATATATATATATATATTTTTTTTTTTTTTTTTTTAATTTCATGTGCATTGGTATTTTGCCTGCATGTCTGTTTCTGTGTGATGATGTCAGATTCCTTGAAACTGGAGTTACAGAAAGTTGTGAGCTGCCGTGTGGGTGCTGGGAATTGAATGTGGATCTGTTAACGTAACTTTTATTTGCCTGTGGTGACTGTTGTCTTGGAAGCTTACTGCCTGCATCTGCTAACCTAGGCCTAGTCCTGGAAGCTTCTAGCCTCCATACAATCTAATCTAGGCCTAGAATGTTTTCAGCCTCTGAGACTTACTCCTGAATAAGCTTACCCTTTCTAGTTCTTTCTGAACTCCAGCTGGCTGGTTCAACTCAACTGTTCTGGCTCAAGCTTCTCTCTAAGCTGACTGATTCACTCTGGCTTCTCTCAGTTTTTCACTGAATAGCTCTGCTTAGCCTCATACTAACTCTAGCAATCTGTTCTAATCTTCGGGCTCCTTCTCATTCTCTGGCTCATTCTGTCTTCACCTGTGTTTAACCTGTTCTCTCCAGCTTCTCTCTGTAAAACTCTCTGGGTTAAAGACCGCCTCTGAATTCCACAAACTCAACTCCACTACACTGCCTCTCAATTCACTGACCCAACCTAACTCTTGAACAGCACTGACTAGAACTCAGAGGTCTGCGTGCCTCTGTCTCCTGAGTGCTGGGATTAAAGGCATGTTCCACCACGCTTAAACCTAAGCTTTTCTTTACCTGAATCTTGCTCTATTCCAAGCCCTGAACTGGGAGATCTGCTTGCTTCTATCTCCTGGGATTAAAGGTGTGTCTGTATTGCAGCTAGATCCCATAGACCTTGAAGGTCTTTGGATGTGCTTTCTAGCCTATAGCAGCCATGTTCTGAATTAAAATTCCTCTACATGGGTCCTCTGGAAGAGTAGCTGGTGCTTTTAACTGCTGAGCCTTCTCTCTATACCTTAATTGTTGGTCTTAGTCCTTGCACTGTGCTGGTCATATTCAAAAAGTCCTTTCCTATGTCTATAAGTTGAAGTACATTCCATACTTTCTCTTCTATCAGATCCAGGGTATCAGATCTTCCTTGATTGAAGTCCTTGATCTCTTTGGAGTTGAGTTTTGTACAGGGTGAGAAATAAGGGTATAGCTTCATTCTTCTACATGTAGCTATCCAGTTTGACTAGCAGCCTCTGTTGAAGACCTGTCTTTTATCCAGGATTTAAAAATATTTTGAGCTGTATCAAAACCATGACTAAATTTAATACAGCTTTTCATTTACTTTTCTGCATTTATATGGGGTGTGTGTGTGTGTGTGTGTGTGTGTGTGTGTGTGTGTTGAGAGAGAGAGAGCAGCACACTGTGTCCACGCATTCACAGGCCTGAAGTTGAATAAGGAGTCTTGCTCCATCATTTTCCACCTTATATATTGAGAACATAAAGCTTGCTGTGGACCTCCTCTGTCTCTGCAGAGATGAGTGTGTCGGGTGTGTGTGTGCTAGCCGTGCCCACCTAGCATTTGTGTGGAGGCTAGAATCAACTCCAGACCTTTTAATTAAATGAGACACACACTTTACCAACCACTGAGCCACCTCCTCAGCCTCTCTTGTTTTTACAGTAAAAACTCTGTTGGTGCTATCTTTGAAATGTATTTTCAGTTATCCATTTCTCTTCTTCTGCTACTGTTTCGATTTAGCCACTGTTTCTTCTAGTCTCAGTAATTCAATGATATCCCTACAAGGTCTAGCTTCCACTTGGGGACCCATAGACCATTTTCTCTGTAAACTATCAGAGAGATTTTTTTTTTTAACCAACAGAAAAAAATATTGTGTGTTTATTGTTTATAGTGTGATGTTTTAAAATATATTTGCACTGTGGGATGCAGCTCACAACAGCTTGTAACTCTCGTTCTGAGATCTGATGCCCTCCTCTGTCTTCTGAGGGCACTGACATACACACACATACGCACACACACACACAAATAAAAGTAAATGCTTTAAAAATCCTTTTTCAAAAAGGTGTATACCCAGTAGTAGGATTACTAGATCATATGGTAATTACATTTTTGATGTCTTGTGGAGCCTCTGTACTATTCTCAGTAGTAGCTGTACTAGTATACGTTCTTACCCATAGATAGAGTCCCTTTCTCCCCGTAGTTGCTAACATTTGCCATTTTTCCGTTATTTCAGAATCTAACGAGAGTGAGGTGATAGTTCAACATGAGCTTTTAAAGCAATTTTTATTACATTATTTGTTTGTGTGTTTGTATGTGTGTGGGTGTACAGGTACCACAACATGGGTGGGGGTCAGAGGGCAACTTGCCAGACTCCATCCTCTGTCCAGGCATTCTGTCTTGTAGTTGGGAAGTTAATCCTCCTGTATTCAAGGTAATTATGAATATGGGAGGATTTAATGTTGTCATTGTGCTCGAGACCCTTTCCCACTCTCTGGTCTTCTTTTGTTCTGAGGTGGTTTTGCCTAGTAGTGTGTTTTTATTTCCTGCTTTTTATTTTTAGTGGATTTATTGTAGGTTTGTACTTGCATTTACCATGAAAGCTACAAATATCATCTTAAAAAGTTACCTTCAGCTGATAACAACTTATACATGCGTGTACACACACAGACAGACACACACACACCTCCACACTTTGATTGTACTCTCCCTATATTTGAATACTTCAAAAAAAAATTAAGACTTATTTCATGTGTGTTAATGTTTAGAGTACGTGCATATATGTGTCTAATGGCTGCAAAGGTCAGAAGAAGACCTTGGATTCTTTGGCACTGGAGTTATAGATAGTTGTGAGGTGCCATGGGGTACTGGAACTGAACCCAGGTCCTCCGCAAAAGCAGCAAGTGCTTTTAGCTCCTGTATTTGAATTCTTGATGTTATAGTTTACATTTTTATTTAAACTTGAGAAATTTGTATTATTTATTTTCTCTCCTCTTAGGAAAATCCTATTTTCTTTCATCTTAGGAAACTTCCTCTAGTATTTTACAGGTCTGATGGTGATAAACTTGAATTAGCTTTGTTTTTCTTAAAACATGTTTCTTTTCCTTGTATCTGAAGGGCGGTTCTGATGAGAACAGTACTGGTTGGCATTTTTGTTTGTTTCTAAGAGTTTGTTTGTTGGTTTGTTTTGGATTTTGAGGCCAGGTAGTACTGCCTAGGCTGGTACTATCTATGTGGCCTAGGCTGACCTCAAATGGAAAGCAATCCTGAGTCAGCCTCCCAAGTCCTACTACCACAAGCATGCACCTTAATTTATTAATTGTCTTTGCTAATGCATAAAAAGGTAAAATAAATTATTAATGATACTATAGAATGTATATATATAATATATGTATATTTTATATTGTATAATCAAATTAAACATACTTACTTCTGTTTTTGTACTAGGTAAGTACTCTTTATAAAAGTATATCTAGCACTTGTTATTTTGAGACTAGGTCTTGCTATGTAGTTTGGGATAGCCTTGAATTCAGT
This sequence comes from Psammomys obesus, assembly GCF_907164565.1. Taxonomy (NCBI): domain Eukaryota; kingdom Metazoa; phylum Chordata; class Mammalia; order Rodentia; family Muridae; genus Psammomys; species Psammomys obesus. The sequence goes on along the minus strand of NW_026585691.1, from coordinate 14,504,501 downwards.
GGATAGCAAGGTTGTCCTCTAATCCAGAATGATGCCCCTCTCACGGCCCAAATGAAGCAAATAGTCAGCTGCTGTGGACAGCCTAAAGCACCCCCATATCCCACACCTGGGATTAAAACAAAAACACGTTTACATAAGTTTTTAAAGGAACCAAAACTCCCACTACATAGGACCTTCTACCTTCCTGGTGGACAGACACTGGTGAAGCTGGGACTGTATCAGCGGCTGCAATGCCAAGAGTCAGGGTGAAGGACACCCTCCCAAATTCCCTTGGGAAAAATGCACATGGGAGTCAAGCCTGAGGCAGTTGCCTCCTGATGATCTGAGAATGCTGAGTGGCTGTGAGGCCCACACAAGCCCAAGGCTTCTGCCAGCATCAGGGAACTGGCTGCTAGTCTCTGCCTATTCCTTAAAACAGTGTCTTGCAGGTGTTCAACAAATAATTGTTGAATTAAAAAGAAATACATAATAATAAAAATATTCATTTGCTTCTAGGGCTTAGCTTTTTACATTTATTGATGACCTGCTTTCTTTCCTAGAGACCCTGAAATATGGCGTCTGGCTTGCTTGAAAGTGTGGGGCAGAAGCTGCATCAAACTTGTCCCATACTCATCCTGGAGAGAGATGTTTTTAGAACGGCCTCGTGTTCGGTTTGATGGTAAGCTGGAACACAAGAACTCAGGAGAAATCATAATCTATAATGATAATTTTGAAAAAATACACAGTTTTCACCTTTTGTAATGAACGTAAGTTGCATATAAGCATAATTCAAAGAAACAACACTAAAAATAAAGCAGGATGTGTTTATATGATTATGGATAACATTTTCTTTATGTACTTTCAACATGATTTTCTTTTTTTGTAGGAGTGTACATCAGTAAAACCACATATATTCGCCAGGGAGAGCAGTCTCTCGATGGTTTCTATAGAGCCTGGCACCAAGTGGAATATTACAGGTACAACTGTTGTAAACTGAGTGAGTGGAAAATTCTCTCTCAAGTATCAGTCCCTGAGTTAATTTGGTCTGTTCTCTGTTGCTAAGGATTTATCCACAAAATGATCCTGAGTGTTTTTATCTAGTATTATGACAGCAACCGCACTCAAAAACCAAAAGGTTAAAATAAATTTTATAATCCCCTTCCAAGCCCTAGTAACACTCCTGAACCCTTTCTCTGTCCTGGTTATAACATATAAGGCTTTTTCCAGCCGTAGTGTTTACCACATGTGTATGAGAAGTAAGGAGAGTAGTGTTAGTCACTGTGTATTAATTATCGGGCTTCTGTTTTGTCGGACGTTAATTAGTGCCATAGGAAAACGCAGAACTTTAATAAAGGAGACAAATTTAATGTTTATTCAGTGAGTGAAATGAAAAGGTCACCAGATCCCCAAGGGGATTGTAGACTGCCTTAGTTCTCCTTTGTAGACTGACACTTTGTCCCGTTGTATTACCTGTCTTATCAATGCTTTGCTGATGGTATTTCAGTCTGGGTTTCACAGCTACGACTAAGTAAGTACCGCAAACGGAGCATGTTTTATATATATGTGTGTGGGTGTGTTTCTTCTATGTAGATACATAAGATTCTTTCCTGATGGCCATGTGATGATGTTGACAACCCCTGAGGAGCCTCCGTCCATTGTTCCCCGTTTAAGAACCAGGAACACCAGGTAGCGTTTTTACACAGCCTTCAGCCAGTCCACATTTTCAGGTTTAACCTAAGGCAGTGCTTCTCTGGCTTAATGATGTATGACTTAAAAAGCATCGGCTGGGGAAAACAGTCTCTAGAAGCCTCTCCCTATATAATTTGTGCAATAGGTTTGGGGCTTTGGAATTAAAGTTCATTCTCATGCTAGTAACTGTTTGCAGGCAAGTTGAGTAAGTGGTGTTGTTACTCAGTTTCCTGGATTGCTCAAATAAGTATGAGTGGTTGATTTAAGGTGTATTTATTATTTCTTAGAACGGATGCAATTCTGCTGGGTCATTATCGCTTGTCACAAGATGCAGACAATCAGACCAAAGTATTTGCTGTAATAACTAAGAAAAAAGAAGAGGTATGTATGCAGGGTGGAACTGGTGCTGTTGTTGGTGTCACAGCCCATTCATGCATGCATTCTCAGGAAACAGGATGCTCTGACGTTGCGTGTTGACCTGTGCCAGAAGAGCTGGAGTTTTATCTGAAACAGTGTGTTTGTCTTTCCAGAAAACTGTTCTAGGGCTCTTCCCATAGGAATGTGGTGCCAGGATCCCCAACACTTCACTGCCCTTGTCTCTGCTAACCAGGGCCCTGCTGATGCCTGGGTGGCTTGCACGGGCTGTTCTTTTGCCAGAAGACTTGCAGAGAGAGCATTTTATTGGAAAAAGGCTTCTCGCTTCTGTTTTTATGAAGAAAGAAAAAAAATGCCCAGCAAATATGATTACAAATACGTATCATAGTCTATGGTGCTCTAAATTCTTGACAGATTGAAGAACTAATATTTTCGCAACTTTCTTTAAATTGCTTTGTCTAGTCCTAGATAAAAGACATAGTGTATACCTGTCATATCTCTTGGGAGGTAACTGAAGCAAGTGCTTGTCTATTGTCCACACCTGTGGTATCCTTCTCTTGTCCTAGTGGCATGGAGTCATCCTGTGACCCCTGTCCCTAGCTTCCTTGCCTCCTTTAATAGAGGCCTGGAATGCTGTGGTACAACAGTGTGAGGAACTGAAGAGAATTCCTTTGATGATGACCATGAATTTCCTGATGTCAAAATTAATTTTGTTTGTTTGATTGTTTGTTTTGAGACAGAGTTTCTCTGTGTATCCTTGGATGTCCTGGATTTGCTTGTAGACCAGGCTGGCCTTGAACTCACAGAGATCTGCCTGCCTCTGCCTCCAAGTGCTGGTGTGTGCTACTGTGCTTGGCTAAAGTTTGTTTGTTTTTTCTAATACAAAGTACTTAGGAATTCCCATGTGGCATGTCAGTATCCTTTTATGATGAAACCAGACACAGAATTCACAATTTACAAAAGTATGATTAGAATGAATCTAGCACATCTGTTTATTCACGGACTATTTTATTGTTATTATAAAGCATGAGTTGTACTGCATGCTTTATATATAACCATATATATAAAAGATAAAGTCTTACTGTGTAACCCTGACTGGCCTGGAACTCACTGTGTAGACTAAGCAGTCCTCAAACTCTGTGATACCTGCCTGTTTTTGCCTAGTACTGGGATTAAAGGCTATGCCAGCATGCCTCACTCTATGCTTTCTTTGGTAACGTTCACCAATTTATCTCTTTCTTCCTTAAAAAAGTTGTTTTATTTTTAAAAATGTATTTGTTGTATATGTACGGATACCTCGAGTGCATATCCATGCACCGTGTGTGCCCGCTGTCCACAGAGGCTGGAAGAAGGCATTAACCCCCTAGAACTGGAGCAGCTGACAGTTGTGAACTGCTGCTGCGGAGACTCAAACCCAGGTCTGCTGCAAGAGTAGCCAGTGCACTGAGCTGCCAAGACATCCGTACAGTCCTTTAAAAAAAGTACTTTAAAGGAACCATGTCCTACTAGAAGGAAATGACTGGGTTAAGAGATAAAAAGTTCTATTTCTGAAACTGCTAGGTCATGTTAGCTCACTTGTTTAACTTCCCTAGATCCTCTTCAGCCATGTATTCAACACATGAAGTAACCACGACGGTGGGAAGCAAACCTGCATTTACTCACTGCTCTCTCAGAGCACTCACAGATTGGCATACTGTAGAGGGCCTGCGATATGCAACTATCTAGTAATTGGTCGTTGACTCTGATGTCATTCATCCCTATACACGGTTATCGTAGCTCAGGGATCTTTTCTCTTACAGAAGCCGCTTGACTATAAATACAGATATTTCCGTCGTGTTCCCGTGCAAGAAGCAGATCACAATTTTCACGTGGGGCTGCAGCTGTGTTCCAGTGGCCACCAGAGGTTCAACAAACTCATCTGGATCCACCATTCTTGTCACATTACTTACAAGTAAGTGAATGCCCTATAGAATGCCAAGATTAGGGGCTGGAGAGTTGGCTCTGTAGTTAAGGCCACTTGCTGATGTTCCAGAGGACCCAGGTTCTATTTTTAGCACCCATATGGCAGCTTATAACTGTCAAAACTCCAGTCCCAGGGGATCTGATGCTTTCTTCTGGCCTTTATAGGACACCCTATATGTGGTATATAGACATATGCAGGCAAAATAACTATATATACTTTTGAAAGAAAATTAAAAAAAGACTTTATATCTATCTTGAGAAGCTTGATAAGTTTGGAAGTCTTCAGTATCTTTTTACAAAGTAAAATCACAGTGTGAAAATACAATGAATCAAAAAGAAAAAAAGATGTAACGATTGAGCATGAGTGAGGAAGATGAGCCCTGGACATTGCTATCCAGCGTCAGTAAGAAAGGAAAGTGCAAAAGACCAACCATGAGTGAGAAAGAGGACTGCTCACACCCGCTCAGAAAAGAGGGGACATTTGGTCAGTAGAGCTGAGCTCTCTGCGGCCTGTACATGCATTGCTCATTCATTGACATACTGTAGGTACCTTTCAAATCTTTCAAAGGTTTTTTTTTTTTAAATGCAGATCACCCGTTAATATTTTCACTTTGTTTCTGTTGGTTGATTCTCAGGGATTATAGAATGATTTTTAAAATTATACTTACAAAAGTATGTTGTTAAAATGGTGCTCAATGTAATCAAAGCCAAATGTATTAGGTGGATAATTCCTGTGTATAACTCTTAATTCTGTGTTAAAGGGATTATTCCATATTAGGTAATTAATTAAGAGTATCAAAAAGGAGTAGTACAGAAGTAAGAAAAAGTTTAGAAGACAGCAGAGAAGGGAAATACCCAGTCACATGACTGCCAGTTAGCAGGTGGCAGCTTGAAAGGAGACTGGCATTTTGGGGCTCTCCATGCAGGCAGAATCCAGAGTTCTGAGAGGGAGGTTTTGAAGCAGGCTTCCATCGGTCTCCTCTGTGGTCTTGACCACACAGGGTTCTCCATCACATGGCTACCTTTTAAATGACGTCAGTGCTCATCTGGCAGTGTCTCCTTCACGTTGCAGTCTTTCCCTTCTTGATTCAGTCTGTGATCTGATGCAGATGTTTTCCGACTTCTCAGAGTAAGACCCATGAGAAGGAAGTCAATTAATGGTTGCCACAGTTTGTGCTTGCCCCAGCAGGAAGTGAGGATCGCTGTTGAGAAGGAAAGTACTTTAGAACAGGTGTTGATTGTAGCTGCTTGTGAGCACATCTTGTAATAGTCAAAGGCCACTTAATTTTTTGCTTTGGTTGATTTCTCCTCGGGAATATAGAACACAGTTGGTAGCATAATTAGCGGCCCCCTTCATGTGCACACGCTTAAATTTGCCATTGATCCAATACTAACCCATTTTTCTGTTGTAATGTAGGATTTCGTTTAACACAGTTTCACAAGGACTGCAGATTGTAGTCTTTACCAAGGGAATTCTCTTAGGAGTATACTGAAGGTCATCATGAAGAATAGCACATTATTCTAATTGCCAAGTTTAAGAAACAACCTACATTTCCAAAAGAATAAGCAAGTTATCAGTAGAGGTTATGTTATGCAGCCAATAAAAATGGTTTCTGAAGGAAGCTCTTGAATGTTTTGCAGTGTGCCTCCTGTATTCGGACTTGACTCAGCACACATCGTTCAGGGATCTCCTCACTGTGGTGCTTTTGTACTCTGTTTCCAGATCGACTGGTGAGACCGCCGTCAGTGCTTTTGAGATCGACAAGATGTACACCCCCTTGTTCTTCGCCAGAGTGAGGAGCTACACTGCGTTCTCAGAAAGGCCCCTGTAGAGCCTTGCCAGCCTGCCGCTGCTGCACGAGCAGAAGCATCGAGCGCCAGAATGCCTAAGTTATATGTACAGACACATACATGTATATATACACACATATATACACACATGGAGTTGGAACTTTCAGTTGTTGGAATTACTTTAAGAAGAATATAAATTATTTTTTTTATTTAAAGGGGTAGTTGATTCTTGGGGTCCTTTGTTTTGAAATTAGAAGTTGTTTAGCACATTTTGTTGTAGTAAACCTTGCTGTGGGTTAAATCATGTCTCAAGCAGGTCTCTGAGCAGATCTGTGCGCACACGGCCTTGTGCCGGAGCGCCCTCATCCTCATACATCAGGGAGCACACTGGATAGTATTCACTCCCGCATGACTAGTGTCTCTGCGTCAGACTCAAATGTGAAGCCTGCTCTGGATTTGTTTGAAACTGTTCAATAAAGGTCATAAATAAATGTTTCTCTCAAGGAAATATATGCGCATGGCCTTTAAAGATGTATTTAATGAACTGCCCTGGGATAGGCAGCAGAGGCTTAAGAATCACTGCCTCAGTCATTGGTCTTTACCTACAACCCAAACCTTGGGAACTCTACCTCATCCAGGCACCTTACAAAGATGTAGATGGGAAGCAGTGACTCTCAGGCCTGGAACTCAGCAAGCTCAAGTAACCGGCTTGTGGGGCTTTCTTCATAAATGAACATTTGAGCATCACATAAATCATGAACTGTAAAAATAAAAGGGCAGATATGGTCAGAGAGCGGAAATAAGATGCATGAATGAAACAATAACAGCGGATTATAAAACAGGAAAAAAAACATTGGATAACAGGTTCTTTAAACATGACAAATGATTAATTTTTAAATTTCATATGAAATGAGATATCAGCTAAAAGTTATCTCTAGTGGTTCTCAACCTTCCTAATGGTGTGGCCCTTTAATACAGTTCCTCAGGTTGCAATGACCCCAACCATAAAGTTATTTTGTTACTACTTCATAACTGTAATTTTGCTACTGTTAATGAATCATAATATAAATATCTGGTGTGCAGGATATCTGATATGTGACCCCCAGAGAGGTTGCAACCCACAGATTGAGAGCCCTGCCTTAGACATTGCTAATTGTCTAACTATCCTCATGGAGGTGGTGAAGAAATCCATTATTTTAAAGGTTATTATTATTGTTATTATTGAGACAGGGTCTCACCGTATGTCTCTGGCTTTTGTGGATCACTATGTAGACCAGGCTGGCTTTGAACCCACAGAGATCCTCCTGCCTCTGCCTTCCAAGTACTGAGATTAAACACATGAACTGCCAGGCTTGCCCCAATTTTATATTTTGAGATTATAATATAATTACACCATTTTTTTCTTCCCCTTTTCCCTTCAGGGCCTCCCATATAACCATCCTTGCTTTTTTTTTTTTTTTTTTTTGGAATGCGTCACGAATTTGCATGTCTTCCTTGCACAAGGGCCATGCTAATCTCTGTAATGTTCCAGTTTTAGCGTATGTGCTGCCGAAGTGAGCACCTGTCCTTGTTCTTTTCAAAGTCATGACTCCCTTGTTTTATTATTGTTATAAACCTCTCTCTCCCTTACTCCCCCTCCCTTTCTCTCTCTCCGTTTGCCCTCAGTCATAAGCATAACCTGCTCAGTTTGTGTAATGTCGCTCATGTATGTTTTCAGAGCTGACTGTCTGGTATTGAATAACCAATTGGAGGGCTCTTCCCTTGGAGAAGACTTTCTCCTGGTGTCAGCATTTCTTAGTTGCCCTTAGTTCTTTGTGTGGGTCTCTCCTACCCATGTTACCGTGTCTGTGGTTGTCCTCGTTCAGCTAATGTTTAGGCAGTTGTGTTGCCGAGGCTTTATATGTCTGTTTTCTGACATTATTAGGAGACACGATCTCATACCAAACTCTGTTCCTTTGGCTCTTGCAATTCTGCCCTTTCTCCTCACTGTTCCCCGAGCTAGAGGTGTGGGGCTGTTTTGTAGATGATTGGTTTTGGTTTTCTGTAATGGTCTCTATTGAAAAAGGAAGTTTCCTTGATGAAGGGCGAGAACTACAGTCATCTGTGGGTATAAGGACAAAAATCTAGAGTGTAGTTGGGGGTTATGCTTGCTAAAGTAATGGCTGTGGATCTTCAAGATCCAGGACATCACTAGCTTTAGGTAGTTCACTAGGCTTCCAGTACCAGCTGTCGGTTACTGCCAAAATATGTGTGCCACCGCTGCACCCTTAGGGTTATCTTGCCATGTTGGCCATTGTGGTTCATAAGCTTCATGGCTGAGAAAGACTTGATTGCTTTCTCCTTTGGAGCCTGCATGGTGCCTTCTGGTACCATGAAAGCTAGTTCTCAGGGAGGAGGCTGGCCGGTCAGTTTCGACTCAGAGGGCTTTGGGCCTTGTGTCTGAAGTGCATGGTGTCTTCAGCAATAAATGCGGACCTTCACCTGTGAGGGGCAACCAAGGCCAATAGCTATAGTCAGTAATGTTTTGGGACTCTTGGACAACCCTGATCAACAACTCGAAAGAGGGCTTCTCACGTTTGGTGTTGGAGATTTTGTTAGGTGTTCTTTGGCTCATGGAGGGAGTGCCATCAGCCCAGGTGGGAAATTTTAATTTAAGCATAAATGTATATTCATGGAGTATTTATGGCTTATTGTGAATTATCAGTAGTTTAGGTAGATAGTTAATAGTATGATTCCTTACTTTCCCAGACATCCTTACTCTAGTTTTACTTCCCTCCTGTATTTATCTCCATCTCGCTACCCCCATCTAGACCCCCTGTTTTTCCATTTCCCCACAAGTCACTTTCCTTTTCTACTTTCTTGTTTCTGAAGGTACTTTAGGGTGTGTATTCACTTCTGAAGATTTGTCATTTGGGTCTGGGTTACCTCACTCAGTACAATCTTTTCTAGTTCCATTTGCCTGTAAATTGATTTTATTTTCCTTTGCAGCTGAATAGTATTTCTTAGCATATGCGTATCCCATTTCCATTATCCATTTGTCAGTTGAGCAGCATTTAGATAGTTTCCAAGAAGTTAGGTTTTTTTTAAGAGATGAAGTTGGAGAGATGGCCCAGCAGTTCCCAGCACCCACATCAGATGGATCATAACCACCTGTAACCCCAACTCCTGGGGACCTGAACCCTCTTCTGACATCAGGGGACACCAGGCATGAACAGGGCACACACATATATGCAGGCAAACACTCATTTACATAAAAACAAAATAAATCTAAAAACAAAGTTGCTTTCTCTAAAAAGGAAAAACCCTGGTAGAAACAAACCTTGTTTCTGGAAGGAAGGGCTTTATTTCAGTTTATGCTCCAGGTCTGTCACTGTGGAAAAGTCAGCAAGCAATTCAGACATTCTGCCTCCTCGTCATCCATGATTTCTGAACCTTGAGTGGGGAAGAAGGTTGAAAGATCTCATATTGTTCTATAGTGCACAGAGATCCACCTGCCTCTGATGGAATTAAAGTACACCTGGCCAGTTTCTTTAAAACCTTGATTCCAGTTCTTTGAGAAAATAACCACTAAGGAATCATAAAAGTCACCTAGCCTCTTTTTTATTTATTTATTTATTTATTTATTTATTTATTTATTTATTTACAGTTTATTCACTTTGTATTCCAGCTGTAGTCCCCTCCATCCCCTCCCAGTCCTCCCCTCCCTGCCTCTTCTCCTATGCCCCTCCCCCCAGTCCAATGATAACCAGTGATAGGGGAGGTCCTCCTTCCCTACCATCTGTTATGAAAGAAGGGGGAGACAGAAAGACCTGGAGGGGACTGGAGCTCCACAAGAAGAGCAACAGAACCAAAAATTCTGGGCAGAGTTCTTTTCTGAGACTGATACTCCAAGCAAGGATCATGCATGGAGGTAACCTAGAACCCCTGCACAGATGTAGCCCATGGCAGTTTAGTGTCCAAGTGGGTGCCCTAGTAATGGGAACAGGGGCTGTCTGACCTAGCCTCTTTTTAAATATATATATAAATATAAAAATATATATATATTTAAAAAGTGTGTGTCTTTGCCACTAGATGTCACTCATGTCCCGGGTTTTTACTATTACTTTGTGGTGTTGGCTCGTGTGTGTGTGTGTGTGTGTGTGTGTGTGTGTGTGTGTGTGTGTGTGTTAGAGAGAGAGACTGAGGAAATTTGATCAGCATCAAAGCTTCTGTCTCTCTGTCTTAATCAGGGTTTCCATTGCTGTGATAAAATTCCATGACCAAAGCTTCCTGGGGAAGAAAAGGTTATTTCACCTTCCAACTCTCAGGTCACACTTCTTCACACTTCCTCACTGAGGGAAGTCAGGCCAGGAACCTGTTGGCTGTTGCTGATGCAGAGGCCATGGAGGGGTGCTACTTACCAGTTTGCTCCTCATGGCTCAACCTGCTGTTTTATAGCACCCAGGACCATGTGTCCAGGGGCACCTCCCACAAGGACCGGGGCTCCCACGTCAACAGCTACTTAAGAAAATCTCTACAGTCAGTCTTTCATCAGATAAGGCCTTGGGACGGAGGCTTCTTTGTTCCTGTTCCTATTATTCTTTGTCCAGCACACAGGAGTATGGTAAATACCATGAAACTCCACTCACTTCCCTGGCTTTCCCGTGAAGCTGCTTTGCGTCTCTCTCACGCTGCCGTGACTCCAGAGGCCTTGGCAATAGGCATGGATGTCTGCACTGATTAAGGCTTGGTGTTAGGAATAGCTAGTAGCCATTTCTAGCCAAGCCCCCATGCCATTTTCTACTCTTCTCATACTGTGTCTGATGTCAGTCTGATTTCCCTGATGACTGGCTTGAACCGATTTCAGGCTTGAGAGGTGGGAAAGCAAGCCTTCCTACAGGTTCTTCAGTGCCACTATCCCTGGGGTGAAATGTTTTATAAAGAAACTAGAAATAATAGTTTCTCCTGGGCTTGGACTAAATCCCATTAATGTGGGCATTGCAGAGAAAGACCTTCCCCTTGTCTTAACGATTTTTTTTTTTTTCTGAGATGGACTCTTGCTGCGCAGGCATGCCTCAGACTCACTGTGTGGCTGAGGATGGCTTTGAACTCTCGATCCTCTGGCCTCCACTTCCCCATTGCCCGTGAGCACCACTGTGCCCTGTTTATACAATGCTGGGGGTAGAGCTCAGTGCATGCTGAGCAAGTGCTCTACCCTGTGTCTCCAGCCCTGATTTGTGTTAAAGCCCAAGGCTCAAAGCAGAGCTTCTCCCCTTGCCTCACCCAGCCCCGTCCCTACTTTAAAGCAACCTGTGGCTTTGGAGAAAAGGAACCTGTGCAGAGGGCTCCAGTGTGAAAAGACAGCTGTGTGGTGAGATGTGAGGACCACACGCCGGATTAGAGTGCACATGCGCAGAGCACGAGACATGATGCTAACAGATGCTCAATAAATGTGAGCCGATTCCCAACCAGACCTCCACTTAGCCTCCGAAGTGAAAGAGAGGCCTTTGTGGCAGTCTCTATCAACAAGGTGTCAAAAGAGGTGTGGAGGGGGGGGGGGCAACCTCAAGCTCCTAGAACGCTTAGCTATATCAAGTACCACTGAGGGCAAGTGAAAGTCACGAACACTGGACCTTCTTTAGACTGGGGGCCTTTCATCCTCTAAACCTTGGATCCTTCAAACCTTAACGGTGCTTCTTTTGAGTAATTGGGGCCCTGACTAGGAAACAGGCAGCCATGTTCCCTCCACCTGGACATGAACCCTTTTGCTAACTCAACTTGACAGAAGTGAGGAAACAGAAGGCGTGTGAGCTTGCTTAGATTGCCCTGGGTTGGCAGGCCAGCCAGGGCTATATAGTGAGACCCTGCCTCAAAAAGCAGAAAGAAAATCAAACAACAAAACCCAACTGGAAGAGAGACAAAACCAGCAGGTACAGAAACATAAGAAATGTGAAAAAGCAAGCAAAAAGATACCTTCAAAAGAACATAACCTTAAGCTCCTCAGTGATCCTGAATTAGGTAAACTACAAAAAGACTTAAGATTTATTTTATTTTATTTTTAGCAGAATTTGATCTACGATCTGAGAGAGCCTTCAGATTCAGGACCCATAGGGGGAAGGCAGGAGCTCAGAGGGAAAAGTCGGGAAAACTGTGTCGTAGTCTAAGAAGAGCCACACAAAACACCCACACTCCCATCTCAGATATGGATGGTTTATTGAACGCAACACCCCAAACTCCAGGACTGACCATGGTCAGGGACACAGTGGTCTCAGGAGCCTGTGACATCAACCTCTTTTCCAGAGTCAGTCTGTAAGGGCAAAAACCTCAGTTAGTTCATGCAGGGGCCATATGGGAGTACAAAGATGGTCAGTCCTGATTTGCCAGCTAGACAAGCCATTCTACCGACCTTCAATTTGATTGGTTGGGACCAAAGTTTATGGTTAGGGCCAGCTGCGCTTATGGTTGGGGAACCGCTAGGAACAAGGCCACAGAGAGGGAAGGAGACTATTCATTGCTGGTGGGATAAGAACCGGCTCTGAAGATGACCAGACAGGGCAAAGCAACACTGGTTCTTCTCACCAACAACTGCCCAGCTTTGAGGAAATATGAAATAGAACACTGTGCCATGTTGGCCAAGATTGGTGTCTGTCGCTACCATGGCAATGCTATTGAATTGAGCATATCATATGAAGAAATCTACAGAGCGTACACACTGGCTATAATGATAGGTGATTCTGATATTATTAGAAATTATTAGAAGCATGCCAGAAGAGATTGGTGAAAGTAAACCAGGAAAGCCTTTAATAAAACTTCCTACAACTTGTTTTTAAAAATAAGATATACATATTTCATTAATTTATTAATCACTTTACAGCCTGATCACAGCCCTCTCCCTCCTCACCTAAAATAACACAGATTAGAAATCATTCTAGTTAGATACAAGTAAGTTTTTATAATTTTAAGAAAATATATACCCAATTAACTTTAATAAATGAAAGTCATATATATTTTTATGTTTGGAATAGGAAACAAAAAAATATAATGTAGTAATAAAATATTATAAAAAGCAGGAGATAGAAGTAAAAACAAAAGTATGTTTCCAGCCCTATTGAAGAAATAGCTGCTTGTAAATAGCCAAATAGTCAAGAGAAAAGGCTGTGAGTGTCACTAAAGTCATGGCCCTTCCCAAATGTATAGGCTTGCTGTAGCTGCTCTATACATCGATGAAGACCTCACTCTGGAGAGTACTTGAGTAGGAAATGGTATAGCCAGCTTCTTCTTTAATGACAGAGGACAAAAGGCGATCTTTATAAATGCTCAAGACTAAAAATAGCCTATCCCTGCTCTTAGCTCTGCCTCACCTCTGCCACAATTCAACTCAAAGACACAGTATGTGAAGCACAAATAGCAGTCTTAAAAATGCTCCTTCCAAGTTATAAGAAATAGTCTTGAAGAACCAGAAGAGTTGGGGAAAGAATGTAAAGATCAGGAGGCTTCCTTGTTCAAGCATATAGTCCCACCCCTGCCAGGAAAACAACCCTAATTAAACGCAGTGGAACACCTCCCACGCCCCTCATCCACTTCTGCTCCCCAACCCTACCGTCATCCTCCACCCCCCTCACTAGCCTTTACTTCCTCACCCTACCTGCGCTCCCTGCCCCCAGCCTCTGCTGCCAAGAAAGTTGTGAAGGGGAGGGGATGGTTGGGAAGAAAATGTTCAGTGGGATGCATAAAGGAGTTAGAGGATAATGGGGGGATTTAAATCGGGTTGGGGGTGTTTGCTGATGAGATGGCTCAGTGGGTACCACACGCTGACGACTTGAGTTTGATTCCAGGGATCTACAGGGTGGAAGGAGAAAGCCAGCTTTCCACAGATTGTCTTCTAACCTTAATATGAACACGGGCTACACGACTGCCCAGCCGCCCACCCGTACATACATGGAGAAATAAGCAAACACAATAAAACCAAATAAAAAGAATTAATGGCTTGGGGGCTCCTAAGGAGTGGTGGGCACAAACTATGGAAAGAAGAAGGAGAAGATGGTGAATAATGTTATGTAGAAAAAAAAAAAAAAGAGATTTTTGCTCCAAGAAAGAGCAAAGATTTGCGATAGACTTCTCCTTCCTGCTGAGACTGTCCTTAAGGCAATGTCTCTGTGTGCAAGAACACCTGTCCTTGTGACTGCCATGTCACCCAGCAGTTACGAGCCCACTTGAGGGCCAGCTGTCTTGGGGTGTTGTGCTATAACCCTCTTCCTACTTGAGATAACCATTTCACAATGGCACATCTGCCTGGGAAGGATCTTTAACTTTCATAAACTTTTTTTTTTTTTTTTTTTTTAGTTTTAGTTTTTGTTGTTGTTGTTTCTTCTGAGACATGGTTTCTCTGTGTAGCCCTGGCTGTCCTTGACTCGCTTTGTAGACCAAGCTGGCCTCAGACTCACAGAGATTGCCTGCCTCTGCCTCCCAGAGTGCTGGGATTACAGGTGTGTGCCACTGTGCCCGGCTTCACAAACTTTTTTGAATCAGCAAAATGAAAAAAAAAAAAAAATAGACCTCAGAGACTGCCACTCCAGTTCCTGGCCCTCTACATGGGTAATGAAGAGAGTCCAGGAAAACCTCATCGATGCTGGCTGTTGGCAATCCTTTTCTCATGCCTATGGCACTCTGGGAAATGTCCACAGGCAAAGCTTTGAGAGCTTGGCTCAGTCGGAAAATACATAGGCAAGTTCCAGAGACCCAAATGGTTAGCATGTGCTACCTACATGAAAACATGGAGGTTCTAGATGTGTTTCTCTTCTGTATTGTTTCCTTGGGAAATATACATTTCAAAACTTCCTTTTGATACAGAATTAATATACTCCTTTCAGGAAATACTGAAAGGCGTTAAGAAGAAATGAAGAATTGCTCACAGACACACAGCAAAGATGACCACTGTTTCCACTTGCTAGCCTGATTTTGTCTCTTGCCTGGTTCTTGTCCATGTATGGAATAGGGCATCAGCATGAATAGCAGTCTTAAAAATCTTAAACATCTAAGGAAAATGTTCTTAGCATCTCTTTGCCAGCCTTTATGTCCTTACTTATGTATGTATGTATGTATGACCAGGGACAAGCAGTATTGACAAGGTTTGGGATAGGGAGGAGGGTAACAATGGTGATCTCCACAATAATGAGAGGTGTGAGATGGAAGAGGAGCAGGGGCAGGTGTCGTTAAAACACGGTGACTGTAGAGGCAGCCACACTAGTGGGTGGGCTGGAGAGTCGTTTGGTAGAGATTGGTCTTTGGGGGAGTGACATCACAGTGGATAGATATGCTGCTGACTAGGAGCAAGGCTGGGTTTATATATTAAAGCTTCATTTCTTCACGGGCAAGGTCAGAAGACCTTTCTTTATGCTAGATTGGGTTTTTGATTCCTGCCAGTTTCCATGGCAATTAATTTCAAAGCCTACTGCTTGCTAACTGCCTGTAAACCTTAACCATGGGCTCACCCCTCTCCAAGTTTCATTAAGCAGTAAGTGACCACTGGTTTATTTTGATAGCTGGAAGGGATAAGGAAATATGAAGGAAAAACCAAAAGCTTTCCAAAGGTTAGCTCTATAGCTTATCTCCCATTTCTCTTTGAAACGGGATTTCGCTACAGGTTGCCCAAGCAGACTTGAAGGGACTCCTGATCCTCCAGCCCCTGTCTCTAGAGTGATGAGACTGCAGGTACACAGCACCATAGCTGTCCTTGTTTTTGATCACTGAAAGAGTCTCTAGAAATCTCTGCTCTGCCCTGGAAAGATATGACCAAGGGAACCGATTCTCAAAATGGTGCAGACAACTCAGGAGGAGCAGTAGGCACACTGTCTAAAGTGATTTAAGGTGCATTTTGTGGGAAGAACAAACTCTCCTGATGCCTGAGTGAGGGTTGGCTTGGGACTTCCAGAACTTGGTTGGGTAACTGGAGGGAGACTGAGAGGAGCTACCTCACTCACTAGCCACCTGGATTTGAACTTGTCATTCTCGGTCTTAGGTTTGCCAACCTTAGCACTGCTGACATTTGGGCTGGATACTCTGTTGTGAAGTTCTGTTATCTACCAGGGATCTCTTGCAGCATTGCTCTCCGGGGTTGATGAGATGTCAGTACTAAATGTCTTCTCTCATTTATGATAACTAACATTTCTCTACAAATGTTAGATGTCTCCTGAAGGATAAGATCACCCCATCTCCAACTTGTTGGAAAGCACCAGGTCATCCTGAACAAAAGAGGGCTAAGGCCACACAGAGGCTTAATCCCGGTACTTGTAGGTGGAGACATGGTTTAAGGAAAGCCTCTTACTAATCTCTATATGACAAACAAAACTTTACTCACATTTCCTGGAATGTATTAAGTTTGACTCTTGTCCCCAATGACACTTCTCCACCACTGATGTCACCCAAACCCTTAGATCTTCTACAATCTCTTTGTGCCACTGTTTTGTGTTCCTTTGTTTGGGAAGGGTTTCTGCTTGTAGACTAGGAAGTTTTTATTTGTTTGTTTGTTTGTTTGGGACAGGGTTTCTCTGTATAGCCTTGGCTATCCTGAACTCAAGCTGTAGACCAGGCTGGCCTCAAACTCATAGAGATCTGCCTGCCTCTGCCACCCAGAGTGCTGGGATCACAGGTGTGTGCCCAGCTTGGAGAGTTTGTTATTGTTGTTGTTGCTGTTTTGTGTGTGCGTGTGTGTGTGTGTGTGTGTGTGTGTGTTTTAAAGAGTCATTGCCTATAGTATCACTGAGATTTTTAAAGATGGATTCAAGGTGGCTAATTCAAGATGTCCAGTTCCTACCTCCTTCCCCATAAAAATCACCAACATAGAGCCACAGAGTAACATTTGAGGGGAATGACCATGAGATAACACTAGGAAACAACGTGAATGAAAATAGAACCATTAAAATTTGGAGACTAGGTGGCTAGATGGTAGTGGCCTTTAACTCCAGCACTCTGGAGGCAGAGCAGGCAGATTTCTGTGAGTTTGAGGTCATCTTGGTCTACAGAGTTCGTTCCAGGACAGCCAGGGGCACACAGAGAAACCATGTCTCAAAAAAAAAAAAAAAAAAAAAAAAAACAACCTAATAATAATAATAATAATAATTTTTAAAAATGCAGAGACTTAGAGCCAGGTAGTGGTGGAGCACACCTTTAATCCCAGAACTCTAGAGGCAGAGAGAGGCAAGTACAAAATCTTGTCTCAAAAGAAAAAAAAAAAAAAACACAAAACACACAAAAGAAGTAGAGACTTGGGATCAGCATAGGAAGAGAAACATGATGCTCCAAGGACCGCCACCCAGTCTGATGAAGTGACAAAAGAGAGGGTCCCAGAAAACTACATCACTGTAAAGCAGTAATCCTAAGTCAAAGTTTCACAATGCTAACAGGTTGGTAGCCCACTGAGATAAGTCCCTAAAACCTGCAGAGCACCGTATCTTAGAAATAAAGATTATGTGACCTTCAAGGAACCCCCAACATACTACAGGTTGTAGCTGTCTTGAGAAAGGAACTGTCATCTGAATTCTGGAGGCTTTAGGGTTCGGGAACCCTTGCATATTCCCTTTACTGGGATTCCACGGATGTTTTCACTGCACCGGCATGGGGAACAAGGGTAGCATCTCTACGGCCCAACTTGGGCTCAGCAGAGTAAATGTGACGTAAGTCAGGGACCAGGAGATCACAGCACTTCTTGCCCTCTGAGCCTGCATGGCCAGCCACGTGCAAACCTGCAGCAGGACTGAGGGCATATGTCCATGTGGCCTCTGAAGCCCTTTCTTTTTGTGCTATATAGCATGGCCTAACTATAGATAAAAACATAAATTTCTCCAAAAAAGTATAGAGAAAAATATTTATGGCCTTGGATTAGGATGTGATAACTGGGAAATATTTGTAAATCTGATTACAAATGTTTATTTAGAAGACAGAAAGCAAAAAGCCTACAAAACACATGTCTGATCAGAGATATAGATCCCGAAGCTCTAATTCTTGGACCTCATTTTCTGTAACCAAACAAAGAGATAGGCAAAAGATGTGAATAGATACTTTACCAAAGTCATACAAGCGGTAAATAAAACATTTTTTTTAAATGTCCAATCCTATAAGTCACTGGGGAGATGTGATTTATTGCTTCTGTGAGAAACCAGGCCTAGTAGCTCAAGCTTGCAACTCCAGCATTTGGATGGCCCCGGTTACATAGTGAATCTCAGGCCAGCTGAGGCTAGAGTAAGACCTTGTTTCAAAAAATAAAAATAAAACCTTAATGAGACGCCATTACTTCTTTCTAAGAATGGCTAAGAGTTAAAGAAGCTTGAAAATGAAGTCACAGAGGGCAAATCCTGTTTACCTCTGACAGGCCTGAAGAATTCTGCAACCACACAACTTAGCACTTTCTTCTAAAATTATACCATGCATTTACTGTGTGATGAAATTATTTCAGTCCTCAGTACACAGCCAGGAGAAATGTCCACAAGAGAGCCTTTAATTTGAACATGTAGTCTTATTTGTAATTTGCAAAGCTGGAAACAGTCTGGATATATGAAGGTTAATTTATGGATAATGTGTGGTGGCTACAGCAGAGTAAATGAATTAACTAATATCCCAGGAGACATTTGTACACCTTAAAAGCATCATCAGAGTGTGGTAAGCAGATATCAAAGACCTTGTGATTTCACTTGCAGGTCATTTCAAAGAATTGAACACTGTCGTGACAGGAAGTGCACAAGAGCTGCTGCAGGCTGAAAATCAAGGAAAGAATTGACTGATAAGAAGCCCAACAACTTTTTAAAAAGATTCTCAGTTATGTGTTTTTAGGTATGTCTGTGTGCATGTGATCAAGGGTGTCCATGGAGACCAGAAGAGTATGCAAGATCCCCTGGAGCTAGAGTGGTAAGGATTGTGAGCCACCTGATATGGATGCTGGGAACTGAACTTGGGGCCTCAGTAAGAGCAAAACATATATACTCTTAACTGCACAGCCATCTCTCTACCTCTCTCCTAACCCCCTACCAGCAGAAGCTGTTAGGGAAATGAGTGTTCTATATCTTGATTTTGTTGGGTTTCATTGTACAAAATGATCCAGTATACTATAGGAATCATCCATCTATACAGTTAAGAAGATGAAGGATGGGGCTGATACCATTATGTATATCCTAGATCCTAATCTGTGGTCAGAATATCACAGACACATAGAATGGAAACACAGATGTGTCATCTTATTTCGACTTGTAAATCTAGAGCTAATTGTGAGAAATATGCAGGAGTTTAGGAGTAGAAGCCTTTTGGAAGGTTGGGAATCAGACTCAGGAGTAGAGTCAGCAGTCAATCACACGTTCCTTGCTTTAATAAATATCAAGATTATGCGTTCTTTTGAAAGTGCAAATGTGAGGGAAGTAGAGTAGGGGAAACAGGGAGGGAGGGTAGGGCTGGGAGGAGACAAGAGATGGGCTATGACTGGTATGTAAAATCATTTCTTTTGTTAAAGTGAAAATGTTTGACATGAAAGAGTGCTTCAGTCTAGTGGAGAAAAAAAAATGTTTAAAGTACTAAAAAAAAAATCTCAGACCAAGAGAAATTGGTTCCTCCTCCTCCTCCTCCTCTTCTTCTCAATGAAACTGGAACCCTCTTGGTGTAGGAAACTCCATCAGGCCCATAGCTACATCCCACAACCTAGGTGATATTCAATAAGACTTCACTAGAAGACCATAGTTTGTAAGCAGCTGTACACATCAAACAAACTGTGTCTAATTTGAAAAGTATGTTGTTTCTCCCCGAAGAATGCACGCCAGCAACATGGCGAACAGACTTGGCTATCTCGATGTGCTAAGCTATGCACTATGAATTTTACACTCTTCTTCATGGGTGCTATACTCCAGCAACTTCTTTTCACATTGTGTGTGTGTTTTGCACATAGGCAAGAGTGCAGTGAGCACACATGGAGGCCAGAAGGTAACTTGCTAGGGTTAATTCTCTCTTTCTACCATGTGGGTTCCAAGGATTGAAGTGATGTCAGCAGGCCTGGTGGCAAGCACCCTTAGCCGCTACACCATCTCACTGGCTTCCTCAACAACCCTTCAAAATGCATCAAATGGTTTTGTTAGTTCCCTCCGAAAGACCACGCTGAACAGCTGTATGGGAACACACACAGACTTAGCAAAGACACCAAGAGCTAGCTGAGAGATCAGCTTTGAGATGTGGAAGGGCCTTGAGGTGGGGTGGGATTGGACCTTCTGAAGTTCTGCTCTCTGGCCTGCATGTACTTATACAAGCATTTGCAGTGTAACTGTGCTAGAGTAAGTATTTAGTTTTCTGCATTTATACCAAAGAATTTACCAGAGTCAAACAATGTGAATGACTACGCCTGGGGACTACTTAATTATATAACATGAATCACTGTGTGCCATTGAAAAGGAAGCCACTCAAGCCCCCATATGCTTATAAAGGTCCAGCATCCAATTGTAACCTAAAATGGAAAGAGCCAGGGTAGATAACAGATAAGACACCACACACAGGCACATAATACATATAGAAAACGGTATATTTTATGTTATGTATAATAATATTTACATATGTCTCTAGAAAATATCATTAATCTATGGAGTAGACAAGAAAGCTTTTAGTATTTCAGAGGACTGGAGCCACAAGAAACATTTATTTATGAATCTTGTATCGTACACATTAGTTTCAAATCAAATTGTGAAGGTTATTTAGTAAACACGTGCTTATGGCAAGGTTCATTCCAGATTTTGTGCTGGGCTGTCTTTACCGAAGAGTACTTAGGCGGAGAATAGGGACTGACTAGCTAACTAAGGAGCAGAGGCTTCGTATTCAGCTGTTTGGATCTTTGGTACTGAGCCAAAAGCCCAGTTGAGCACCACACGCTAAGTTTATGTGGAATTATGTTCCACAGTGCAGCTGTGCCTCTTAGCCTCCACAAAGAATATTCTAAATTTGTTGGAGACAGGTTCACACTATGTCCCCTGGACTGACCTCAACCTCATGATCCTTCTGCCTCAGGCTCCTGAGTTCTGGGGTTACAGGTGTGCGCTGCTATGCCCAGCAAAGCTTTGCAATTGAAATGTGTTGCTGGGGATTGAACCCAGGGCTTCGACATGCTAAGGAAGTTCTCAATCACTGAGCCATACCCCAAGCCCTTCACAAAGACTGTTAAGTAAGGATTTTCTCATATATGAACCGGACACTGAGACATCATAAAGGATAAAAATGAACAGAACAGAGTCTTAGCCGTTGTAGAAGAAGTCATTAAGAAGGAGAAAGGGAAGGAGAGGTGAGTCCCATTCTCTTCCTGTGTCCGTTTGTTTTCTGATCTTTATAAATAGGATGAGGTCATGCTTCTTGTTTTGACAAGTCACAAATCTAGAAAAGACATTTTAAAAAACTAAACAAAATATTAAATACTTCTTTGGAAAAGTATTCAGCTCCACACCTCCACAGTTCTTATGTCATCTTCCTGTTCCTTCATTTTTGGTTCCCCAAAAGGCATAGACGAAACACTAAGTTGATGTGTGTAAACCACAGTAAGACCCCTCCAGACAGCTCTGCTGAGGGGCTAAATCTCCAAAGCACATCGACAAGGCATCAGAGAGCATTTCAACCTACAAAGCAAGTGAGCTTTAAAAAACAACAACAGCAACAACTTTTTTTTTTCTTTCTTCTTTTGGGGGGTGGGATGTGATGGATGTTGAGACAGGGTTTCTCTGTGTAGCCCTGGCTGTCTTGGAATTCACTATGTAGACTAGCCTGACCTTGAACTCACAGAAATCCAACTGCCTCTGCCTCCTGAGTGCTGGATGAGAGGCATGTGCCACCAGGCCTGGCACAAGTGACTTTCTGTTCCATACTAAGGAGAAACACACTAGAAAAGACAGCTTTTTTTTTTGGGGGGGGGGGGGAAGCTTTGTCTACTCCTTGTCAGGACTCCAACATTTCTCTGGGGCCGTGTTTTGAAACCCATCTTCTGAGGAAATCCTTCCAGCCCTTTAATGAATCACGATTAGGGGAGGGCGTATTTGAGTCACCTCAAAGGACAGAAGTTGAGGAGCATTTCATTGTTGAAGTGCTCCAAGCCCGTGTGTACCATCTCTTCATCGAAATCCCACTTTCCGGGCAGTGAGTATTGCTGCTGTGGATGCGAGCCGTAGGAGAGCAGAAAGGGGTCCTGCTGCGGTGAGTGGTATGTGAGGGAAGGGACGTAGCTGTTGAAATCCATGGGCACTTTCTCTTCGTAGGGTTCGCCACCTGGATTGGACCACAAGGGATGGAAGCCGGGCTGGGCCGCAGGTGGTTCCAGGGGAATCTGCTGGGGGAAGTGCTCCAAAGCATTCTGGGAGGGAAAGAAGTCACAGGGCCAGTTGGTCACGGGCAGAGCAGGATAGCTGGGGTAGTAGGCGTCATCGTTAGGATTCCTCCCCAGGGCAGCGTTCTTATTCCAGGCCTGCAGATCGTCATAATCTGCATACATCCCAGGGACAGGAGGCTGAAACTGCTCTTCGCCGCCGCCGCCGCCGCCGCCGTACATCCTGCTGCTGGGGAATTTGCATTTCTCATAGAGCTTAGCGGAGTCCAGGGTGGAAGCCGGATCTTCCAGCTCAGTGGTTCCCCCCAAATCGTAACTCTTGGGGAAGGATAGACAATCATTCAGGGAGTTCTGCTGGGGGGCGTTAGCTATTAAAGGTGCGCTGTAACTGCTGGGCAGTTGGACGCCTTCCTGGAATGACCAAGTTAAAGGTAAACTCCCCTGACTCGGTATTTCACCTGGAAGAGCCTGGAAAGGGAAACGAACACTCATGTTAATAAGTTAAGCAAATCCACATGGCCACCCCAGGCACCCCTGAGTTATTCCGCAAATATCCCTAGATAGGATCGCCCTCATTCCTTGCATGCTTCGACCGCGGGCACGGCTTCTCTGTGAGAGGAGACTGACTCCCATTCCAGTTCACGACTTCCCAACCTGCGAAGTGCCCGCGGCCCTCTGTGGACACGCTGGATGTTTGATAGCCTCACACTCAGACATCAGGCACCTCACTGTTCTTTTGAGGCATTCATAAGGGACTATTTAAGAAAAACAAACAGCTCTGCAGCTTCAGAGATTTATACTAGAACCGGTATGAACTCGAAGAGCTACCCCTCAGCCCACTTCTGCCTCCCCCCTTTTCCTTCTCCCCAACCTGGACTATTCTAGTTCTTAGTGTGAGAGATCAGGGTATTGTTGAATTGTTTTTCTCCCTTAGAGACCTTTCTCTGAGCTCATGGGAACGGCAAAGAATAGAACACAAACTGGTCAGCTTCAATTTCTTCGTATAAGTGGAGTAACTGTCATCCCCAGGTAGTCACAGGAGAAGGAGCAGCTAAGTAATTATATTGTTCTCTCCTCACAAGAGCATCGCCTGAGGGGAGGAGAGAGGTTCTCTCCAAGTAGAGAGGCTGCAAAGAATGACGAGGAGCAGCCAAGTGGATTTGAGAGCTCAAGGTCTCTTGCAACGGACTAAATCACAATTTCTTCTAGATAAGGTACACTTGGAGCTTTGCAACAGGAATTAATATTACATCAAAGAGATAAATATGTGACGCCATGAGGCCCATGCAGGGATGGGCTTCCCTCTACCACTGGGGTGGCCATCGTTTTCAGAAACTTTTATTTTAAACAGTTCCACTGTGTAGCTCAGGCTGGTTTCGAATTCTGGATCCTGAATGTTGGTAAATACTCAGTGTCCCAAGAGCTGGTATCACACTAAAACCCACCCACCTTAACAACTGATTATTTAGAACAGTGGTTCTCAACTGTGGGTCATGACCCATTTGGGAATTACATATCAGTTATCCTGACTTCAGATATGTATATTACTACTCATAACAGTAGCGGAATCACAGCGATGAGGTAGCAATGAAATAATTTTATGGTTGGGGGTCAGCACAACATGAGGGACTGTATTAAAGGGTCACAGCTTTAGGAATGTTGAAAAACACAGATTTAGGTGAAATCAGACGCATTCAGGGTAGGATGGCTGTAATTATTTAGGCCAGTTAAGAAAACAATGTTTTAGGAATGTGTGGAAGTTTGAAAACAAAAACAAAATTCCAAAAGCATAAAGCTAATAACATTTGTAAAGATTATTTTGATTAATTCTGAGTGTACTGAAATTAAAACGTGGGGCTGGAGAGATGACTCAGAGGTTAAGAACACTGGCTGTTCTACCAAAGGTCCTGAGTTCAGTTCCCAGCAACCACGTGGTGGCTCACAACCATCTAAAATGAGATCTGGTGCCCTCTCCTGGTGCACAGGCACACATGCAGGCAGAACGCTGTATACATAATAAATAAGTAATTAAAAAAAAAGAAATTAAAACATAGAGTTGCCAAATATAAGTTAAATACAAATTCAGGCCTCTAAAAAAAAAACCCAAAAAACAAAACAAACAAACAAACAAACAACCCCCCCCAAAAAAAAAACCAAACCTCACAGTAGGGATGATGAGTCCATGATTATACTGAATATTTGCAAGCTTCCTTCAGATAGGCTAAACCTTAAGAGTACCATTTCAGATTCAGTTTGCCCCATGAGTGCTTGCTTTCACTGGTCAGTAAAGGACTGGGGCCATCTACCATGCCCACTGCAGGGAAGAGGCCTTGATATAGGGGCCTGAGCACACTTGGGGGCAGCTGACCTTTGTTTCTGGATTCGCCTTCATCCGTAAGGAGCTGGAGGCAGACGCCATGTGCACTTTCTTCATTGCTCTTCTTGCCTCTGCTTCTAGCTTGGTTTCTGGCTTGGGATGATCATGCTCTCCTTTTGACTGAGGAGAGATAATAATAATAATAATAATAATAATAATAATAATAATAATAACCGAGCTGCACTTCACAAGGTGTAGCTTTTCGTTCTCTGTATTGTCCTCTCTGTGACCCCGGTTAGCAAGGTCGCCTGCTGCATCAGAAACTCTTCCCAGGCCCACAGTGCCCACGCCTGCCTCCTGTCCTATGCAGTCTCTTCCTTACGTGATCTCCGTCTCCCATCGTGTCTCGGAGCGTGTGCCAGCCACGTTCATCTCCTCTCACTTATTGACTCAACGCTTACATACATACTGTGATTTCCAATCCTGTTTACAGAATAACAAACTGAGGTCTAGAGAGGATACCATCTGGATAACTTCCCTCAGGAAGCAGGGCTCTGGGGTCTCCACAGCCAACGTGGGAACCCGGTGTGAAACATTCCGCCCTTGCGTGAGCTGGCGATTTTAAGGGGCTGGTAGCTGGGAGCAGCTACGGCACAGCCTGGCAGATGACTCCTGGGCAGGGCTGTGTCTTCGGGAGAGCTGGTTTGTCAGTCCCTCCACAGACTGTCCTGTGCCAGAACCAATTCTTGACGTGTTTACATCCAGGCCCCCCACGATTGTTTCTTACAAAGCTTGCAGGAGGCTGGGATCTTGAGGAAGAATCAGGTTGTTCACTGGATGTAGGGCTCGTTCTGGCTCGGCACTGGCACTCAAGCTGGGGTTTGCGGAAGGCTACGAGCCGAATGCTGTCTGTCCAGTGCTGAGCTAGGCATCACCTCCCCTCGGGAGCGGGGTCACTCAGCCTGCCCGGGTTCCCGGGGCTTCACCTCCGGTAAAGTAGGGCGTGAGGGCGTTTGTCCCTCCAGAGGGACAGTCTCCTGTAGCCCTGGACCCCCAACCACCAATCAAAATTCCTCTATGGGAGGCAGGATAGACAGCCGCCACATGAAAGGGAACAGAACAAGTAACTCAAACCCAACCTGGAAAAATATGAAGCGCCCGTCGTGCCTCCAGAAGTTGGTGACCGGGAAGCCCCCATGGCCTCGGCAGGGAATGAGCTTCAGCGGCCCATTGCAGTTGGGACAACACTTCCCTGCAGAAGGAGCAACGGAAGTGACGGAAGAGTCAGCTGATTCTGAGTCTGCGCAGCCCGGCTGGCTTGGATGCCAGGCTAGTGGAGGGGAACCCAGAGCAAAGGCCCTTCCCTCCGCTGGATCTTACCCACGACCCCAGCACTCTGCCTACCAAGGGCCATCTGGGTTCACACGTGGCTGCAGCCAGCAGCTGCCCGACAAGTGGGATTGTTTTACAGCTCAAAGCATTCTGCAGAGCAGAACGCCTCCCTACGCACCTACTAATATTAAGTGTTCTTTATTTATAGAAAAGGTATTTTGAGATTAGTAACTCAGATTTAAGGGCAAAGTCACATGGGAGAGAGACGACACCGCCGCTAAAATTTCGCTGAGAGAGGAAGATTTGAGGACACCTTACTAGGAGAGAACACGACGTACCTTTGAGGTGTAAAGTGGGTGAGGGGTAGGAAGCCTGGGGTCATCTATTTCACGACCCAATGAGTATGACAGAGAGAGAGAGAGAGAGAGAGAGAGAGAGAGAGAGAGAAAGAGAGAGAGAGAGAGAGAGAGAGAGAGAGAGAGAGAGAAGACTCCCGCAGGTAACTACGGCCTACATCTAAATGGACAAAGTTGAGTTTCCGAATTTCGCCCTGGGGTGCCAGTCCCGAAGAATCAGTTCACCGGTATCTCCCCCAGGACTCGGGGGCCAGGTGGCAAGTCTGTATGCTAACTTCTCTTGACGGTTCCATGAATCAACCTCCCCCAAGGCAAAGGCCATTCCAGGCAGATAGGTGGCTTCTCCTTAGAGAGTGCTCAAGGCCCTGCCTGCCCCTCAGCTCCAGTGGGAGGGTTGGCCGCGCCCTTGGGACACGCCCACCCTGGTAGGAGCATCTATGTGGTCTCTTGCCGACCTCCCCTCCCCACAGCCTCACTCACTCTGCTGCTTCTGCCTGGCTTTGTCACAGATGGCGGGCCTCAGGTAGATCTTGCGGCCCTCCTCGGTCGAACAGTCCCGGCTGCACACGACCACGCCCAGGCACGATTTCTTGAGGATGCGCGAGTTGTGGTTGTTGGTGTTGCGCATGGCCCAGCTGCTCAGGTGGCGCTGCGCGTTCCTGTCCTCCGAGCTGTAGATGTGTTTCACATACGAGTCCGGCCACTCCTGGAACCAGTCGGTTTTCTTCACGTTCTGACGGAGGAGACACACGGAGGTTCCGGTACAGTTTGATCCAGAGAAAACCCAACCCGTCTGCCTCTGTAGAGCTATGATACATGTACAAAATGTCTGGGGCCACAGGAGGCAGAGCAAGGGGCCTTACCCGAATTTAATCCTGGTGGTGATCTGTGAGCCCCAACAGTGGCTGGCTTACAACCTTCCTGATGCTGCCATCTTTTAATACAATTCTTCGTGTTGGTGACCCCCAACCACGAAATTATTTTTGTTGCCACTTCATAACTCTAATTTTGCTACTGTTATGAACCCTAATGGAAATATCTGTGTTTTCTGACGGTCTTAGGGCAGCTCTGAAAGGTCTTCCACCCTCAAAGGAGTCAGGACCCACCGGTTGAGAACCGCTGGTAGCGGTGTCTTTCGCGCCTATCAAGCATTTGGCCACGGCCTTTATGAATCCTGCTGTTTCTCCAGCGCTTGGAGATATCAGTAAGCAAGAGTTTTTGAGTGAGGTCATCTCGTCATGCGTACATAATGACGATGGAAAGCGCAGTGAGATAATGCCTCATGCCACGTTGGCTACCATCTAGGTACCATCTAGGGAATCACAAAGCCACAAGCAAGGCAGAGCTCTGCTTCAAAGAGGTGCGGAAATGCACTTTTTTTCCTTCATGGACAGTTTCCTTGTTTTTCTCTACCCCACAGACATGCAGAGGACTCAAGACGAGTCTCTGTTCTTGCCCGGTACTGCCCTGTTCCCTGCACCTGAGCATCTGACTGGTCTCTGTTGGGCAAGGTCAGACCTGTGGGAGCTACCCAGGCCAACTCTCAACGCAGTTGGGGTGGCAGATTTTGAACCACAATACAATCACGCTATAAAAAGGTCCTTTGGAGATTGAGTTACTTTGCTTTCCGTTTTGTTTCTGCAGGTGGAAAACAGAGGTGGTGAAACCCTCCCACTTGAGGAGTTCTGAGGATTAATTATGCATGTAAAATGCTTGCCTCAGCACCTAGCCAGCTGTGGGCTGTGAATAAATGGAGCTGCTGGGTGTGGCTCATTTTCCCAGACTCCACAACCAGGACAGATGCTGCCTGTGACAGATCCTGCCTAGCTCTTAGAAAGAGAGCTATCCTAATTTGGCTCTGTGCCCATCATCACGACTCTCAGAGACCTGACATAAAAATAAGAAGAGTTTTCATTGAGAAGATTCTCAAAGGTCAAGGTAAAAGATTCTCAAAGGTCAAGGTAGAAGATTCTGGAAAAAACAGAAAAAGAAATCAAGGTACCAATCCTTTACTTTCCCAAGAAGAAAGCGCAGAATATTAATTAGCAAAGCCAAGGAATGTCTGAAGACAAACATCAGCGAGCATAAGGATGGGTGAGCATTCCCTAGGTTAGACTTCTGTCCCAGAAGGAAGAGGATCAAGGAGTGTGTTCCTGGAGGGCCCCCCTGCAGCCCAGCGGGCAGCTGCAATTCTTCCCTTTTGGAAGGCACAGCCAGGGAAGATGCCCAGCTGTCTGCCTTTTCTATCATTCTGTCTCCTACTAGAGACCCTGGCAACTGTGGCCTTATACACCTCGGTGTCTATATGAGAACATCCTAAAACCTCGACCCCCATCTTCTCTTCCTTTTTTCCTGCTGACTGAAATTCAGATCATTGCTTTCCAGCTTTCTCTCACAGAAAAACATAGAGAAATAGTTTACTTTATTTTTTAAAAAAGATTTATTTTACTTTTTTGTTATATGTTCATGTGGAGAGAGATATGTGTGCGTAAGTGCAGGTACCCAGTGTGGGTGCTGGGAACTGAACCCCAGCCCTCTGCCAGAGCTGCAAGCACCCTTAATGTCTGAGCCATCACTCCAACCCCAGGTATGTTACCTTTGAATGATTGTTTACCTTTAATCATTTGAGCTATAAAGAATTGGTGGATTTGATTTGTATTATTCTAATATGACACACAGTTGTCAAGACAGGAGAGACGAAGTCAGACATTTAGAGGAAAGCATAGATTTTGATGTGAGTGCCTCACTCCCATCCTCGCTGGTCAGAACTACAAACCCATGAGCCAGGAGAAGTGAAATGTATCCCTAGTTTTCTAGCTGCATTAATAAGGGAGACATGCATGAAGTGCAGAAACTGCTAGAAGGAAAAGTGAACTCGCCAAGCTCTTCTCTTGGCTAGTTTATTCATTCTGTCATTTGCCTGGACGTTCAGTGGAATCCTTGGCAACTTTTTATATTAAAATGGGGGGGGCGGGGCTTGAATAAAGTTGTCCCAAATGTTCAAGAACCAAAGAAGCAAGAGGAGGGCATTTCTGAACGCCCTCATAATTTTTAAATTGTAAAAGCACCAAAAAAGTCATTTTAAAACCAAGAACAAGGCTTCTTAACCTTACTAGCAATTTCCAGAAGACGCTCCCTGTTTTTTCCAGAACTTTTGTTAATTTAATTTCTAACTTTTCATAAAACACTTTCTTTTTTTTCAGACACTTTGTTTACTTTAATTTCTAACTCTTCATGAGTAACTTTTTGTTTTTGCTCTTGGTTAAGAGGTTTATAATTGAAAGGGAACATCCTTAAGTTTTCCAACATGCCACATCTAAAAAAATTTATATTTTATCATCTTCTAGGTAGCATCATTAGGAATGTAATTGGTATTCTGTGATTTCTCTGCATAATGTAATCCTATAATTTACTCAGGTAAACTTTCAGATGTTGTATGAAAACACAGTGCACTCTTTATATGACCTTCATTTTAATTTAATTTAGTCATTTGAAGTTGCAATAGATTATCATAAAATGATATGTTACTATATATAAATTTATATATGTAAAAATTTGTATATATATAAAAGTGTGGGTATATATGTGTGTATATATACATATATATATATATATAACTAATAAAATCAATTTCTTAAATAAGATATCAAAACACTCACGTTGTGAGCTAAGAGAGGTGGGTTTTGCCTATAACTTTAGCAGCTATGAGGCTAAGACATAAGAATTGCTTACAGGCATGTGGCTTTGCTTCCTGGGCTCTTTCCTCCCTCATTTTCTCTTTGCTGCCAGACCTTCGCCATTATGAATTGCACGCCCACTCCCGGGAAGGGCCTGTCCCAGTCAGTGCTGCCCTACGGCAGTAGTGTCCCCACATGTCTGAAGTTGACATCTGAAGGAACAGATTTACAGACTGGCCAAGAAGCACCTGACTCCCTCCCAGATAGTTGTGATCCTGAGGGACTCACGTGGCGAGGCGCAGGTCCGTTTTGTGACTGGTAATTAAATCTTGAGAATCCTTAAGTCCAAAGGCCTTGCCCCTGACCTCCCTGAGGATCTCTACCATTGGATTAAGAAAGCCGTTGCTGTCCGGAAGCATCTTGAGAGGAACAGAAAGGATAAGGATGCTAAATTCCCCCTGATTCTGATAGAGAGCAGAATTCACCTTTTGGCTCATCACTATAAGACTAAGTGGGTACTCCCGCCCAATTGGAAATACGAGTTTTCCACAGCTTCTTTTCGCTAGTGGCATAAATTCTCTTGTGTACAAAGCAATAAAATCATAAAATCATTTTGAATAATGAAAAAGAAAGAAAAAAGAATTTCTTCCAGACCAAAGCCAGCATGGGTTATATTGTGAAACCATCTCAAAAAATAAAAAGAAAAGAAAAAAAAGAAACAAAACAAAACAAAAATTTCCATCATGGTATTACATTAAAATTCCTTTTCAGTCTTAGTATAGTCAACTTTTGTATAAAACAATTGTCTTTCAGCATAAATAGCTTTTTTTTTCATAAAAAGCTTATTAACCCTTTCCATGAGGTAAACCCATATAGAATAAGGACATCAAATACAATAGATAGATGATAGATAGATAGATAGATGATAGATAGATAGATAGATAGATAGATAGATAGATAGATAGATAGATAAAAGCAAACAAGGGCTCATCTAGCCCAAGTTACTTTTCAAATCACTATGTAGCTAAAGCTGGCCTTCTGCTAGGATCACAGGAATAGGACAACACACCCAGCTTGTCAAACAGGCACTTTCAGTGAATCTGGTACAAGATTAAATGTTGCTTACTAAAACAAAACAAAAATATGTCAGGTGTGGCACACACCTTTAATCCTAGCACTCAGGAGGCAGAGGTAGGCAGGTCTCTGAGTTTACTGCCATCCTGGTCTACATAGTAGCCAGCCAAGGCTACATAGTGAAACCCTGTAACAGCAACAACAAAAGAAACAGAATATATTGTTATTTAGACCCTACAGATAACTTTTTGGAGCGAATCTGCCTCTTCCAGGTCAGATGGAATTCTAAATGTCTTCAGGAGTCAACAAACATCTTTGCGTTAAAAACTGCTCTCTAGAGTAATCCTCCTATTCCTAACCGCGGAATGACCGGCCATATTGCTAGACCAAGTTTCTCCAGTTTTTAATTTTTGCGCTTTCTGTCACCACCATCTCCTCTCTCTTCTCCTCTCCCTTCCCTTTCCCACTCCTATCATCCAAGCCAAGGATGTGTGGTGGGTGAGAGTCTATCATTCCAGATGCAGGGATGTTCCCATCAACATCACACCAGAAGCTCTGGGTAGAACCCAGACCTGATACCGAGGGTTCCGGTAATCATGGGTGTCCATATAGGTGGAGCTGTCCAGGAGGACAAATAGGAGGTGGACAGAGACGGTGAAGTTACAGATGTCTGCATGAGAAGTAACGCGACCTAGCCATCAGGACAATAGTGACTGATGAAGAATACAGAATCGGGTTTGCCTGCTACCTTCCCAGCCCTCAACACACCTGGTTGCTTGTGATTACACAAAGGAAGCTGAATCTACAGAGTTCAGACAACCACAATTTGGGGCTAATCCTCAGTGGAGGCAGAAGAAATTTTTCTGGCTAAAATCTTGATCCAGCCACAAACTAACTAATTGGAGCTATAGCCCATTCACATTTGATGCCACTGTTTTAAAGAGTGTTCCCTGCCCGCATGGAGAAAATGAAATGAACGCAAGCCTTGGAATTGGGTGGGCAGTACAGCTCAGTAACAGAGCCCAGCATTCACCCACAGAACCACAAATCAAAACAAAATTAGCTAGACATTGTGATACCTGTCATCTCAGGTAGGGGGAGAGCAAGAGGATCTTGAATTTGTGACTACTCTGAGCTACAGAGTGAATTCAAGTCCAGCCTCGGCTACATGGTGAGACCTGGCCTCAAAACAAAACGAACAAACAAAACAAATCAAACAAACTAAAACAACCCCAACCCCCCCAAATGCCAACAGTAAAACAACCAGATTGAAACTGTGTGAGTAAATGTTTTAGTGTAGTTTTGGCCATGGGTTTTGACCTGACAACTGCCTAGGAATAAAATGATTGAGGTAGCTGTGATGTTACAGCTACAGCCCTTCTTCAGCTTAGAAAAACCAGCTGCTGTGAAAACTAGTGAAATAACATCATTATTATAGTGAAATAATACTATTATTATAGTGAAATAATACTATTTAGTGGAAAAGGTCATTGAGAGTCTCCCCAATTTTCAACCAAGAGGAGAAAACAACTGTTGCAAGATTGTCTTAACTGTCATCGTCTGTGTGAAGACTGTAAGACCCTTTGGGACCATCTAATCCATATTTCACGTGAAAGTAAGACAAGAGCAACAGCAGATATTTGCTGCTTGAACCAAGCAGACTCTACAGTGATTAAGTTCGCAGGTGCCAGTGTAATTTAAGGGGGGTAGAACAGGAAAGATGCTGGCAGCGAACACTGGCCTAGAACACGACTTCCAACCCTGATAGCATAGTCAAGCACCTGTGCTTCAGGGCTAATGCCACAGTGGATGCGGAAAGCTGGGCTTGTGGACTCACGACAGTAACCCCAGCACTCAAGAGGCAGAAGCCATCAGTTTGAGGCTAGCCTGGTCTGTGAACTGAACTCCAGATCAGCTGGGCAAAGCTATGCAGTTCTAATTATCTGGGAGACTGAGGCAGGAGGATTTCTATGAGTCCAAAGCCAGCCTGGGCTACATAGTGAATTTTAGCCCATTCCAGGCTACAGAGTGAGACCCTGTTTAAAACAACAACAACAAATAAATAGGGCTGGAGAGATGGTTCAATGCTTAGAAGCACTGGCTGTCCTTCTAGAGGAAATGGGTTCAACTACCAGCACACACATGGCAGCTCACTACTGCCTGTAACTCCAGTTCCAGAGAATCCAATGCCCTCTTTTGGCCTCTGAGGGTACCAGACAAATAAATGAAAACACCCACCGGCCCAGGGTGACCATTCCAGAATCCTTGACCATCAGAATCAACAGGAACAGAAAAGACCACTGCATGCAGCAAAAGCATTCCAGAGGAGAGAAGGAAAAGGAATTTTGAGAGACACAGCTAATTCTCAGAGGCCCTACAGTAGAGAGAGGTACAGCAGGAACTCATGTCCACAGCCCATGTCTCCAGGACCTGCGCTTCTCATTGGTTATCCCTCTGTAAGTCCTATTGTTGAAATCTTTCCAAGATCTTTCATTTCTCGTCTTAACTGGTTGTAGATACGATTCCAGGGTAGATAGATTCCAGCGTTTGAATAAGCCCAGGTCAGGATGGGGTCATGTCTGCTCAGACCAATGCTAAAGGGTAATGATTCCCCCAAGTTTTGCTACAAGCCAAACAGCTTTTCTGTAAATGACCTGTTCACTAACCGCAAAGGGTCTGTTTCCAGAGCAAGTGTGTGCACGTTTGTCGTGGGCTTCTCTGTGTGGTGGTCTAAGGAGTCAAGAACGTTGCAACAAGAGCTTTTGGGCTCTGGGTTTCCCTCCAGGAAAGCTGTTCTTCCTTTATGGAGCTGATGTTTATGGAGCTGATGTTTTTGTTTGTTTGTTTGTTTTCGTTTTTGTTTTTCCTTTTTCTTTTTAAGGCCAGTCTTGGCCTTGTGGTGACTCTCCGTCTCTCTCTTAAGTGCCGGGATTATAGACATGAACCACCACACCCGCAAAAATGTACATCAGTACATAGGGGTGCCCTGCGCACAGTTTAAAGTTTTTCCGTATCTGTTGACCTCAGCCTGAAATATTATCACTAGTTCACATTCTGGGGGGTACAAGCATGAAATGGAAAACAGGGAGAAATACGGGCCTCGGAGCCAACAGCAATTAACATTCACTCTAAAGGTTCCCTAAAAACAGCTGTAGCGATTGCGGTGGAACCAAGAGCGACTGTCAACGTAAGTCCTGAAAATGGATGTTGGCCTGGTTTAGTGCCGGCTTATTCGCACCCTTGGATGAATAGGTATATTTTCTGTCTTCCCACTTTCTCAACACTCACCAGGGGAAAACTTGAGGAGAAATTAAGGGAAAGCAAAGAGAAACAAGAAGGAGTATCTAGAAAGCCATAAGCTGAGACTGGGATCACCAACCCTTCTACCCTGCTTGTTCCCCAGGATCAGACACAATGGATTGACGCTCTCAGTAGCTGGTATGAGCGGACCACTCCGGGCTTGTTGTTCATCATCGCTTTTCCAAACAATGTTCAGTAAAAGTATCTTCAGACTGTCGGAGGAGAAGGTACGGTAGGGATGATACAAACCGAATCTTGGTCTTAGTTAATGCTTTCCATCAAATTAGAGTTCAAAGGGAATTTGCTAGTTGGGCCTGTGATCCCAGCACTTGGGATGGAGAAACAAGAGGACTGTGAGTTCAAGGCAAGTTTCAGCTCCTTTGGGGAGTTAAGGCCAGCTTGGGCTGCTGAATAAGACCTCTCTCTCTCTCTCTCTCTCTCTCTCTCACACACACACACACACACACACACACACACACACACACATACACTCACACCACAGCTATTTGCCACAGAGGAGCTCAAAGACAACATGAAAAGGAGAGTAGAAGCCACCCATTGAGCCCATGGATGGTATTTCAATAAGTCTTTCGAGAGCAGGCTGTTTTGTCCAAGGGCATCACTGCTCAGATAGTCCAGCTTCAGGGTTAACTGTTAAAAATTACTATGGCAAGCCAGGCACGGGGGTGGCTCGTGCCTTTAATCCCAAGGCTCTGGGAGGCAGGGGCAGGCAGATCTCTGTCAGTTCGAGGCCAGCCTGGTCTACGGAGTGAGTCCAGGTCAGCCAAAGCTACACAAAAGAAACCCTGTCTTGAAAAACCAAAAAAGTACCATGGCAAAAAAAAAAAAAAGGTGCTATGGGTAATGAGCAGTCGGTCCACTGGCAAGTACCGTGAACTGAGCACTAAACTGAATAAGCGAGCTTTGAAAGGGAGGAAGCAAGGCTTTCTTCATCTCTGTCTGTGCCTGTGGTGTCTAGAAAACAAAGAGGTGCTCCAATAGGCCTTGCACCTCACCTTGAAGCACCTTAGTTGGCTGTATGACCAGAGCCCTGAAGCAGTTCACCTGGCTGGGATCTCACAGTTCACGCGTGGAACCTGGCAAGTTAGTAGTCTGGCTTCTCAGCCGAACGCTGGGGGCATTCTTGCAAGCACATACCTGAGGCAGCTTCATGTCGTTAATATCCCAGCTCAGTATCTCTTTGTCTTCAGGATCAAAGTCGTCCGGTTCCATGATAAGGACTGGTCCACACAGGCTCTCCTCTAGTCAACTTCTGGGAGATGTGCTGGAGAGCTCTCACTCTCAAAACCTTCTGTGAGCGCAGTCAGCCGAGGGGCTGGCTTTCCAGAGCTAAGAAAATAAGTGACAGCAACTGGTGATTTGAGAGATTACAAACCATGAAGCCAGATGTGGTGGCTCATAGCCCAGGGACAGAGACAAGAGATTGCCACGAGTTCGGGCCTGACTGAGGTACAAAGTGAGACTGTCTCAAAAGAGGGTGGGGAGGCTTAGCAGGGAAAAGCGCTTGATATCAAGCCTGAAGATCTGAGTTCAGTCCCTGGAACCCACATGGTAGAAGGAGAAAACCAGCTCCCACAAGTTGCCCTCTGACCTCTGCACGTGCACCATGCACACACACAGTAATAAATGGAAGAAGAAGAAGAAGAAGAAGAAGAAGAAGAAGAAGAAGAAGAAGA
>NW_026585691.1:14380305-14468636 GCF_907164565.1 Psammomys obesus | reverse complement strand
GAAGAAGAAGAAGAAGAAGAAGAAGAAGAAGAAGAAGAAGAAGAAGAAGAAGAAGAAGAAGAGTAAAACAATAAAAAGAATCCGTTTATCACCTGTCTGCCAGAAAAAGCAATTTCATTGACATTTTTGCAAGTACCAGCTACTAATGAAACAAACTGCAGAGGCCAGTAGTGCTTATGACTGTAGGCTTGTTTGGAGTTACAAGACAGTGATCTCTACTTTTTTCCTCAGGTTTGTTTCCTTCTTCATTGCTAGACTTTGGGTTATAAGAGCCTTTACTCCATTATTACCTGGAGCCAATGGCTTAGACCTATTTCTACAGAAATTATGTAAGTTTACCTAAAGAGACACAATTAACCTAGGATAGCTATTTCCCCACAGTAATTTAGATTAACAAATGTGTTCATAGATAAATCCCATGTACTGTTCATCACCTTTTCAAGATCACCTGTGGCCCAATGGTAATGGCCCCCAGAACCATGAAGTCCCTTCCCCCGTGCAAACCCTAGTGTTCAAAGCTAAATGCTTGAGAGCATCTCTCTCTGTCCTTTTTATTTTTGCTCCTGTGCCGAGGTATTTGTGGTGGACACTAAGGATGGACACTGAGGCCTGGCCCTGAGCCACTGAGCCATGGCCACAGCTCATCACTTGCAACTTCTAAGTACATTTATATGTTTAAGCAATAAGTACTGAGCTTCTGGGGGAAAAAAAAAAAGGTAGACACCTTAATTCAGACAGCTTAGGTGACAAGCACAGAAGATGAAAACATTAAAGTCATAGCCTCAACTGTCACTCTGACGCCCAAGCTTTGTTCTAGTGAGTTAGAATGGATCTGATCCACAGCACACTTCACACAAAACAGAGTTATTTTTTAAAAAAAGTTGGAAAACAATATTTATATTGTCAAAACCTAAAAATGCTGTTCTTATCAGAGGCTACACACTTGTTTTTACTTTAAGAGAAGGGGAATAAAATTTTTACTCTAAAAAAATTACAAAAAAAATTTTAAGACTTTAAACAGACTTTTCTCTGACATGAACTTTTTAAGAAGTGGGTGAATATTAATTTAGTATTTCAATAAAAATTAAGAACAAAACATAGGGGGAAAAAACTGCTTTATTTCACCAGTAAGTAACCTCAGTCTTTCCCAGGATTAAAATTTAAAAAAAAAAAAAATCTAAATTTGTCAATACTTCATTTTAGGCGTCTTGACCAAACCATGTTCAATTTTCATCATTTTTACCGACCATGATCTAGAACAAACATAGGTGCGCAAAGGCCGGCACCATGGCCGCTACTTACACCTTCCTCCTTCCGAGCTTCCGAGCTCCTGAGTCCTTCCTTTATGTTTCTCGTCCAGGTGTCGTACAAGTGTCAGCTCCGGCTCGGGACCTGCAAGCTCTGGTCATTTCTGAGTGGCCGCTGTTCCCTAAGCCAGGGCAGGGTACACTATGCTAATGACTCTGGCAACTGTCCAATCAAAATCAAGATGCTTTCAGTGAGAGGACAGGTAGGAGCGGCCTGGCTCTTCCCCGGCTGCCAGCCACGTGATGAAGATTCTGTGGTGTGCTTCTGAACTTTCCTCTCCTTTTCGAGGACGGCAAGCTTAAAGGGATGATAGTTTTATAGGGTGGAATCCAAGGGGGACCGATTCACAGTAGATTTTCCCCCCATCGTTTATTCTGCCTTGTGCGCGAGATAGAAGGCAGTGGGAACACCAGCGTGACGGCGGAAATGACTGAAACAAGTTTTCAGACAGCTAACATCCCCTAAACCAGAAACACTGAAAGCCATCCCACCACCCGAATTCTCGGTGCATTAAATTCTTACAGTTAAAACATACTTTCCTCAAGATGTCCTC
The DNA here is from genome assembly GCF_907164565.1 of Psammomys obesus. Taxonomy (NCBI): domain Eukaryota; kingdom Metazoa; phylum Chordata; class Mammalia; order Rodentia; family Muridae; genus Psammomys; species Psammomys obesus. The sequence goes on along the minus strand of NW_026585691.1, from coordinate 14,466,775 downwards.
ATGGATCCCTTCCCTCTAGAGATCTCCTCAGGGCGCAGGGTCTGCTCAGCTCCTCTGCTGGCCTCGAGGCGGTCTGCTGGGTTCTGGGGGTAAGGAGAATCAAAGACACCAACAAGTTCTGTGTAGCTCAGGGTGGCGGTGCAGGCTTGTAATTCCGGGAAGGCAAACAGAGAGCGTCTCTGCAAGTTCAAGGCCAGCCTGGGCTAAAGAGCAAGCCTCTCTCCTCTCTAGGGCATTTTTCTCCTCTTGCCTGTCTCTTGGGAGCTCTCAGACGCCCATCTGATACCTTCCAACACTGTTCGAAAATGCAAGGCTTCACATTTCTTTGCCATTACAGAACTCCTAACTTGCTATCACTTAGCACCAACATTTTTCCTAATTACAGAATAAAATCATTTTTTTTAGTCATTGTTGTTAATTCATATTGCAATCTTTCAGGGATTCCCACTGCTGTATTTTGATCACATACTCTCATACTCCTGCTTTTTTCCCTGCACATACCAGATGTAGGTGTTTTTTTTTGTTTAATTATAATCCCGTCTGTGGGACGGCCTCTCCGTGTTGACATGGATCCGTCTCGGCTTCGCACCTAGCTGAGGCTGCTTCCTCCTTTTCTTCACAGGAAGCCTTGATGGGTTCCAGCTGCAGCGCCAGAGCCGTGTTTGTCCCAAGCGCTGGTCCTACCTGGTGACATCAGAGCGAGCTACATATCCTAAGGCTGAAACCGCAACTTGCCAAATCATGACCTTTGCCTACTGGCTGTTAATCCTTTGGGGTTTTGTTTGTTTGTTTGTTTGTTTGTTTGTTTGTTTTTGAGATGGAAGTGCCTCCTTACACGGGGCTGGTCTCAAACTTACTATGTAGCAGAAGCTCACTTTAAGTTCCTGGTCCTCCTTGCCTCCTTGCCTAACGTTAGGATTACAGGGAGCAGCACACACAGTTTGTTAACCCTTGCCTGGGCTCTTGTTATAAATCAGAGGCCATGCTGGGCATTTCCCTGAATTACATTTGATACAGCATCTCTTCCACCTACTCCCCATTCTCCCCAAGCATGACCACTGTGCTCAGTGAGGTACTAGTCATATATGTCTTTCTCACAGAGAAGGAAACCCAGCCCCAGGGAAACAAAACTTGTATGGTCAAATATCACAGTGGCAGAACGGCAGGGCACTCTGATAGGCCAGACACCCGGTGCCGGTCAGGGTCAGCCATCTTTGTCTCAGCCTCCATTCAGGCAAAAGTCCACGTCCTCCTTCCTGGATAAGGAACCTGCCTTGAGCCACGTGGTTAGAAGCCGAGCTGTGAAGTAGCTGACCTTTCCCGGTGATGCTTCCTCTCACAGTGCCCATCAGTCTGCCACCAGTCTATTGGCATCTTTCTGGGGGGTTTCATGATTTAGGCCTTTGGGGTGGGGTAACTTTTGTTCGTGTGGGACTGTCTCATGAACCAAATCCCTCAACGTTGCTGACATCCTGCCCTCAGTGGCCAGGTGCCAGCCATGTTTGCAGTTGTCAAAGAAGGAACGGGGAGAGTCATATTATGCTGCCTTTTTCTGGTTCAGGACCCCTCTGCTGTTCTCGGTAGCGATGGCTCTGCCCAACTATGGCCTTTGGCTTCTACCTAATGGGTGGGTTCCTTCCACACTTGAAACTGTACTTCCGTAATCTGTCTCAATCGGTGCTCCAGAGACAAATTCCCTAGTTCTGCCATGCCTGGTCTCTTTATTTTCATTGTGTATTAGGTATCAAATCAAACATTTAATTCTTACAACTGCCTCAGGAAATAGGTGTTTTTAAGCTATGTTAGTTGAAATTATAAAGAAGATATTTAAAGTAAGGCCCAAGGAGGATCAGAGAGTTCATTTTTACAAGATTATCAAGTAATCATTTTTTTTTTAAATATCCCAAAGCACTGGTCAAAGGAGAAATATCAACTAGAGAAGAGTGATGTTAAAAATCATTTCCTGGACTATGGAGCAAAGCTGCCCCTCATCTGGTTCCTTCTGGGATCAGCATTCCCCTGCCTCCTTCCCTCACCATCCTTTAGAAAGCCACCTTCCCCCCTGAGGCTATCAGTTAGAACTCTATGTCCCAGCCTGACCCAGATATTCCCTGGAATTTTCTAAATTACAGATGATGAAAATGTGCCTTTCATCTCAGACGCCGAATGGGAGGCTGACCTCAGACCTGCTGATGTGCACCTGTGCCACATCGCAGGATCTAAGAGGACAGAGCTGGCCAAAAGGGAGGAATGAACCAGGAGGGGAGCAGAAGCCGGGACACCGGCCTGAGGCCTGCACCAGTCCTCAACTATGCCGCTAGGTGACACAATAAATGTTTCGCATACTTCTAATCCTTAGAACTAGGTTTTTCAACATACCCCCAGCTCCTGGAGCTCATCCTATGCTTCTAAGCAAATCACTCTCCTTTGTCATTGTGAGTCTAAAGGTAAGACTGGAAGGGTTTGTCTGACATCCCCTAATATTAAGAAGGTTTCTGTGGAATCCCATGCAGTTCAGCATGAAGGACACAGAGATGGACCCCACTGTCAGCCCCTGAGACGCCCAGCTCCTTCGTGGTCCGGAGAGAATCGAGGGGGTGGCTCAAAGGTCTCTCTTCTGTGCTATGCAAAGCTGAACTCCAGGCTTCAACTCTAGGGATTTTCAAGTGTTAAGCTTGCAGCCTTAGATGGTTTCCCCAAGTCTTACAGAAGCCCCGCAGTTCCAGAGGCCAAACCAGGGCATCTTAATTCAGGCTCTTGTCTGTTTCTGTCCTAAGAAAGGGGGAGTCTGTGCTGTGTTGTCTAAGTCTTTAGCAGATGAGCTGCCTGGCTGCCTATAGAGCTCTTGAAGGGAAGCCCTTGGGTGTCATGGTGCTCTGTGGAGAATAGCGTGATGCTTTAAATCGTTATTATTGGACTGAAGAACTGTTTCACCAATAGAAACTATAATTAAGACATGTGTATCTTCTATGTAGTCTGAAAACCAGAACTATGAACCCAAAACAAAACAAACAAACAAACAGCCCCGCTCGAGCATGGTGGCACATACCTGTAATCCCAGGATTCTGGGAGATGGAAGCAGGAGGCTCACCCTTGACTTCATGTCAAGTTTGAGGCTAGCCCAAACTATGTGAGATTCTGCCTCAACAACAAACAAACAAACAAAAAGATAATAAGGCTCATTCCCACATTTTAGATGAATAAACATTTCAAAATAAATAGTTATAATTTAAAGACCTACCTACAAATTGACAGTTTGTATCATTCACCAACAGACTGACTGTTTTTTTTAGGCAGCCTGAATTTCTTTAAATTATATTCTAATACTACAGAAAAGCAAAGAATGTTTTGTGTATCAGACTGCTTCTATCTGAAAAGTTATCACAAGTACTTGGGGGATTTAGTTTGTCCATAAATTCTTAGAGGTAAAAATTGATGCCAACCATCTCTCACTCTTTCTTTTTTTTTTTTTTTTTTGCATTAGTTGTTTATTGATGTATAACATACATCAAAAAAGTTAACAGCCAAAACTAACAGGCATTCTCTAAGTGTTTGGAGGTCAGTACAATTCACACAGCTCAAGTGCCAGTCTCTTAAAAGTCAACCTGCAAATATTGTTGTATAGTTTTCTTTAGTCAGGAATATTTAGCTGGGTAGTGTTGCCAGGTCAGGATCGTCTTTAATGCCACTTTGGAAACCAATGTCTTTCATTCATGCAACATAACCAACAAAACCCAACGCAATGCAGCAGAATACAGCCTTTGCATTTAAATTTCACATGAGGGCCTCTTCACTATCCCACAATCCAATCCAGCAAAATCAAAGGGAAATCCCTACAGGGATTTATTTCTTTTAAGAGAAAAAGCCAAGCTGGGTGCCATGATGCACGCCTGTAATCCTAGCACCCAGGGAGGCAGAGGCAGGCGGATCTCTGTGAGTTCGAGGCCAGCCTGGTCTGCAAAGTGAGTCCAGGGCAGCCAAGGCTTCACAGAGAAACCTTGTCTTGGAGAGATAGAGAGAGAGAGAGAGAGCTGGGACCTGTGAGAACGCTCAGTGAGTAAATGTCCTTGCTGCCAACCCTCACAACTTAATCCAATCCCTGGAGCATGGGCACAGAGAGAAATGACTCCTCCAAGGCATCTTCTGACCACCACGCATGAGTCTCTCTCTCTCTCTCACACACACACCCCAATACAGAATTTTTTTTTTTTCTAAAAGAAAAGATACTTTCAGGCTGAACCCGTTGACGATGACAAAGTCTAGTCTTCAGTCCTTCAGCATTTGCAGTGGTGAGAGAGTCATTTGTGGTTATTTTGTGGGATAGTTGAATACAACTGACCAGCTAAAACTTTTTTTGTTTGTTTATTTTTTGAGACTGTGTCTCTCCGTGTAGCCCTGGTTGTCCTGGAACTGCCTATGTAGCAGGCTGGCCTGGAACTCACAGAGATCTATCTACCTCTGCTTCCTGAGTGCTAAAATTGAAGGTGTGTATGCCCTGGCCAGGCAGTCAGCTACTGAAAATTTCAGATCCAGCTACTTCCTAAATTTAAACGACAACCACAAAACAGAAAAGAGCAGTGTCTATGAATTGGCTTTCAGGCAAAGGAGAAACTTCTGGGTACTGTTTGTAAAAGACGGCCTACCCCAGCCATCTTTGGAACTGCCAGGTACCCCAAGCGCTTGCCTGGCTTCATCTGAGATGATCTCATTTCACTTGATGCAACCAGCTTGACACAAGTTTAGAAATATCAAATACAACTGGAAACGTAGGCCTGGGCTCCCGGCATCTACAAAACAGAGGCAGGAATGAGACCTGAGGCCATCCTGTGTGACGCTGCAAGCTCTGTCACGAAACCAAAACAAAGCAAAGCAAGACAAGCAAGCAGAAGCTTCTCTGATATGGCAGCTGCTGATAGCACCCAGTAAACACAGGGTCTTTGATGTTCTCAGGAATGTTTAAGAGTGAAAACTGGTGACGAATCCAAAGCATCTGCAAACTGTGGCTGTGCAAGACAGGACAGTTCAGGGAATCAAGCACGCCCACAAGGAGGTGGCCTTTGCTGACACTCCTCTCCAGAGCTCTTCACCCAGCCCCTTCCCCGCATCCGGCACCCACCATTCTTCTATAGGAATTGACCTCTCCAGACGTGACAAAGGAGTCTTTGGGGGCTGACTTATTTCCCTTGGCACAGTGGTTCTCAACTTTCCTAATGCTGCGACCCTTTAATACAGTTCCTCAAGGCATGACCCCCCCCCAACCAGAAAGCTATCTTCGTTGCTACTTTATAGCTGTTATTTTGCTACTGTCCTGAATTATATTGTAAATATCTGTGTTTTCCTATGGTCTTAGATGACCCCTTTGAAAAGGTCGTTCAATGTACCCCCCCCCCCGAGGTCACAACCCACAGGTTGAGAGCTGCTGCCTTAACATGATGTGGTCAAGACTCATTCATGTAGCGTGTTAGAGTCCTTCCTTTCTGAGGCTGATGAAACATCAAGCTGCACGCATGTAACACACAGTCTTTATCCATTGTCTGTGCGTGTACATGTTAATTGTTGTGCTGTGGTCAAACAAGCTCTGGTCACGAGAAGGACTCTTTTCGGGGACCTTTACAACTCCGAGCCTGCAGTGCCCACCTCTAGCTGCCCTCAGCTCTCACCACAGGACTGGAAGGAGGGCAGGACTCCCAGGAGAAGAGAGGGGAACAGAACGGAGTGGGTACACTGGGAATGGTGCTTCGTGCCCACAGTCTCAGTCCTCTGGAAGCTGTGAGACAGGAGTTGGCGTTTACAGCCTGGACTGCAGATCTCCCAAACCAGCTACCGTGCGAGACCCTGTCTCAAAATAAAAATCCAGCAGGCGGGGTTGGTAAGCAGGTCCAGCTCTTGCTGCACGAGCTGGACCAGCCGAGTTGGATCCTCAGAACCCACACGTGATGGGAGGAAAAAATTGACTCCCTAAAGCTGTCCAGTGGCCTCCACAGTGCACCATGGCATGTGAGAGCACAGGTGTGCTGGGGTGTGTGTACAATAGATAATTTTTAAATCCATACAAAATTTCTGTGAGTTAAAGGTGTAGGTAAACAAGGCTAATAGAGAGACTGTGGGGGCTGGAGAAACTTTATTTTCAGTATGTGGGTACTGCCTTGCTTACAGCAAGACTTTGGGGCATCTAAGACTGATGCCCCCCCACTTTCACAGTCCAACAGCCCCCTCGCTTAGAATGTTCCCAAAGAAAGTAGAGCCAGAAAACAGCTGGAGGAGAGCTGTGGTCTCTGGGCGGGTCCACAGGCCAGAAAAGGCAGCTTCAAGAGTGCATGCCTCTGCGTGTAAACTCAGCTGTTGGTGGGACAGGGGTAGCAGCTGTTCCTTGGGTAGGGGACTGCTGATGTTTTCTCCTTTTATGTTTTCAAAGAGGCAGGTGACCTTTGTAACTGTGTGATATTTTACTTTTAAGTCAGCAGTCCTCAACATGTGGGTCTTGAGCCCTTTGGGGGTCGAATGACCCTTTCATGGAGGTCACATCAGATATTCCATATATCAGATACTTGCATTATGATTCAAAACAGTAGCAAGATTACAGTTATGAAGTAACAAGAAAAATATTTTTTTCTGGTTGGGGGTCATCACAACATGAGGAACTGTGTTAAGGGGTCACAGCATTAGGAAGGGCGAGAACCACTATTTTAAGTAAATGTAACCAACTATTTTTTTATAGGTACTTCATCTCTGTATTTCTCAAACTTTTTGTCCATAGGACCAGTTTATTATCTAAATGTCATACGACTCCAAGAACTTTGCTTATATGATTATATATGAAATTTACCATACTAAAGATGGAAGCAAACTTTTTTTTTTTTTTTTTTTTTGAGACCGACTCTCACTCTGTAGCCCTGGTTGGCTTATACTGCCCTATGTAGACCAGGCTAGCCCCAGACTCACAAAGATCATGTGCCTTTGCCTCCTAAGTGCTAGGAGTCTACGTTGCTCTGCCCACTTGAAGTAAACATATAAAAAATATTTCGTAATCTGAATTAACACTGCTGTTCATTACACTTGGCAAAAATTCACATGTGGGACACGCGACACAGCCATAGCTTCAAAAGAAAAAGAAAACAAAGAAAAAGAGTGGTCGTTTTGAAAAATTTCACGAATGTCTTTAGTAACTGACCTATCAGAAGGCAGCCTAATGTCTCACCTGGACTTTTGCATGCTACAGATATCACGTGTCGCGGTCTCTGGAGGCCCCCCTGCCCTCACAAGACTCGCAATGAAGATAGGCAAGCGATATCTTGGTGTATCATGAAAGTAGTCCTTAAGATCGTGCTGTAGAAACAGGCAAGTCTAAGCGAACCCACAGAGAAAACGCTCAGAGGTCGGCATGCTTGTGAAGAAGGACCGAGCCCCGCAGGGGCCATCCCGAAAGATCCCATGCACAGATTCCCGTCTAGACCGCGCAGGCCTTGATTCCAGATAAGCGCACAGCCGCCGCAGAAGCTTTTCATCGCACGCCTTTATCTCGATAAGCGACTGCCTGGGACTCTCAAAGAGGTTTGGCCCAGTGATTAGGATAGCTGACATTCTCCCTCTAGGATGTGGTAGGAAAACGGAGACCCGAGGAAACCCCTCAGAATGAAGCGTGATGCAGAGCTCAGCCCTGGGAGACAGGGCGCAGTCCCTACTCTAATTTCGCACTTGTTGACTGAGAAAAGCTTTTTTATTCTATGGCCTGGGGCTCCGGGATAAGCCTCATCTGCAGCTTTTTGAACCACCTGAAGCACGAAGTGAACCCAGTGATTGCCCAAGATGTTGGCTAGTGGGAGGCTTTCGTTTGCAAAAAAATCCCAGTCATCTGGAACGCCAGGAAGATGACTGCGTCCAGGAGACTCTTCTCGTGCCTCTGTTTCAGTTTTGTGTTGGGGGGCGCAAGAAGGGGGCCCTGGAGTCGGGTGGGCCAAGGCTCTCTCTGCAGCTGCATCCTCAGCCTCTTGGACTCTCCTTTTGAGAATGCTGAGCTCACAGTGCTGACATCTCTCTTGTGCAAATGCCTGGAGCCCCTTTCTTATTGAAAGCTATTGGAGCTGTCTTCTAACTGCTTCAGTTTTGTCAGCACTGAGGACAACTTCAGACACTAAGTCAGCTAACACGTGAATCCACAGAAATCCACAAGGGTATTGGCCACTTAGTGACATAAAGCCCACGTGGAAAATTCTGGGAAAGCAAACACCGAAACTGCTCTTTTGCATGTCATTTACCTTTGGGGTGTGTGTGTGTTTGTTTGTTTTGTGTTTGGTTTTGTTGTTACTGGTTTTGTTGGGGGGGGAGGGGATCATCTTCTGTAGCCCGAGCTGACCTCAAACTCTTGTCCTGATCCTTCTTCTGCTACCATTTCTCAAGTGCTGGGATTACAGGTCTACACCGCACCTGGATTAATCACCCCTTTGTGTTCTCTCTCTCTCTCTCATTATACATAGTCATATAACATGCCAGATGTAGTGGCAGTACTGATAATCCTAGTACTTGGGAGACTGAGGCAGGAGGATTGCCATGAGTTCCAGGCTAGCCTAGGCTACAGAGTGAGACCTTGTCTCAAATATATATATATATATATATATATATATATATATATATATATATAAAATATATGTGTATATACATATAAATATATATGTGTATATATATACATATACATACATGTACATATATTCTGCTTCCTGTCATTATGAATGCAACCACTTTAGGTGTTCTGTGTAACTAGAACTGTACAGCACTTGTCTTTCTGTGGCCTGTTTGTATCCCAAGTAACAGTGCTGTCCAGCCTCATCCATGTTGTAGAATGCATCAGACGTCCTGTCTCTGAAGACATTGTCCGCTGTGTGTACAGGCCACACTTTGCTGATCCATCCATCCCCTGATGGAGACTTGCGTTTCCACTGCCATCTTCGTTTGCAAGTTTGCTCTTCAAGGGGAGGCGGTGCTGAGAGGGGTCCCACTTGTCAGGCATTTGTTCAGCCACAGGCTACATCCCCAGATACACGATAGAGTCTTGAATACTGCTGGCAATGCAAGCTGGTATATTACCTGTAACACAGAGGGGGGTGGTAGTACAGGGATCAAAGAATTATGAACTGGGTTATGTCAAATGTGAGAAAAATTCCACTGTTTAAGGGCCACATTTTTATCTTTCTTCTCTTTTCTTTAAAGAGGTATTACTAAACTCTTAGTTTCATAATATTAGGGACATTGCTACTTTTAATTTCACATTCTGTATAATACCAACCAACCCATCTCACTCTCCATCACCAGGTCCCTCTTCTCGAGGCAGGGTGGGCTGCAGGAGATTTTGCATCAGAGAGGGAAGGGGGCTTAGGGAGGACATAGAGTGTACAACTCAGAAATGTTTTTATCTGATTCACAGCAGCCTTACAGGAAAAACAAAACCAAACCAAGTATTTGTGTTATTTACTTACTTACATACTCTGGGCTGAAATCAGGGCTCTTGAGTTACAGCGAAACTAACTTCTCAGCTCCTCCGTGCAGTTGTACAGACAAAGAGGTGGATGGTCTCAGCTGCCTGTTGTCAGGCGATGTGGGATCAGGGTCATCAGGTCTTTCAATGACCTCTCTATCTTGGTCCCCGTCGTCTCAGGAGCTGTGACTAAGCAGTGAAATCCCCTCACTACAATGACTCAGAAACACAGGCTAGAGACAGTGAGGGCGCTTTGACCATGTGGTGTTATGTGACAGTCCCCGCACACGTGTCTGGAAAGATGTAAATGTGTTTGTGTGAGAGCTAACATGTATGTTTAAAAAAAAATAACAAAGTGGTGTGTGTCAGAAGGTAGGAAGAGGATAAGGTAAGAGGATCAAGAGTATGAAACCAGGTTGGGCTGTGTTTAGCTGGAAATGCTGGCCTGTGACTGTCATCTAGCATTTGGGAAGTAGAGGCAAGAAACCCAGGCATTCTAGGCAAGGCCAGCTTTGCCTACATAGTGAGTTCAGTTGCAGGATGGGCTATATGAGATTCAGTGTTGAAAGAAAGAAAGAAAGTGGGATGGTGAGGGGGTGGGGAAGTGGAAAAAAATAAATAGAAAAGAGGGAAATGCCTCAGCAGCCAAGAGCACTGGCTTCTCTTCTAGAGGACGCGGGTTCAGTTCCTGGCGCATACATAGCTCACATCTATGTGTAGTTCCAGTCCTAGGGGATCTAATGCTCTCTTCTGGTCTCCACAGGCACCACACACACACACATAGTAAGATATATACATGTAGACAAACACTAAATAATAAACAAATTTAAGAACCTGCTTCCCTACCCCAAACGCTTGAGAACTACCTCAGAGTCATTTAGAACAGGGTGAGGTGTGGCAGGCAGGTAGGAAGGAGACCTTGATAGAAGGAACTTGAGTGCAGTTTTGAAAGACAAAGCAGATACCCAAGAACCAACTTAGCAAAGGACCAAAGCAGATGTGGAGGGAAAGGAAGCCAGGTGGCTCACAGACTTGGTAGTGGACATTCTGGGTGCCAGGGAGGCCATCTTTGAGTGAGACAAGGATGCCACTGAAGACTGAAGAACTGAGCAACTGGATTTTACTCCTCTGTTTGTATATCAAGCAACAATCCCACCCCCGCCCACATTCTCTCTTCAGGAAATGCCTAAGTTTTAGATTTGAAGATGTTAGGGATTTGAAGCCATAAGAAAAAAAGGAACCCTAGGATGGAGGCCCAGCTGAAATCAACAAATTAAATGTGTGTCTGGTAATGAGACCACAGCCGTTTCCATCATCTTTTCCTTGGTAAACTCGTGTTTGGATACTTTCGGCTTTCCTGAAGACGCCATGGCCCTAGAAAGAAGCAAGGATGGCCAAATGCTCTCGGTGAAGAGGATATCTCTCTGACAGATGTTCAAAGCTCAGAAACTTTCATTTTCTTGGCTCTTGAGGGTGTGTTGATACTGAGCTGACTGATAAAGTGAATGCCTTCCCATGAAAGGGTCACCTCCAGCAGGGAAGGAGAGCTAGCAAGTGGAAAGTGGGGAAAGGGGGAGTTACTGTCAGGAAGGAAGGAAGGAAGGAAGGAAGGAAGGAAGGAAGGAAGGAAGGAAGGAAGGAAGGAAGGAAGGAAGGAAGGAAGGAGGGAGGGAGGGACAGAGGGAGGGAGGGAGGGAGGAAAAAAACAGAAAAGAAAAAGTGACCAGCCTTTGACCTGATGGGGGGGGGGGTGTCTACTGGTCACGTGGCCGGCACTTTTTTTTTTTTTAAACCTAGTAGTGCTGCTGCACCCACTGACCACGCGGTGGCGCCCGTGTTTTGTGTGGTGCCTAAGCTGCAATTCCTCCGGTGGCCATTAGAGAGTGGGGTGCAAGAGCAAGCTGGTTTCCTCAGAGGCAGCAGTTCCTTAGCAACTCTGCCCACGAACAGTCCTGCTGCTGGGTGAGAGGAAGCAGGAAGCAAACGTTTAAGTGAGTCAACCATTAAGACCACTCGGTGTTTATGGAGGGGTGGGGATTGGGGGGTGGAGTACGCCACAGAGCGTGTGGAGGAGAGAGGGTAAGCGGTCTCTCCTTACACTACAGTGGTCCCAAGGGTGGAATTCAGGTTTGACTGCTAGTGTCTGTACCTGGGGCTGAGCCATCTCAGTGGCTCAAGACAATCCCTACACCAAGGCCATGGGCCGTCACTTTAAAGGCATGTCTCCCCACCCGTCATTCGGACACTCCTAGCTAAATAACACACATCTCCAACACATCTCTCCCAAGATGTCCAAACCCTCACCCTGTGGGTAGTCTTAACTTCCCACCTCGCTGAGTGAATAAATCCACCTTCCTCAAACACACCATCCTGTTCGCACCCATGTGGCCAGCTTTCTTGTCCCTTGTAGTGGGCAAAGAGTTACAGCTCCAGAGGGCTGCCCTCTGTAACCCTGAGATTTAAATTTACCCTCATCTCCATGGGAGCAGAGCTCCCCTAATTTCTCCCCTCTCCCCACGTGGATGGTCTCGTGTCTGCTGGGTTATCCCACTAACAGACAAACCCTCTGTTTCTTGTTCTCGCCCTTTGTTAACCCCGATCTTCCATCAGCCGTGCTCCCATTTCTTTTTTCCCTCTTCTGAAATTCCTGGGAATTTCCATAGTCACCGCTGACCTCAAAGCTTGCACTGCTTTCTTGGTTCCAGCCCTACAACTGAGCTTTTGCTCAGACCGTTACAAAGAACCTGCTTGGGACTTCCACATCCACGTCACGGAAACCCGCTGTCAAGCATTGTCCAGTGTTGTCCCTGTCCTGGCCTTATCTACGGAGTGAATGTACTTCGCTTGTGCACTCCCAGGGACCGTGATCTGGCTCCTTCTCCTCCTCCTCCTCCTCCTCCACCTCACTTTATGCATTCTCCCTTTCTCCCCAATCTATGAATGCCAGCCTTTCTAAAGGCTCAGTTTTCACACTTCTTTCTGAACACAACCCTAGTCCTTTGCTGAGTTCCTTTGTCTCTTGACTACCGCTCGGTGCCACAGTTCCTAAATGTATTTCTTGAGCCCAAACTTCTTTCTTCCCTGAGCTTCAAGGTTTAACATCCAACCACCCAACATCTCCACGTTTGTCTAGCTGACACCGGAACTGAACCCCACCTATCCTGCTGCTCTGTCCGCCTTCCTGCTGCCCTCAGTGGCAACCTCACCTTTACTGTTTCTCAGCCCTCCCCCATCTAATCCCATGGGAAATCTTGTTGGCTCCACCTTCAAACCAGCTCCTTCATGTGTGCACCTGTAGGACTTCACCCTGAGTCCTACATTTCGGCCATCCATCATGATCTTACAAAAGCCAGAGTGTTTGTGATCTGCTCAGGACTTGCCATGTCTTTCACTTCCATCAGAAAAGAAGCCCAAATTCTCAGAAAACCATACAAGACTCCTTCAGGGTCACCCAACAAAAAAGATAACATGACCCTCCTCATTGCCATAGTTTACATTTCTTAGGAACTGTAACAATGAAGTAAAAAGAGATAGGTGGAATGTGACTTCAACGAAGGAAGAAGAGGCCTCCAGACACAGGTGCACCCAGGGAATGAGATCTCTCCCACAACAGCAGCGTAGCCTTGCCAATAACGTGATGTCACCCCAGTGTATCCAGAATGCCGCCCCTAAGGACTTCTTCTATTCATGTGGGAGCAGATATTAACCATGGCATTTTATTTATTTTTAGCTTTATTTATTTATTTATTTTTGGTTTTTCGAGACAGGGTTTCTCTGTGTAGCCTTGGCTGTCCTGGATCTTACTCTGTAGACCAGGCTGGCCTTGAACTCAGAGACCCACCTGCCTCTGCCTCCCGAGTGCTGGAATTAAAGGCGTGCTCGACCACTGCCCACCAACACGTGCCTTTAACCACTGAGCCATCTCTCTGGCCTTAGTCCTCGCCTCTTACTTACTGGGGTGAAGGACTTGGAGTTGAAGGGCACATGCCTTCTCTTCGGGGCAAAGCATGGAGATTACGTACACAGCTAACAGCGGTCACATGCCCCAGGTAACTTTGCACACATGACCAGTCCTTTGGCGGCATTTTGCTGAGCTGAGATTAGGTTGTATTATAAAAGTAAATACACACAGGAAGTGCCGCTGCACTGTGCAAGGGAGGGGTTGGTTTCAATTTCTACTCTTGGGTGGGAAACAACAACAACAACAAAAACTATCCCAAGAAACTGACTTTAAAAAAAATCTTCCCCATGGGCACCGGAGTGGCCCTAGATCATCACAGAATCATCGGGCCTTCCGGGAGCACAGGGGCAAAGCAGTCACCTGCCAATCGGAGACTGAGAGCTGTCTTGGCGTACACAGACAAGTGAATTCGGAAACCTCGCAAACCTCTTCCCTGAAGACAGAGGCTTGGCGAGAAAGTTTTGCACCCACCAAAACAGCTCAGTCACCAATGCAGTAGGATGCAGGAAGGAAGAAACCCCTGAGAGACTGACTCAGAGACGCTTCCCCGACCACTGTGCTTGATGAGAAACCAGAGACCCCTGTGGATCATTCATAACTAGACACTTAGCCACGGAGATTAAATAATAAGTGGTTTCCAAAAGCGTAGAGAAATAAGTGAAACGTATTTTAATAATATGTTTTATTTATCTATTTTTGTGCCCAGAGACTGGCTTGGCCTGTCTTCACTGGTCTGGAGTATTCCATTCAAGTTTAACTTGGTGACTCCCGGGTCCTTTGTGTGCTGATCGGAACCCTGGCTGCACATGTTCAGCTCCTGTTTCTGGATCAGGTAGTGTGGCAGTTTGAGGAGATGCAGCAAGGGTGAGCCTTTGTGGCGCCAGTTCAGTGGCTGGTGGCCCACCTTACCTTCAGATGGCCAACGGGGAAAAAGGCAATAATATGCCTCACTTAACCCAGTACCTCAAAAACACTATGGTTGCCACGTGAAATCCATAAAACCAAGGAAAACAAATTTTATGCCTGCATTCATTCAGCCTTTGAAATACGAGGTGCCATCTCTTTGGACCAGCCACACTCTGGCTAGATGGTGGGTGGTATGGCTGGAGCCCAGAGCCCTCTGTTCACCTCTCAGGTCGCACCCTCAGCTGGCCCAACCTTGCTCATCGCTCCAGCCCTCAGGCATGCTGCGGCTCCAGAGACACAGCACAACCCGTTCCCTTGATCTGCATGGCCTTTTCATGGATGCCCACAGAGCTACCAGTGATCTCCCCCCATAGCCCCAGCCTGGTCACATGACCAACTGATCTCAATGGTAGCCGTTCTGCTTCCTGCTTGACCCTGAAGCTCCTCTTTGTCGTCGTTTCACACCGTCCCCTCTCCTCCCCTCCGCACTTATCACCTCTCAGAGAGCTTATTTTCCGTCACGCACCCTCTGTTTTCTCTCACCACAAGACAAGCTCTGGTGGTAAAGCGGGCCGAAGACCTACAACACCGCCTGGGCCACAGTAGCTACCCCGGGAACACTTGTAGACTGAATGCATCCGTGAGAAAGTCCGTCCATCTCCCCAAAGGGTTTTCAGGGCAGGGCTTGGAGCCAAGGTCTCAGGTAGCACAGCAGTGGCAGTGACCTCGAAGCGGTGAGACAGGAGACACTCGATTGTCGTCAGTCACTGTGAGGAAGGGAAACGCTGGGGTCCAGCAGGAGGCATCGGCCGTGTCTGTTGTGCCCGGGGGTGTGTCTAGACGAAGCTGTCACTAGGACACAGCTACTTAAAGGTTGGGGTTTTGTCAAGAGGGACACTGAGGTGGGTTAGTGGGGAGAGAGGGACAATGGCATGATGGGGACCCAGCACTAGGGACAGGTGACGTGGTGCAGTTCCTGAAGGGAGGAAATAGGGCCCACATAATAAAAGCGGGTTTCTTCTTAGACCCATGAGCAGCCGTGGCAGAAGAGAAAGATTACATTTGTGTGATGTGAAGTTAGCATTTAAGTTTTTATTTATTCATTTGTGTGTGTGTACACGTGTGCACGCATACACACGCATACATACACGTATGTGTGAGTACACGTTCGGGTGCACACACGGAGGCCAGAGGACGGCTCTTGGGACTTGGTTCTCTCCTGCCACCTGGTGGGATCCGGAGACGGAACTCAGGTCATCGGGTATACGCGCCTGTAACTGCTATGTCATCTCAGTGAACTTGGGGGCACTGAGCCACGCCTATTCATGCACGCATTGTCTACAGCTGCTCTAGAGTTACAGCACATGGCACTACAGAGGCCATGTGACCCGCATGTTACAAAACTCTTCACCCTCTGGCCCTTTAGAGAAAGTCGGCTGCCCTCTCCCACAGTTTCTCCGTGCTCCGAGTCTACATCACCCCTATCCAAGGATATCACCTTATCTCTACTTATCCTGCAGCATTACCTTTTGTCCTATAAAGCCACTCCCTCTCAGGCATCACAGTGCTTTCATCTGTCTGATTTTTAGGGGAAAGATGGCGGTGATGGTGGAGGAAGCAGGAGCAGCAGCCAGCTGGGGCTGGGAGCAGGAAGGGAAAAGAAAACAGAAAAACTTGAAACACTCCTCCCTGACTGTCTCCACCACCGTCTGCATTCTCCTCTACAGCAAAAGCCCACCATCTTGCTGTGCATAGCAGTGCACGCCCATAGTCCCAGATTTGGGGAGGCTGAGGCAGCAGGAGTGGAATACAACGTGAGGCCGCCTCAGAAAGCAGCAATGAACTTGAAATCTCTCAACACTCCTCCCCCCACTTCTCTGCCTCTTCTGTTCAGGTCAAGGTTACCAGGGACACCTGCATCCCGAAGTATAGTGATCACCTTGGGTTTTACCAGCCCATGAGCAGGCAGTGTGTGACACAGTGGGTTGATTTTCTGCCTTAAATTACTTTGCTCACACACTATGCTTCTTGGCTTTTCTTTGACTCTACTCTCTCGGTTTTTCTCCTACCTGCTGGAGGCTTCCTCTTAGTCCCCCTTCCTTGCTCCCTCCCCTGCTCTTACAGCTGGAGAACACCCAGGGCCATTTCTCTTGGCTGACTCTGGTCCTCTCCTCCACCTGGGCTTTTTTAAAAACCCATCTAGCTCACTGGTGATTCCGAATCTATACCTCTGTCCTATTCAGGGTCACTATTGCGCTGATGAAACACCAAGATGAGAAGCACATTTGTTTTGGTTACCTGTTCTGAATCACCGTCTATTGAGGGAAACGGAGGCAGGAATTCAATCCAAGCAGAAACCTGGAGGTGGGATGCAGAGGCCATGGAGGACGCTGCTTACTGGCTTGCTCCTCATGGCTTACTCAGCCTGCTTTCTTATAGAACCCAGGACCAGCAAGCCCAAGGGTGTTCCCACTCATACTAGGCTGGGCCCTTCCACATCGATCACTGATTAAGAACATGCCTGTAGGCCTCCCTCCCCACAGCTCCATCTTTTGGAGGCCTTTTCTTATTTGAGGTTCCCTCCTCCCAGACAACTCTAGCTTGTGTCAGGTTGGCATAAAACTAGCCAGCACTGCCTCCATCTTCACTCATCTACCGAGTTCATCAGAACTGCTCTGCTCTGCGGCCTCCTCGCATCTAATAAGCAACACAAAACCAATGCCCCAGGAGGGGGCAAGCTCAACATCTGTTGGCTACCCTGCCTGCTCTCTCTGACAACCTCTTTGCCGTCTGCTAAGAGGACTGTGGAGGAGAATATTTCCTCAAGAGACATTGTATTAGATGTCCAAGGGTGTAGAGAGTCTAAGGGTCTGCCTGGAGGGGAGAGAAGGGGTTGTGAATGACAAGACGGACTGGAGAAGTGGCTAGGTAATTAAGAGTGTTTGCTGGTCTTACAGAGGACACCCAAATTTGGTTTCTGGAACCCAAGGTTTTGAAGACGGAGAGAGATCTAAGAACTAACTAGAAAATGACGACCGTCCAGGACTATATTACCTCAGAACCGGCCCACATTAGACAATCGGTTGTATGAAGAGGAAAAACCATGTAGGCAGGTTGAATAGGACAAAATGAGATGTTCAGAGGTAAGATGAAAGAATGCCAGGGGAAACTGCTTCCTAAATTTGCTAAGCATCGTCACTGACTGGTCCCAGCAAGGATTATGTAAAGAAAGAAATCTATTCCCAAAAGTGTGTAAGGTCTGGATAATTATATGTGTGTGTGTGTGTGTGTGTGTGTGTGTGTGTGTGTGTGTGTGTGTGCTGTGCACTGAATGGAGCTTGGCTTATGCTCAGTTTATCTGTTACAAGGTGCATCCCTGAATCCCCCTGAATTTTTTTATCTGTTGTTGGGGCAAGAAAGAACCACAGATGGCCCATAAATGGAGAGTGTGACTTGATTAAACAAAAGCTTCCTTGTGGACACCAAAGTTCGAATTTCACATATTTTCTACGGGCCCTGAAATATTCTTATTTTGAATTTGGCAACTGCTTGAACACGTAAATATGATTCTAACTCAAGAGTTTACAAGAGCTGGCGGCAGACTTTCTCTGTCACTGTGGAAACCAGGGTTCTGGTTAGGCCGGAGTCACCTGTCCCTTCCTGGGCTTTGCACCACGTTGTCACCACGGCTCCTGCTGCAGAGCTCTTACCTGTCTCTCCCTTTGCACAAACTGCCAGAGCCTTGGTTCTGTGTGACAGACGGACCCTCGCTGTGAGTGCTGCAGGACGGAGGACATTGGTCAGCGTGGGCCTGGGAGCAGGCTGGCCAATAGGCATTCCCAGGGTCAGACAGGAACAGAAGTGGGGTCTCTCTTGGCTGACCCAGTCCCTGCCGGAGAAGCTAGAGGATGGCACATCTGTGATCGGTGGTGGTGGGGTACCACTGACTTAGGAGGGGTCAATACGGAAGTTCCCCCGAGTTCAAGTGGGGTACATATGCGCACCCAGTCCCGGTCAGCAGTCCCAAGGCCCCTGGCAATTGGATATCCAGACCCTGGTGGGTGGAGTGATTACAGTGAGGAAGGTGTCTCTCCTGAGAAGGGCACACACCTAAAGTGGAGGTTGTGGCGTAAGGGCGGGGGTGACCACTCAAGTCTGGCCTTACTCCCTGGTGATGCGACAATGAATTTCTCATCAATCATCAGATGATTTCCTTGAGTTATTTCTGTATTAAAAACTATCTCGTGGAGTGTGGTGGAACATGCCTGTAAGCCGGCACTCAGGATAGAAGCAGGATGATTGTTGCAAGTTCCAGGCCCGACTGGTCTACGTAATGAGTTCCAGGCCAGCCAGGGCTACGGAGTAAGGATCTGTCTCACATAAAATAAAACAAAAACCCTAAATTTAAAGCATAGTAAAAGTAAAGAAGCAGGCACCTTTGGCCCCGTCAGTGCACCAGTGGAAAATGCTCATTCCGTATCGGAAATTCCTATCCCGTGTCTCGCTGAACTCTAGGCAGGCCCCTTTCTTCCCTCTCCACCTGTCAGGTCTCTGAACATTTATCCAGCAAGCAGCCATTTCTTACCTGGTCTCTTCTCACTTCATCAAGCTGCAGATATTACTGTACAGAGGTCCTTTCCCAGCTGCCCCCTGCCTCCAGCCTGGCTGGTTAGTAACCTCTCAAGCAGCAGCTATGAAAATGAAAACCAGGCTAAAACCCGCCATTTCCTTCACTCTGAGCAAAGTCCCACTAACGCCATAGGTTCTCAACCTTCCTAATGTTGCGACCCTTTTAATACAAGTTCCTCATGCTGTGGTGACCGCCAGCCATACAATTATTTCATCATTACCTCATGACGGTAGTTTTGCTATGAATTTTGGTTATGAATTGTAATGTCAATATCTGATATTTGACCACTGTGGAGGTCATGACCCACAGGTTGAGAACCACTGCCCTAATGGCTTTTAAAGCTCTAGTTGATCTTGCCTGTTCCCTCAACATTCTCACTTTTGGCCCTATCTCTGGCCATTCTTTATCTCGGTAGAGCACACACTGGCTTCCACTCTGCCCCTGGAATCAAACAGGCCATGCCTTTGTACTGGTTGATCTCTACCTAGAATGCTTTTCCCTAGATAGCTGATAGCTATTTGCCTGTCACCTCCAGGCTGCTAGCCTGTCCCATTTTCAGTGACCTTCCTTAGTCTCCTGATTCCTCTACATCGGCTATTTGGCATTGCTCTGTCAGTGCCTGACCAACTGAATACAGTTTGCTGATCAGTCGGTGTAATAAGAATGAGACCTTTGACAAGCCAATGGGTTTGTCTGTGTGTTTATTTCTTTCCAAATGTTTAGCCCCAAAATATTCTCCTGGTATTTGCTGAAGGACAGGGTGAGTGTGTGTTGGCTGGAGGGTTTCACCTTTGCATTTCTGCTTCATTCCCAGTCTCCGACCATCCCATGAACACCATGTTCCCCATCGGTCATCAACCCTTAGAGCCAAGCTCACACAAATCACATTATTATTATGTTGAAAGAGGACACTGGGAATCTAGCTGTTCCTGGGAAGCATGTATGTATTATTTGCTAATTGATCAACTTTAGCAGGTGCACTTGGATCAGACAACTCAACAAGGGACACGGGACTGTGATTTGGGGTGAAACAAACAGGCCATGGTTAGGCAACTGCCCTCATTTGATGGGTGACCTGAAGAGTTCAGGGTTCCAGCCTCTTGAGACAGATGACACAGTTTGCTAACACGGAAATCTGAAGAGAATTCTCACAGGCCACTGGCCAGGGTGCTAGCATAGAAGGGCTTGGCTTCCCGTCAAACCTTCCAGAATGTTCCCCCAAGTCTTACCAGACTGCATGCAGCACCACTGTTCTTTCATCGGTACGGTCGGACGCTACACCAGAACTCCAAGGGCTCCAGGCTGCTCTGTCCTGGGACAGGCTGTCCTGGTTAAAGAAGTGCTGAGAACGAAGGCTGCTCTCCCAAGGGCAGGTGAAACAGGGGCTGAGAGAACCCAGCTCAGGAATGCCACTGCAGCAGAGGAGTAAGGCAGAGCCACACCAAGGAATGAGGATGGCCGTGCTGTATGTGCTTGGTGCTTACAGGACGCTGTGCCTGCACTGAATGGTTCCTTCCTTTCTCCTCCCAGACTGCCCTCCCTCCCCCTCTCCCTTAGCTCTGGGCTTCATTCTAGTTGTGAAAAATTCAAGGTGGATTTGCTTTGGGTCTTTGATGTTGTTTTGTCTTTTGTTTATTTGTTTGTTTGTTTGTTTGTTTGTTTTTGAGACAGGGTTGCACCTTTAATCCAGGATGGCCTTTGAACTCATGGCAATCCTCCTGCCTTTGCCACCGCAGCACTGATATGACAGACTTATTAAGATATAATTTATTGGGCCGGAGGGATGGCTTAGTGATGCAAGCTGTGCAAGCCTGAGGACAGGAAGCCCAGTACCCACTGGCAAAGCAGGGCATTTTTGACCACCCAGGTATTATGAGGGTCAGAGAAAAGGCGGATGCCAGGGTTTGCTGGTCCTCAGCCTAGACCCAGTTTCAATGAGATACCCTGTGTCCAAAGAATAAGGCAGAGAATGATAGAACAGGACACGTAATGTCCTCCTTGGCTTCTGTGGGCACACAAGCACTCAAGCACATGCGTGTGCACACACACACACATTTTTATTCTATATATATATACAAAAATATAATTTACAGAGTGTAAGCCAAGCCATCTCTCTAGCCCTCTTATATTTTTGAGTCAGGGTCTTACTCTGTATCCCAAGTTGGCCTCAAATTTACTATGTAGCCCAGACTAGTCTATACTCACGGCATTCCTCCTGCTACAGCTTCCCAGGTGCTAAGGTTATAGGTCTGTGCTAGTAGGCCTGGCAATGTTCTACATTTTAAAAAATGTGTGTGCATGCATGTGTGTACATGTGTGTAGTGTGTGTGTGTGTGTGTGTGTGTGTGTGTGTGTGTGTGTGCTGCCACCCAGCCAAGCACTTGTGCATCTCAAACTTGCCTGTGTTCTGGAATCAGGCTGTCAGGAATCCATAGGACTTCATGAGATTGCCTGGTCCAGATGCCTCCTTATCCTGTAAGGTGTTCATCTTCAGAAGAGAGCCCTGTCGCTCAAAGGCTAAGCTGTGCACATAAGGGGGCAGGGAGAATGGAAAGCAAGAAATGGCAGCTGCCATGGCTCCGTTAATCACAAGGTTAAGCAGTGCGGCAAGAGGACCTGATTACTGGGGCTCTTTCCACCAGCTGGCCACAGTGTCATGTCACAGCAGTCATCTGTTGTTTCTTCTTCTGTAGTAATGCAACAGGTGCTGCCGCTGCCTGCAAAGGCTCCATCTAAAGGGAGTTTTTCTTCTTGTTGTTTGTTTGTTCATTTTTTTTTTGGTCTGTGATCATCGTTTCTAGTAGAAACAAAAAAGCTGGCTCCCCCGCTTGAATATCTGTGAGGTGGTGCAGGCTGTGGTGAGACCTTCCTACACCTCAAGTGGAGAAGGATTGGAAGCAGGCAGCGACCTTAACTTTAAGGACCTTAACTTCCTGCCCTGTGGAGCCATGTGCCTTGGATGCCCTTAGATATTCTATGAAGGAAGGCATATACTCTGCCAAACTTACTGTACAGGTCTCAACAGGAGCAAAGATTTCCTAAAGAGAGCCCCCTCTCCCCTCCATTCTATTGTCAGAATATCAAAACAATGGCCCCCAGGGATCTCATGCTGGAATGAGAAGCCTGAATGGAGCTTGCCTCTCAGGAAGGTATTTTTGACAACTTCTGACAACCTTTCAGACCTCTTTGCAGGACTGGAGCCTGCTGATAGGTGGGAGCACAGCTTGGCCAGGGCTGTTTAGCTGTGATGCCTCTTGTGTTCTCTTAAAGAGAACTCCAAGATGGACTGGGGAGCACTGGAACTCTTTATTAGTTCCGCCTCTCAATGTCGCCATATTGAGTAGACCTTTATGTTTCTCAGGATTATTTCTCCCTTTAGTTGATACAGCGAGGATGAATGGACAAGCCCAGACTTGTAACGCCGTCATCAGTGGTGGGACAGAGGCACAGCCATACTCTGTACCCCACAGTGGCTTGAAGGTTCTCTTTCCCCATAGGGATCTCCATTGACATAAAACTAGGAATCTGTGGCTTCTACAAAGAAAGAATTTCATGGTGAACCAATATATATATCAGAGTTGGAGATTTGGTCTAAAGCTTTTTTTTGCATATTAGAAAAAGAAAGAGAGACATGGGCAGACACAGATACCCGCTTCCCCTGTTGAGGGTGCCAGCTAGGTTTCTTTACAATGGGATTTTGGTGGCCTTATGTTATGTCTAAGTTATGTCTAAGGTTTCTAAGAACCACTGCTCATTTAACCCTGTTCAAAGAGTGTAGCTCACAATGGGGTGTGAGCCAAGTTGAAAGGTGGATTTATGTGGCTACCATTGAGATTCAGGAAAGTGGGAATTTCTAGAAACTCAAGGTTACATCATTTGGGCCCTAAGAAAGCACAGTTTTATTTACTGTCCTTAATGCCTTTTGGAAAATAAGTATTGACTCTGTGGGAAATTTAGGCTTCATCAGTGGAATCTAAAGCTTAACTGCCTTTCTCAGGAAAACAAAACAAAACCCAAACAACAATAAAAATAGATCGGATTTGAGGAGCTTTCCTCTTCCAGGCCAGCATGACTCCCATTCTGCGTTGGCACTCATACACCTCCTTCTATCTTGACTTTTAATTTATTTCCTTTAGCCAAGTTATGGCCTCAGTATGACTTCATTAAAAAACAAATGGAAAAGAGAGCTGGGACTTACTGCCCTGAAGAAACGCTGGCTCAGAATGTGTCTCCAGCCACCCTGACTCGGTCTAGGAAACTCTAACAGTTGCTGGTTATACATCTGACTCTCCAGCAGACTGCAATGTGAAAGCGGAACTGAAACATTGTTCTAAGGGCTACACTGTTCCTGAGGGGCAGAGTACCAGGCCAGGACTCTCCTTCCCACCCACACAAAAAAGAAACAATTAGACGAGACAAGGTGTTGTTTTATTTCTCTCATATTTCTATTTGTGGCAAATAGTTTTCCATTTTATGATGACATATAAGTTCCTCCCTCCCCCAGGGGAAAAAAGAGAATGGTAAATTTCAAAGGTTTTCTCTCATATGCTGACTCTAGTTTTACACACACATACACACACACACACACTCAGAGAGAGAGAGAGAGAGAGAGAGAGAGAGAGAACAATTTTGGAGAAAGAGGAAGCAGAAGGGGATCGGAGAGTGAAGTGACTAAGAGTACAGGGACATATGTGCATAATGATGTCACAATGAAACCCATTATTTTTGCTTTTTTTTGATGATGTCACAAAAGCGAGGCACAGTGGCACATGACTAATAGCAGCACTGGGCAGGCTGACATGGCAGAAGGATTGTTATTTTGATGCCAGCCTGGGCTACACAGCAAAACCTTATCTAAAAAACAAACAAACATAGAAACAAACCAAACAAGCCCCTCAGTAATACAAGAGCAATGAGATGGATTTTTAATATCAGAACCTCAAACCCAGATTTCTGAGCATTGTACATCCCTTTAAAAAAAAAATCTTTTGCCTGCAGGCCTTATAGCCATGTTTGAAACTCCTGCGGCGTGAGAATAAAGAGGAGGAAGAAGAGAGTGAGCAGGCTGAAGCACAAGCAAAGAACGAGGAGGCGGAGGCTCAGGTGAAGCAGCTTATCCAGCCCTGGAGGCTGTGGAGCAGAGATGGGGACGCCAGAGGCTGAGGCATGGGTCCAGGTTGTTGGATTTTAAGTCACTGTCAATGAGTTGCTGCACTGGATCTGAACCAGGGAGACTGCCCCAGGACGCCACCTGGCCCACAACCCAAGCAGCCCCTGTTGGCCGCTGCCCCGGACCTGTGGCATCCTGTTGCTGATTCTGCTCTGATTGCAGTCAAGGGTAACACATGTAAGACAATGATCTCTTCTGCTGCCTTTCCTGAAGAATAAGGAAAAAAAAAAAAAAAGAATGACCAATTTCACCAGTCGTCTGATCCACAGCATGGAAATACAGAAACATGCAGAACTTGTAAACGGAAAACACCTTGTCACCGCAGGAAAAGCTGCTGAGATGGCTTAAGTGACAGCGGTGCTTGGCTGCCAACCTGAGTCCGAGCCCCGAGTCCCCACATGTGTAAGGAAGGAATTGACTTCTGCAAATTGTCCTTTGACCTCCGCACACACATATGCATACACACAGACTCCCGATGTCTACATACATGCTTCTGTAACCACAACCATCACCACCCACAATAAATGAATAAACTTCTGAGCAAGAAATCTGGACATGATTAGGTGTTAGAAGAAATAACCCTGATGAGTGACAGTTTAAGCAATTATGAAGAGTGATCATTAAAAAAAAAGATTAACTAAGGTCTGGGTTAATGAGTAAAATCTCTCTTTGAATGACTATTCATGGCTGTCTGGGGTGAAATCCTGAAAAGGTCATTTTTGTTTCCAGATACCTTCAGCAGGACCATCTCTGACCTGTCAAAATGGGGACTCATCAGGATAAGCAGTGACGTGGTGAGAAGGGTAGGGAAGAAAAGCAATTAACTGTCAAAAGTTTCCAGAGCGGCTCCTGGGCGGAAAATCTAATTACACCAGGTCAAAGCAAAGCTGTAAGAACTAAAAAGCATTCTTTTAAAGAAAATCATTTATTTGCTCGCTTTACATTCTGGTCATAGCCCCATCCCTCCTCACCTCCCAGTTCCACCCTCTCTTCCTCTCTCCCTATTCCTCAGAAAAAGGGAGCCTGTCTTCCCATCAGCCCCAGCTCTTCAAGTCAGGGCTGAGCATGTCCTCTTCCCCTGTGGCCTGGCAAGGCAGTCCCTCCAGGGGGAAATAATTGAAAATTTGGCAAGAGAGTCTAAGTCACAGAAAACCGCTGCTCCCCTTACTAGGGAACTCACACAAGGCTACATCTTTGTAGGAGGCTTAGATCCAGTCAATGCAAGGTTCTTGGTTGGTGCTTTAGTCTCAGCAGGTACCTTTTGGCCCTGGTTAGTTGTCTCTGTTGGTCTGGAAAAAAAAAAAAAAAAGCATTCTTGACCCTACAGGCTGAACTCTTTCCCACCCAAACCCATTAGCCAAATGTAGATCTTATTGCTATGTCATGGTGGTCCCTACTCTTATCTGCGGTTTTGGTTACCTGCTTAAATGTGGTCTGAAAACGTTAAATGGAAAGTTCCGAGCATAACCAATTCCTGTGCTGTAAACGACATTTTATTCTGAGCAGTGTGATGAAATCTCTGTCCTGCCCTGACCCGCACCGGTTATGAATCACTCCTGCTTTCTGTCCACCCCTCTATGTACACTTTGTGCCCATTAGTGAGCTGGCAATGCCACCATAGCCTCACAGTGCTTCTGCCTGGGTCTGGTGTCAACCTCAGCTTCAAGCATCCACGGAGGGCTTGGAGCCTACCCCTGAGGAAAAGCAGTAAGCAGAAAGGAGCCTCAGACCTTTTAGTCATTAAAATAATTTAGAGTCAGTCTGTGAGCACCTACTGAGGGCCTGCTGTGTGCTGTCATGCATCCTGGAACACTGTAACAAGACGACATCTCTGATCTTAATGAACATACTTCCCAGTAAACAAACAGGACAACAGAGCCCGTGTAGGAGACGGCTCCTGCTCCCCTTACTAGGGAAGCCACATGAAGCCTGAGCAGCCCATCTGCTACCTCTGTGTAGGGGCTCTAAGTGCAGTCCATGCATGGTCCTTGGTTGGGTGCTTCCATTTCAGCAAGGCTCTCTGGGCCCTGGTTAGTTGGCTCTGCTGCCTTGCCAGACCACGAGGGAAGAGGACACACTCAGTCCTGATGTGACTTGATAAGCTCCGTTGTTGTGTGTGCTCTCCTTTTCTGAGGAATAGGGGAGGGGGGAGGGGAGAGGAGGAATGATGAGACCGGGAGGAGAGAAGGGAGGAGGCTATGATTGGGATGTAAAGTGAATTAATTAATTAATTAATTTTTAAAAACACACAAGGACATCTTAGGTAATGTGAGCTGTGACAAGAAAATGTGACAGGAAGTGACCTGGCAGGAGGGCTGCTTTTTTCTGTGAGGGGAGTCCTCTCCAGACTACATTTTTATGAGGTGCAAGGGGAGTGTTAAGGGCCAGTGAGGAGAAGAAGGCGCAGTGGTTCCAAAGCCTGGGCATCTGAGGGACAGAAAGAGGTCACTGCAGCTGAAGCACAGTAGAGGGCAAGCAGAGCCAGCAATTATCTAGGCCAGGAAAGTAGACTCCCAAAGGTTTGGATACTGCCTAACATCCATGGAGGCTGTTGTCAGGGTAGTGACTGATTATTGTTTTCTCTTGTTAGGATAGAATACGAGAGACTCTGGAATTTACGGACAAAGAGGCTTATTTGGCCGTCGTTCTGGAGGCCGGAAATCCAAGACTGCTCAGCCACATGTGGCAAGAGCCTCGTGTTCCATTTTGATATGTTGAAATACAAAAGGACATAGAGGACAAAGAGCAAGGAGCGGTGAGGAGCTGCGTGACCTTTCAACAACCTGCTCCCCTGGTAACAAACGCAGCCCCGACAGTGACATTCATTCTCTTATGGGGAAGAGGAGCCAGAGAGACTTTTTTCCCTTTTTTGCCAACACTGCAGGGGTGGGGGCTGGATAGGGGTGTGGAGAGCAGCAAAGAAGGTGGACCCCTGCAAGGCTAACCCTGGGAGCCATCTCACTAGTGCAGAATGAAATTCTCTGTATGAGGAAGAAACCACAAGTTTATCTTTTTGGCAAGGAATGCTTAAAGGGATTTCTGCCACACTCAGGGATCCGTCCTGAAAATGTGACAACAGTGGCTTAGATCTGGAGAGCGAAGAAACTTGCAGACAGGGCTGTGGGTTTCGGTGGCTGAGCAGCTATGGGTATATATATAGGCCTGAAGGACCTGTAGAAAAGGTGACCCGGTCTGCTCGGAAGTGTCTGTGTAGACCTCAGTTCCTGGGCAAATGACTCATCTCGCCGGTGTAGAAGAGCTTATTTATTTTTATCACATTTGTGTGAGTGTTTTGCCTGAACGTATGTCTGCATAGCACCTATGTGCCTGAGGAGGGCACTGGATCCCTTGGAACTGGAGTTTCAGACAGTTGTGAGCCACCTTGTGGCTTCTGGTACTCAAACCTGGGTCCTCTTGCAAGAGCAGCTGGTGCTTTTCACTGCCGAACCATCTCTCCAGCCCGGTATAGAACATTTGAAATAAGGTTTGTTTCCTGTGGTTGGAACAAGCAGAAGAGCCATGAGCTCTCAGAGCAGGAAACACTCAGTAAGACACAATTATTTTAAGCTGGTTTTTCAAGCCTGCACAGGAGCTACAGTCGGAGAAGAGACTCTAGGACTCCATCAAGGGAATTTGACTGTCTTCGCTGAAGTGTTCTTCCTCTGCGACTGTCAGAGAGGGGGCCTGGCCTGCAGGAGCTGATACTGTCAACTGGCCCAAAAGGTCGGATACTGAATGCACTTTGGAGATAGACCCATATAATTTGAAAAGTATAAATCCAGTGTCTTAGACCATTCAGCCACTCTGCCTCCCACCAGAGACCATGCTGATGACCATGGCCTGTGCTGCCACCGAGGGAAGAGCCCTGAGTGCGTACAGAGGATTACACAGACGTTCATGGTCTTTCCCGCATAGGAGGCCATCTTGATGTCCGTGGTGTTCATGGTCTTTCCCGCATAGGAGGCCATCTTGATGTCCGTGGTGCGTGTTACAGAGTGACATGTGGATGTCCTTGGTCTTTGCTGCCTCCCGGGGCCACGTGGATGTCCTTGAGCCATGCTGCTGCCAGGGGCCATGTTGGTGTCTGTGGCCTATGCTGATGTCATGATGGTGTCCACTGGAGGCCACGCTGAGGGCCATGGTCCATGATGACACCAGAAGTCACGTGGACGTCCATGGATTGTGCTGTCACTAGGAACCACATGGAGGTCTATGATCTGTGCTGCTGCTGGCTATAAAGGGCGAGGGAGTTTCCTTTGCAGTGGTATTGATGACTGCAGACTCAGAGCCGAGAATGAGAGACATGGGCAACACGAAATGGACTTGGTATTTTTTTCTTTATTTTTTCCCCCTGGGAGGAGGTCACAAGAATAAAAAGGTGGAGCTGGGAGGACTGGTAAGTGAGTGTGATTGGGATGCATCATGTGAAATTCCCAAATAATCAATAAAAAAACATTATATGGGAGGAAAAAAAATGAGACATTCAAGATAACTCTCTACTAGATACTTTGGACACATCCAGGTGTTGCCTACCTGAGTTAACCTATTACGCTATAGAATATTAAAATTTATCCTTAAAAAAATAAAAAGAAAAAGAAGAAAGGAAGGAAGAAAGAATAAAAGAAAGGAAACACCAACAACAATACTAAAATGAGGAAGCGGTAATTATTACCAATCCCAAAGCAGGTTTTGAAGGCTGGAAAAACCTCTTTCTTCCATACATCGCCGTGGGTTGTGGTGTTTCATCACAGTAACAGAAAAGTACATAACACAACTACTGAGCTAGATCTTGTTTTTATTGATTGATTGATTGATTGCTGCTGGGGCCTGGGCATGCTAGGATGTGGTCTATCACCGAACAACAACCCCCTTTGCATCCCAAGACTGTTCATTTAGAAATGATAGCTGGGTATAGCAGCACATGCCTGTTATTGTCTGTGAGGAGACACACTCATGCCACAGTGCATGTGTCCGGGTCAGAACATGGCTTTACGGGGTTGGTTTCCCCTTTCCATGTTCACACGGGTCCTGGCGATTGTATTCAGGCCGTTAAGTTCACACAGCAAACACTCTACCCAAAGAGCCATCTTACCCTCCCTGATTCTGTTTTGACATAAGAGTCTTTTACTGCAGCCCAGGCTGGCCTGGAACTTGTGGCAATCCCCCTGCCTCAACATTTTGAATGCTGGTATCATTGGTACCTCCATGCCCAGCTGTTACATATGTTTACAATTTTTAAAAACATAGATATCCTGTAATTATTTGTTTCTTGAGATGGGCTCTTACTGGGTGGAATTCACAATCTTTCTGTCTTAGCTTCCCAAGCTGCTGGGGTCCCTTGCCTGGATCACCTTGTCGAGGGAAGTAAAAGATATTTCTAAAAACACGTATTCTTGGCAGAACATTGGGGATTCTTTCCTCAGTGGTAGAAGAGACAATCGTATGAGGTTTCTAAGTGATTAATGAGAGATTTGGTGTTTAAGAGACAGATTTCAAGGCCTTGTACACAATCTTGTTTATTTGCCTCCAAAGAACCATACCTCGAGAATGTTTTCCCAGTGATATCACACTGTTCTCGTCTTCCCTAAGTGTGTCTTCCCCGTTATCTTACTGCTTTCCCTGTTTTCCAATGCATTTTTTGAGACTCTGATTCACGAGGCTCTGGTAGCAGGCACTACATCATGTCTGTCCTCTTTGGAGATAAGGTTCTTGTGGAGAAGATGGTTTCTTAATGCCATAGGCAACTTGCAGTGGATGAAACAAGGCAACAAAGAGGCTAAGAGCCACCGCTCTTGACAAACTGGAATTCAGGCCAGGATTATGGCTGTAATTTGAGGGGCCTTGTTCTCTGGAGTGATAGCATCTATTGCCTTTTCTTAGAACTTGGGCTAGTCCTGTGGTTTGTGCTGACCAGTTGGATAAGGCATTGGGAAGGTTTGTGTGGCTCCTGAAACCGAAAGTTAACGTAGCTGCGGTCCCTGCCTTTGCTGTTAGAATGCCCCTTAGAAGGAAGCTGTCATTGTGTAAAGGCCACCGTGCTGTGGGGAAGGTCGGTGTGGTAATGCCACAGGAAAGAGCGTGAGTCAGGAGACACAGAGCGAGCCTCTCTATGCTCTTTTGACCTGTCTCAGCCATAGTGAAGTGAGCCAGGGGATCCAGGGACCCACACAAAGCAGAAGTAGGAACTGTGCCTACATTTCTGGCTCATAGCACCATGAAACATTATAGAATTGATATTTGAGTCATTACGTTGTGAGTACTGTATACCTTAGCCAGAACTAGCCATAACACTGGGAGAGAGGTCTTAGTGATGTTTAAGCTTTAGCAAAAAGCAAGGGTCTTCAGCCTGGCCTCAACCCAGTGGTCTTGAAGCTGTGCTCTACTGAGCCATTGTTAAACTCCTAAAGAGGAGCCGAGAGAGGGAAGGGATCTGACCACACAGTATGGCAGGCGCCAGAAGCAACAGACAAAAGCTGTTCACCGGTGCCATGGAGACCCTTTGAGCCTCGAGGTTGCAGTAGTGGTATGATGAATTTGCAATATCTGAAAGCAAGGAGATTTGAGGGCCGGGTGAAGCGAATGAAGAGGCAGCCTGAAGAGCTCTCTGGCCGGGTCACCAGCTCTCTACAAGCCTGGGAGCTTTCATTCTTCAGTTGTTTGACTCTAATTTCCTGGGTTTCAGTGTGTTTTTTCCCAAAAGCTCAGCTACAGCAGAGCACTACGTGGAAATAGAAGCTTTTGGAAGAGCCAAACTTCCCCTTCCCCAAACCAAACTGGTGCTCTCCTAGAGACATTATTATTATTCAGATAATTAATTAATTAAATTATTTATTTATTTACTTTGGTTTTTCCAGGCAGGATTTCTCTGTGTAATAGACCTGGCTATCCTAGACCTGGCTGGCTTCAAACTCACAGAGCTGTGCCTGTCTCCGCCTCCCGAGTGCTGGGATAAAAGGTGTGTACCCCACACCCAGCTTCAAAGGATAATACTTTTAATGAACCAGGGACATCACATAGGTTAGGAAAACTGGCCTGTGCCGTGGCTGTGAAATATAAGTTTACGCTGCCATTCAGTTAAGAGTGGCAAGAAAGATGAACCTTCTAGAGAGGGACAAATTCTCCCTTTGGCCCCTCTCACTTAGAAAGACAGGCCTGTGTTCTTAGGGGGCCTCTCTGGAGGGCGGAGGCACCCACATTCTTTCAGTTCGAGTCCTGCCTGCAGCGTTCCCAGAGCTTACTCAAGAACTCCAGAGCGCAGTGTCTGTCTCTTTCCCCAGGCTGAGAGTCTAGGATCTCACTGGGGGTCCCAACCTGCTGAGGACAGGAAGACAGGTGGGGAGAATGGAGAGGACCCGCCACGTGCCCCCGTTCAGCTGGGGGCAGCAAACTTTGAAGGAGACGGGTCTGAGCTGGCGCTCCCCCCGCATAAAGGGCTCGGAAAACAGAAGGGACGCGCATGAGCTACCCTCCCCATGGGCCTTTCCGTTCTCCTCGCTCCTCTCAAAGCCAGTGGCTTTACTAATGACAACGGTGCAGGAGTGAAAGGTTGTCACTGAGGACTGACTCGGCTGCCCTTCTGCATCTTGGCCAGGGTCAGAGCTGCTCCCGAAGTCCCGTGGAACCGCCGCTTAGTTCTGTCTGTGCCCCCAAACTTGTCCGATGCCTGTCCTTTGGTATCCTCAATTCTCTTCCCCTTTGAAAGGCTGGTCCCAATTTAGGCTTGTCCCTGGCTCTGAACAAGAATGTCAGCTGCGGAGGGCAAAGGAGTCGAGCGAATAAGCATTCCATCCCGCTTCTTGCAGACTGCTTCAGTTTTGGAGAGGGCATTATTTTTAGAATCCCTGCTGGCTTTCACCCTGTGCCCTGAATGATTAACTCTTAGTCATCTCCTTGCAGTTTAACCCCTGCTCCTCCATTTGGTCCTGGGGAAACGAAGGACCAAATGTTAGTGGTCCTTTCCACTAACAGACTGAGATTTAAAAAAAAAAAAAAATCCAAGCTGCTGTCTCCCACCCCACACCAATTAAGACCATCTCCGCTGGCTTATAGAGGCGGGAGCCCTGTGATAAATGTTTGTTTGCTGCTAGAAATTGAACGCAGCGTGCCACGGCGGCCGGGCATGCAATCTGATCTTCACCGTCAGACCCAAACCTTAAACCAGGTTGAAAGTCCAGTTTGTGTCTTTTGGTGTTTAAAACAGGTGACTTGTTCAGATCTTCAAATGGGTGATGGAGGCAGCACTTAGCCTGTGTCATTAAATACAGAGGCTCAGAGGGTCTGTGTGTGCGTATGTGTGTGTGTGTATGTGTGTGTGTCTGTGGGTGTGTCTGTGGGTGTGTCTGTGGGTGGGTGTGTGGGTGCGTGTCTGTAATCTGGTGCTTAGGTGAGGATTTTAGATCAACAGTTGCAGGCTAGCTTCCAAGGTACAATGTTCAGAGTCAAAGTTTATGCTGTTACCCTTGACTAATTTCATTTCAGGTGTGTGTGTGTGTATGCAATTACAGGTGCCTAGAGGCCAGCAGAGGATGTTCGGTGTCCATCTCTGTCACTCCCCATCTTATCTCCTGGAGACGGGGCCTGTGCGTGAACCTGCAGTGGGGGTCTCTTGTTGTGTTGCTGCCTCGTACACTGGGCTAGTTTTCCAGTTAGTTTCCCGAGTCTCCTGTCTCCACCTCCCATCTCAGCACAGGAACACTGGGATTACATCGTGCCCAACCTTACCTTGGTTCTGGGGATTCGAACTCAGGTCCTTAGACTCGCACAGCAGCACATTACCCTTTCCCAGCCCCATCTTAAAAAATGAATATATATATATATATATATATATATATATATATATTCATTTATTCTTATTTTGCATTTGAGTGTGCAGAGTGTATGCCACGGTGTCTTCTGCTGGTCTCCATCTCAGTTTTTGAGACGAGAGCTCACACTAAACTCGGAGCTTGCTGATTGGCTGGGCTGCCTGTCCAGGAAGGGCCATAGATTGCCTCCATGCCAATCTTTTTTTGTGGGTGCTGGGGATTTGCACTCAGGACTCAGGTTTGCACCTCCAGCATGTTAGCTTCGGAACCATCTCCCGGCCCTTCCTGCTTTTGGCTGACCTAAAACAAAACAAAACAAAACAAAACAAAACAAAACAAAACACAAATGAACCAAAAACTCACAAAAGCTGTAAAGTTCCCTCACTGAGTTCACAACCTGTGAGCATCTTTCAGCTTTTTCTATTTGCTTATCTATTCATTGTGTACGTGACATATACATATATGTTCGTGCATATGCGGAGGTCGGAGGACAACTTTATGGAGTCATTTCCAGGGAGGTAGCCAGGCCTGGCTTGCGTGGTAAGTTCATTTAATCAATGAGCAATTTCATGGGCCCCCCTCTTTTGGCATTTTGAGACAGGTTCTCACTCTTTAACCTACGTTGGCCTGGAACTCACTGTTCACCCCAGGCTGGCCTTGAACTCACAGCAATCCTCCTGCTTCAGCTTCCCCAGAGCTGGGATTATAATGTAAGCAAGCACTTGGTCTTCAGATAACATTTCCTGAGGGAAAAGAAAAATACAAAGAGTTGTATTGGGGGATACTTCCGCCTAAAACAAGGAACAGATTGCGTGGTGGTGGTCAGTGTTCTTAACATTGCTTTATCTGATTAAACTTCTTATCTTTCAAAAAGACGTGACTATGATGACTAGAAAAAGAACCAGAGAGAGGTTTGAAAATACAAAATCTTAGTGGGCCAAATGCAGTTTGCCGCATGGGACAGGTTATTTTGATCTAAAGCCAGTTGGGCTACATGGCAAGACGATTAAAAAAAAAACAACAATGAAATGACTTCAGTGGAGTTCAATGGAAAATAGCTGTGCTTCGAGACACCCCTCAAACCGGAATAAGTGTTGAGGACCGGAGAGCAGGGGCTGCTCTTTTAGAAGACCCGAATTCAGTTCCCGGCACTCACATGGTAGCTCCCTACCACCTGCAGCTCCAGTTTTGGGGGGGCGCATCTGGCTCCCTCTTCTGGCACTGCACACACACGATGCTCACACATGCACACAGGCAAAACATCCATAGGAGCTGAGGCAGGAGAATTGCAAAACCTTGGCAATAATACTGAATTTGAGGGAAGCCTGGGCTACATGGTGAGACCTTGTCTCCAAAATCTGGTAAGATAAAGAGGTGAAACACGCATGGTGAGGCCTATCAAAGCTGGCCATCGCTCTCACTGATTTCTCCCCCTGTGCTTGTGTTCAAGAAGAAAAAACTGTTTATGGAGAATACCTTCATTCTAATGCAAAGGACATGGTACCAACACACACACACACACACACGCACACGAACACGCACATACACACACACACATGCACACACATTCTCTTCACTTCTCTAGGAACCTCAGAATAGACCTGCTTGAAACTATTCCTTCAGCAGATCTCACGAGCTCCGGGTAGAGCAGAGCACCCTTGGGCAGACTGCCCTTTCTTCATGGCTCCTTTCCTGGCTTTTGTTTCTCCCAGGGCAAAGCCCGTCACAGTCCATTGGAAGGATTTACCATTTCTAGCCTTGTTTCCAGCACACATTGGCTTGGTCATTGTCCTATGGGTGTGAAGAGACACCATGACCAAAGCGGCTCTTCTAGAGGAAAGTCGGGGCTTGCTTATGGTTTCAGAGTTTTCATCAGCTGTCATCGTGGTGGGAGACATGCAGCATGCAGGTGGAGGTACAGGAGAAATAGCTGAGTTCTACATCATGATCTGCAGGCAGCGGGAAGAGACACTGAGAGTGGGGTGGGCTTTCTGAACCCTCAGGACCCAGCCCCACTGACACACTTTCTCCAACAAGGTCACACCTCCTAATCCTTAATATAGTGCCACACCCTGGTGACCAAGTATTCAAATCTATGAGCCTCTGGGGACCATCCTCATTCAAACTACCACAGTCATTCTGTGCCAAAGTGGGTGAATAGGTTTCCTCACTAAGACTGTTCCTCGCAATGATTTGACAACCTGAAGTAGGGAAAGTAATGGCTACTGAGCAGAGGACCAATTTAGATCCTGTTTACCTACGATGAGTCTTTTAAGCTAGGAAAGCCTTAAAGTATTTTATTGCACATAACAATAATATGGCTAAATAGTGATAATTTATTATGTATACATGCTATCTTTAAAAATATTTTATTGTTTTTTTTTTTTTTTGGTTTTTGTTTTGTTTTGTTTTTGGTTTTTGCCTAGCAGGGTGGCACCTGCCTTTAATCCTAGTACTCAGAAGGAAGAGGCAGGCAGATCTCTGAGTTTAAGGCCAGCCTGGTCTACAGAGTGAGTTCTAGGACAGCCAGGGCTACACAGAGAAACCCTGTATTGAGGGAAAAAGTATTGTGTATTTGAGAATTTCATCAAATATATTTATACAATGTTCACCTGCTTCCTCAAGTCCCTCTAAATCTACCCTCGGCTCCAAATCCTTGCAACTCCACACTTTTTTCCCCCTCGAACCTTTGGAGTTCAGTTTGGGTTTACACTTGGATGGGGAGCCTTTCATGGAGAGGAGTCAACCTTCTAGGGGCCACACCCTTAAGGAAAACCTACTCTTCTTCTCCCAGCAGTCACCAAGAACTAATAGTTCCTCAGCTAGGAACAGGGGTTCATTTCCATTTCCCCACACCCATGCTGAGACTTGCTTGAGTTTGCACCTTGGTCTATAGCTAAGGCTGACTTGAACTTGGAATCCTGCCCCTGCTTTTGGAGTAGTGGGATCACACCTAACTGAGCTTCCAAAGCACTGTTCAAAGAACCACAGTTCAGTCTCAACTCCTACACTCAGCTCTCACCTCTTTACTGCTCCCCCCAACTCCTAAAGCCACCTTGCCAGATTTTGTCGGTGTTCAAGTCCGTTAAGACAAGTATCAGTCACATTTCCAAAGTTCTGGTGCGTATTTGAAAGGAAAACTATAGGACACAGATCCACCAAGTCTATGTCGCTGACCCAACAAATTTTGTTATTTGTTTCTTTATCTATTTATGGGTTGGCGCTGCAGCTTGGTCTTCCAAGTCTTGACAATTCTCCTTGGGTTATATAGGCATGAGTTACCATACCCGGAGTTGGTATCTGAAACTGACTTTCGACACCTTCAAATAAACAAAATAAAAGAAAAATAAAAATTATTTAAGCGAAGCATGATGGACCATGCCTTTAATCTCAGAACTCAAGAGGCAGAACCAGGTGAGTTCAAGGCCAGCCTGGTCAGCCAGAGCTAAAACTTATCCAAAAATAAAAAGTGTGTAGCAGGGGAATATTTACGAAGACAAAAACTGCTGAAGTAACTCCAACAGCCACCTCCACCCACGCTTCCCCTCACCCCTGCCCAGCTTGTCACATGGACCTGAGTCTGGCATAGTTAGGTCTGCTCATCATCTGGGAGAAAGGAGCTATTTTAGAAAGATCCTCTCAGGAACCTTAGCAGGCTTCCTTTGAAGTAATGAGTTCAATGAACTCTTGAACTGGAGTGCGGGCATCCTGATTATCTGCTGTCATCTGGAAAGGAGTCGGTCTTGACTGTCTCTGTGTAACTTACTTGGGAGTGATAAAAGTGCCCGAAGAATACTATTAGCTGCAATCTCTGCCTGTCTTGGTAAAAGCGGAAAAATTTTTGCTTTCATCTTCCTGTCATTCCCAGGGGATAACTGCACACATTCGCTGGGTACAGTGTGATACTTCAGCAGGCGAATACAGGATTCAGTGCTCCAACAGGGTAACTGGTCCATCACCCCATTTAAAAATATGTGTGTGTGTGTGTGTGTGTGTGTGTGTGTGTGTGTGCTGGGAATTTTCAAAACCCTTTGCTGAATATGGTGGCACAGACCTGTAATCCCAGAACTTTACAGGCCAGAGGCAGAAGGATCCTGAGTTTGAGACTAGCATAGTTAGACCCAGTCTTGGAACAGAACAAAACCCTTCTGAACCATGTAGACAGAAAGTGTTGAGTCAGCCCAGGATGTGTCGTTAGGTGTCACTAAAACAAGTGTCTCTGTAGCAAGCATACTTAGCATTTTCAAATGGATGCAGGGAATTAGAATACTTTACCTAAAGCCATCAGTTCTGTTTCAGACAGCCAAGGCTGTGAGTCTTGCATGGCATTTGGTCTACATCTTTCTGAATCTGTGTAATGGGACGTGGATTAAGATCCATTGGTAGGCCAGTCTGCCCTTTTCACAATGGCCAGGTCATTCATGGCAAACTTGAGTTTCCACATCCACGAAGATCATCTATTGCTCAGAATTAATCCATATCCAGATAAAGGAGACACATGCTTTTGGGTGACGCTAAATGCCATTTAAATAACCTTCCCATTGGGCTGGTGAGATGACTCAGTATATGTAAAGGAGCTGGCTGCCAAGGCTGATGGCCTGCCATGGATTCCCCAGAAGCCATGTGTGGGAAAAGCGAACCAAATAATGGAAGCTGCCTTCTGATCTCCACACATACCTCCCCCGCCACAATCTCTCTCATTCTATATATAAAATAAACATATAATAATGTATAATATAGAATATATAATAATAAGTAAATATATATATTTATGCATATGCTTGTAGCATATGCTTGTAGCATCCCAACCTGGAAAATGCAGAATTCCAATTAGCAGCCACCAGCTGGCTGACCTGTCTGCAGCCCTTGGAAGCAACAGGGCTGTACCATGTTGACCACTCTGATGAAGCAGTGGAGTCAGTGGTCAGGCCCTCAGCTAGCCCATTCTAAGGATGGAGGATGGGCTTCGAGCAATGGTCCTAGGGAAAGACTCATTCAGGTTCTTAGCTCTTCACGCAGAGCCTGTACCAGAAGGTTTTGTGTGTCAACTTGATACAAGCTAGAGGCATCTGAGAGGAAGGAGCCTCAGGTGAGAAAATGCCTCCATGAGATCCAGCTCATGGTAATCGGTGAGGGAGGGCCCAGCCCATTGTGGGTGGTGCCATTCCTGGGATGGCGGTCTTGGGTTCTATAAGAAAGCAGGCTGAGCTAGCCATGGGATGCAAGCCAGTAAGCATCCTCCTCCATGGTCTCAGCATCAGCTCCTGCATCCAGGTTCCTGCCCTGCTTGAGTCCCTGTCCTGACTTCCTCCAATGATGGGCTATGAGCTGGAAGTGTAGCTCAATAAACCCTTTCCTCCCTGACTTGCTTTTTGGTCATGGCATTTCATGGTAGCCATAGAAACCCTAGGAAAGAGCCCTTTCCCTGGCCCTGGTGCTTCTGCTTTTCTGTTACCTTTTACACTTCTTGCTAATACAGCCCCTATAGAAAATAACATACCTAAGTCATTAACTGTCGCCCTAGACCTCCTGCACATATTGTCTTTAGAGCCCAGGTTTTGTGTAAAGGAACCGCAAAGCCCAGGTGACTAAGTGAAGGACTCCCAGGCATCTGTTTCCTGGACACATCTGACTGGTCCATTACACTGAAATCCCTCATCCTACTTATTCATAATTGGTATAGGTGTGGCTAGGGACCTCGTGTCCAGTCCACTGGGAAGCATCTGGGAAAACCACACTGCGATATCTGTGGCATGTGCCTGAATGTGGCTGCCATCTTTTGAAGGTTAGAATGTTAAGCTGACAGGCCGAGCGACACCTCAAGTGCTTGGAGCCTGGGTGGCTCAGGTGCTGCCCGATGCACAGCCAGAGAGACACGCTGTCTCCCGAGCTACCGTAACCTCAGTTTACTGTTGAATGGGAAGCCTAAAGCTTCTTCAGGGTTGGTGTGAAGCAGGAGCAGTGAGGGCCTCCCACTTAGACCTGCACTGGCCTGGTTTCAAATCTCAGTTCTTCCACTTGGCCATTAACCCAGAGTGTAGTAGCTTGGCACGCAGTGCTCTCACCAGGGGAGCATAGTCCAACATGCCCAGTGGATGCCGGGAACAAAGGCTAGTACCAAACCTTGCGTACCTCACAGTTTTTGCTCTATACGCACAACTATAGTGAAGCTTGATTTGTGAAGGGCACATAGTCAGGGACTCACAGTCATGACTACTAAGAAAGTAGAATAATTATACTGCTTTTATCATTATTAAAGTTATTTAAATATATATGTATGTGTAAATGTATATTTCTGGAATTCTCCACTTAATACTCCAGAGCCTTGGTTGCCTGTGAGTGGGAACTCCTGTGGAAACGAGCACGCAGTTTTCCCCTTTCTGTGGGTCACACATGTGGGAATGGCTGGAGTACTGGCTTCAGTGCTGTCCTGAGGTGTCATCCCCCGGTGCTGCTGTGATCTGCAGGCTTAAGCACTGCTCCCGGGGCTGCCGCCAGGGCGACTTGATCTCATGGCTCATGGACAGGTATTGGCTGAGGATGGAGGCCTCTGTCCTTCAACACGTGGGTGTCTCCCCTGGTCTACTCAATTATCTTCTGCCTTAAAGTACAGGCTTTGGTATTATAGGTATAACAAGGCTGACATACCAAAAGTTGATGCCCGAGAAAACACAGGCTTTACAGTTTAGTAGAGAGTTGCC
Organism: Psammomys obesus; assembly: GCF_907164565.1. Classification (NCBI taxonomy): domain Eukaryota; kingdom Metazoa; phylum Chordata; class Mammalia; order Rodentia; family Muridae; genus Psammomys; species Psammomys obesus. Next base: position 14,427,134 of record NW_026585691.1, on the reverse strand, counting down.
TGGCATGCATGAGGCTTGGGGCTTGATTCCTAGTGCTGCAAAAGAAAAGAGAGACAAAGTTATGCTATACCTCAAAGATCCCTAGAGGAGGAATAATCAGGCAACACAGCCTCATGGCATGATGCTGCCCCTGCTTGGAAGAAACAAAGCAGAGAGTAAGGTGGCGCTATGGTCTCTAGGATGTGGGCTCAGCAGTCACAAGCTGTACCCTACACAGGCCAATCCTGACTCAGTGCTGTGGGGTGGGTGTGACACATGAATCGGCATGAATTCCCCAGACATTCAGATCTCTGCAACCATCCTGGAGGTTGGGTGGATACATTTGTTAAGCTCCTTACCTCCCAGACTCAGTTTTACAAGATAATGTTTCTTGGTTGCGAACAACAGAAAACGATTCTGACTGCTGTGAGCAAAGTTTGGACAGTTCATATACCAGAAGGGAAGCCATGCCTGAGGTCTGTACTCTGGAGAGGAGGCTGTGCCCAAGATCCATACATCAGAGAGAGGCCATGTCCAAGAACAGATGACGTGTAAGAACTGAGTGAGCGGAGCAGTTGTGCAAGCTCAGAGCTTGGGAGCCGGCTTCCTACTGACCAGACCTCAGCTCAGCCTGACCCCTGCTGCTGCCAGCGAATGCCTCAACCACCTCTGTGTCTGGAAGATTCCACAGCAGCAGGACAAAGATCGTCCCTGCTTTCTTCTCGAGAACACAGTATCTGTACATACCAACCCCATGGCCCTCCCAGAGGGATAGGACAGAAGTATGTGGGGCACGTGAAAGTGCTGAGTAATCATTAGGTATTTAATAGGAGGCAGAAAGCAGTCATCCTGGGGTAGACGACAGTGAGTTAAAAGGTCTCAGGCCAGAGTGGAATGGCGCCTCTCTCTGGATGGTGCTGGGGATCAAACCCAAAGCACGCTGTGCAAGTACTCTCCTGCCAAGCCATGCACTAACCCCCCTCCATATTGCCTGGTTCTAGTCACACCCTCACCCCAAATTTGGCTGCCGAATTTCTGACATCCAAATTCTTTTTTTTTTAATTTTTTATTAATTACACTTTATTCATTTTGTATCCCCCCATAAGCCCCACCCTCCTCCCCTCCCGATCCCACCCTCCCGTCCCCTTTCTGCATGCATGCCACTCCCCAAGTCCACTGATAGGGGAGGTTCTCCTCTCCTTTCCGATCTTAGTCTATCAGATCTCATCAGAAGTGGCTGCATTGTCCTCTACCGTAGCCTGGTAAGGCTGCTCCCCCCTCAGGGGGAGGTGATCAAAGAGCAGGCCAATCAGATTATGTCAGAGGCAGTCCCTCTTTCCATGACATCCAAATTCTCAAGTTGCCGATGTTTACACAAGTCCTATGTGTATTTCGGCCTACTTGCCTTGTGGACAGCAATGCAGGTACAGGGTAACTGAAAGCAAAGGCCTTCTGCAAAATTGTAGATCTGGCTCCACAGTCCCCAACCCAAACTTCAATTAACCTCACTCCCCAAGCGAATGGGGCTCTGTGAAACTTCCTTTACTTTTATCTCAGGTGGAATAACCAAGATGTGGCAGCCCCTTTCTTAGCAGGAAGCCGGGGCGTTATTAGCTATGGGCAGGGTGCATGGCTCAAATTGAGCTATTTGAGTTCATTTTGTACCTCTGTGGGTTTAACTTGCCCGAGGCTGGTGTGTAACGTTGGCCCATGGTTCTGCAACTGTGGCGCGCACAGGGCCTAACTATGATACTTGGATTTGCAAGCCTTTGACCTTTCCCTGATGTGAACATGATTCCTGTTCTGGAAAAGCATGCTTTGGATTCTTTTGAACTTTGAATTTATTTATTTTTTCCCAGTTAATCTCTCATCTTGTAACACGAGACTCCTATCTGGACTAGTAATCCCCAAAGAGGGTATTGTACTCTGCGGTGTACTGTCTTGCTAAGGTCTGATAGTTTTTGTGAGCTAAGGGTATTAAATGCAACTCACCTTGTTTCTAGATATTTATAGCAAGATATGGTGGCGCATGCCTATGATCCAAGCCCTTGGAAGGCAGAGGCAAGAGGACCAAGAACTTAAAGTCAGCAAATTTCTGACAGCAGCCTGGGCTACAGGTGACCTGTCAAAAACCAAACCCAAACTTTTGCAGATTAGGATACGAAGGGTTTATTGCACCAAACCCTGCTGTACGGTAAGCACCGTCTGCACGTGAGGATCACCACGTGGCCTTGCAAAAACACACAGCCTGGTCACCTTCAGGACCTGGATGCAAAGGGTGTGGGGCAGGGCCTGGGGGGTGCTCATCATTCTACTCGGTTCCTCTGTGCTGCTGAGGTTGGTCTAAGTGCTTGGACTCACTTAGAGGTCACTCTGATTCAGATAACTCCATGCATGTTGCTTCTGTCCTGTGTGCAAACTTCTCCTGAAGTTTGGAATGACTTTCCATAAAGAAAGCTGGCCATGTGTGGGGCGTGTGCCTGTAATGCCGACACATCAGAGGCTAAAGCAGGACGGCCTAGGCTACGTATTAAGACTCTATTGCAATGCCCACCTCCCCCAACAGACTGAGATTACAGAATAAAAATTTTTGATAGTGACATAAGCATTAAAACTTGTTATTTTTGTTAAAATGATGATTGGCTAAAAAATTTGCCAATGGTAAATTGCCAATTGCATATGGTAGCTTAACCAGACAGTAGTTTTTCTCATGTTCTCAAGAAGACCAAAAGCTGTCCAAGTTTGTGAGGCAGCTTCACATCACCTGAGCTCAGGCTCGTTCTATGCTTCTAATCATCACCCCTGAAAAATGACTAATACCTTCCTGGGTACAAGGTAGCTGCTGCACCTTCACACGCAGCCTTCTCCAAAGCAGGAAGATGTGAGGTGCAGGGGAAATGTACGTGAGCTTTCCAGACTTGCATTCTCTGTAGGCTTGCATTCTCTGTAGGCTTGCATTCTCACGTTGGACAATGCTGGCACATGCTAGCTTCAAGGGAGCATGAGCCACCAGGGCATTTCAGCTTTGCTTGCAAATAAAAAGAGATTTCATTGGCAGGAAGGTGGCACCTGCTTGCAATTCCAGCACTTAGGAGTCAGAGAGAAGGAAGGTCAGGAATTCAAGGTCAATCTTAGCTACATCTAGAGCTACAGTCTGGTCTCAAAGGAAGGCATGGATGGGCTTCATTCTCTTCTGGAGGCTGCAAAGGACTAGCCCCTGCCCTTTCCAGCTCTTCAGGGCTGCAGCATTTTTCAGCTCCTTGGATGGGGTGGGGTTTCTCCTCTGGGTTGAGTGTTGAAGGCTTGATCTCCAGGGTGGTGTCTGGGAAGTGCTGCAACCTGAACTGTGGAGACGATGGTATGTTCTGGGATCTTTGGAGGGATGTCCTGAAAAGATATTCTTACGAGGCCCTTGTTAGTTTTCACAGAGGGTTTATTCAAGCCAGCCTGGCCCAGGCTTTATAAGGGACAAGGAGACAGACAGACAGGAGAAAGACTGTGGACACAAGATTGTGGAGTGACAACTAAGTCACTGCAGCCATCAGAGAAAGGGCTTGGAACTCCCGAGACAGCAGGGCTGTAGTTTCCTTGAGTTTTGGCAGCGGGTACTGTGGAATAGTTCCCTGTCGTCTTAAGCCACCGAGTTTGTGGCATGGTCGCCTGAGGCAGTTGGGGGTCAAGTTAGGACTGTCGCTGTTGGTGAGTGTTTACCAGGCCTGACTGCAGCCACTCTGCTATGGGCATGCTACTTCAAGCATTGGCTCATTAAAACCTTGTAACTGCCTAGCGGTGGGTGTTACAGTTATGCTCAGTTTACCCATGATGAAATAAGTTTTTAAACAGGCCAAAGGGCGTGATCTGAAGCCAGGGTGCCTGACTCCAGAGTGTGACTCTCCTGTCACACGCTCTTGTGAGAAACAAAGACCGTGCTTGTGGTTTCTTGCCAGCTGCTTTTGTGTTCTTTGTCCCTCTGCGTAGAGGGCCAGCTTTCCTTCTTAAGCTTCTGTTACTTAATTTGTGTATGTGCACGTGCTGGTGTGTGTAGGCCACGGCACTCACATGGAAGTCAGAGCACAGCCCACAGGAGTCAGTTTTCTTCTTCCTCCACCATGTGGGTCCCTAATTTTTTTTTAATGGTTTTTATTTCATTTTTAGTTTATTCACTTTATATCCCTATTATAGCTCCCTCCTTCATCTCCTCCCCATCCCACCTTCCCTCTCTCTTCATGCCCCTCCCCTTCCCCTAGTCCACTAAAAGGGGGAGTCCTCCTCCCCTACTGTCTGACCCTAGTCTATCAAGTCACATTAGGACTGCCTAAATCCTTTAGATGTCCTTCAACTGAAGAATGGATACAGAAATTGTGGTCCATTTACGCAATGGAATACTACTCAGCTATTAAAAAACAAGGAAATCATGACATTTGTGGGCAAATGGATGGAACTAGAAAAGATCATATTGAGTAAAGTAATCCAGAACCAGAAAGACACTCATAGTATACTCACTTATAAGTAGATATTATCCATATAATGTAGAATAAACATACTAAAATCTACAACAAGGAGGATCCTAGGGAGGATGCTTAATTCTCTTTCAGAAGGCAAACAGGATAAACACAGGAAGTGGGGGAACAGGATGGGAGCCTAAAAGACTTCACCCAGCAGGGGATAGAGGCAGATGCAGAGACTTACAGCCAAACTTTGGGCAGAGTACAGGGAGTCTTATGGAAGATGCGGGGGGGGGGGAGCGCATAGAAGAACACAGAGGGGATAGGAGCACCACAAGGAGACCAACAAAGCCAAAAAGTCTGGGCCCAGGGTGGCCAGCAGAGACTGGTGTATCAACCAAGGACCTTGCAGGGAGAGGACCTAAACCCCCTAGTGGCCGATAGGCAGCTCAGTCTTCATGTGGGTTACCTAGTAAGGGGAACAGGGGCTGTCTCTGACATGAACTCAGTTGCCTGCTCTTTGAGCACTTCTCCCTGGTGGGGCAACCTTGCCAGCCCACAGAACAAGGTCTAGTTTCTTAACCATCTCTTCCTTTGCCCTCAGCTCTTTAAAGTCACGTCAGAATGAGACATAAATGATAACCAAGTATCTGTTTAGCTCAGTGGACCACAGGAAAATCAACCTATAAAGTGGTTTGCTTTTGATTTTAGATAGAGTTTCATATAGCACAGGCTGGCCTCCAACTCACTGTGTCCCCGAGGCTGGCCTTGAGCTCTTGATCCTCCTGCTCCTTCCCTGTCTTAGTCTGGGTTTTATTGCTAAGAAGAGACACCATGACCACAGCAACTCTTATAAAAGGAAAACATCTAATTGGGGTTGGCTTACGGTTTCAGAGGTTTGGTCCATTATCTTCACGGTGGGAACATCAGCATACAGGCGGAACATGGAGAAGGAGCTGAGAGTTCTACATCCTGATTCAAATGCAACCACCGTGGGTGTAGCTGGAGCATACATGACCTCAAAACCACCTCACAGTGAGGCACTTTCTCCAACTAGGCCACACCTCCTAATAGCGCCACTCCTGACGGCCAAGCATTCAAACATACGCATTCTCGTTCAAACCACCACATTCTCCTGACTGTAGAGAAGTATCTTCTGTAGTCACACAAAATTATTTGCATCTCCTCTGCCTCTAGGTCATTTGGGCTTATCTGTAGATTCTTTGGCCAAGGCAAATCAGAAATCCGGGGAAACAGGCTGCCCTTGTGAAGGACAGCAGGACGGTGGCCTGTGCTAGTAACTGTTTTGCTGATTTTGAATTTGTGTGAAGACTATCTCACTGTCACAGGGGAAACATTCAGGGGAAAAAGAAGAGCTTGTTTTCTTAAGATGTAAAATGTTCTCCGAGCTTAGGATCCTCCCGGGATATTAACCCTGGGCCCTGGTTGACAGCATGATTTAGGAAGCAATCATTTCTTTCCTTCCTAGTTTCACCCTGTCCTATGGGGCAGAAGAGACTGTTCTCTTCGTTGACAAGCCCAAAAACTCTCTGTGTGTATATGAGTCGTGGATAAGTCCGTTTTGTTAATCCTTTCTCTCCTATAAAATCCACAGCCATCATTTTACAGATGGAAACAGTGTCTTGGTGAACATAAAGGATTTTCTCTGAGATGATTCAATCAGCTACACATGATAGAAATGCTATGTGGCTGTCCTTATAAAAACCCAACCATTCTATTTACTGAAAGCCAGAACTATTATACAATGAGTTTTGAGGCTAATTTTAAAGCAAGTCACTTGTCTTTCCCATCAATCTGACCCAAATACGAGGCATGGATTCCACCTTGCATGCAAAAGCCCGGGTTAACAGAGAGCTCTGCAGGAGCCATTTGGTTGATTACAAGAACACGAGCCTCATTCTCTGGTCACTGCAGTGCTTCCTCCACGGGGCGCCCAAGGAAGCACAGTCCTACGTCACCTGGGATCTAGGATCCAGGCTTCCAGAGCAGAAGGATGCTAACCTAACCTCTCACTGAGATGCCTCTGAGTAGTACTAACTAATGGCTTCAAAGAAGGCTGAAGCCACGGTTGGGTGTTCTTCGGAGGACTGATGGGGAAGGGAGCAGACAGATGGGGCCCCCACATTCAAAAAGGCAGCTTAGGGCTGAGGGACATGCGTGCTGATGGAAGGCCACAGACTAACCAAAATATTAGTTCACCCCCAGTTCCATTCTGGTGATTTTTCTTTTTCCGTCTAATACTGTTTTGTGCCAGCATTTCTCAACCTGTGAGAACCCCTTTGATGGTTGAACAACCCTTTCACATGGGGTCACTTAAGACCATGGGAAAACACAGATACTTATACAATTCATAACGGTTAGCAAAGTTACAGCTATGAAGTAGCGACAAAAATAACTTTATGGCTGTGGATCACTACAATATGAGGAACTGTGTTAAAGGGTCACAGCATTAGGAAAGTTGAGAACCACTGCTTTATACAAATGAAAGGGTGTTCTTCCCTTCTTTTTTTTTTTCCAAATTAAAACCTGATCCAGGGAGATGATCGAGTTCAGCTGCACTGTATGGAGCAGCTGCTTTCAGACAAACTTTTACCTCCATGGACCATATGCAGCTGAAGCCAGAAACCAGAGTCAAAGCCACCCGCAACTTCAGGGGCCACAGAAGATGGCCAAAGATAAGACTTGCTCTGGGGACAGGAGTTCTTTCTGGGCAGCAAGAAAGCCAGGGGCTCAGCAGAACAAGAAAAAGAAGGAAAGGGAGAAAGCAAGGGGCCGGAAGATGGTGGACATAGAGGTGAAAAGCAGACAACCACGAGAGTTCATGCCGGTAGCTATCTGCTTCTTCCTTCAAAAGAAAGACCAGAGAAAATATGTAGGCAATTTGCATTTATTTACAATTACAATTCATCCATCTATCCATCCATCCATCCATCCATCTATCCATCCATCCATCCATCCATCTTGTTACTTTTCTATTGCTGTGATTAAAACACCATAAAATTCTTTCAAAGTGCTGAATATGACCATACTGTGTAATACTGCACTTGCTTTTTGTGACCCAGTAGGATGCTAAAGTTGTTATTAGCTCTTTAATTATAAATAAGAGTACAGGTGCATCCATTGTCTTTAAAAAAAATCGAATGTTTTCACCCAGTCAGTGATTTGCTTGGGCCTGTCATTTAAGGACACTGAAAATAGAGGAAAAAAAAAAACAAACATGCTAACAGACATGACTCAATTTCTGCTGGAGAAGGAAGTGCTGACCTGCCGCTTTCAAGTCTCCAAGAGGTTTGCTTCCTGTTTGCTGTCAGTTCTGTTCTTACCTAGCTCAGCCTTTGCTCTGCTTTATTGACCCAGTTTCTGCTCTTACCTCCCAGATCCTGTGCTGCCAGGTTTTCCCCACTAAACAAACCATCCTTCTCCCCAAGCCCTTACCAAATGCTCTGTGTCTCCACCCAGTGGCTGGGGAGGGGGGGTATTTCTAAAGACAGCAAATTAAGGCTCCTTATCTCAGTATCTGAGGTGGTGGTCATGAGTCTGGACAAATACCTGAACCCATTTTGCCTACAGGCACGTTTCCACAACTTAGTTATAAGTGACCTTGGCGATTTGAAGATGATTAACAATGACAGGCTCTTAGGAGCTCTTTCAGCTCTCTATAAGGGTCTCATGTAGTCAAGGCTGGCCTTGAACTTACTGTATAGCTGAGGATGATTCTGAACTCCCCATCCTCTGGCCTCTACCAGAGGGTCAGGGTTATAGATGTACCACTATTCCATCTTATATGGTGTGGAGGATGGAACCTAAGATTTTAAGCATGCTAGGCATGGATTCTACCCACAGCCACATGCTAGGCCTTGGCATTTCTTGCTGGATTGAGTTCCCATCCTCCAAGTCTCTCTGCTTATCAGGGGTTGTTTTGTGATTCTAACAACTGAAAAAAAAATCTGGGGTGAAATCCATTGTCAAACTACAATTTGAGAAACAGATGAGAGGGGTATTAAAGGCCAATAAACCTCAACTGGGTATCTGAACCTCAGTAAGAACCACTTCCCACCTCCCCGCTGTCTCATTTGCTTCGGGTTCTAAAAATAGTTTCCAGTGCCGCCCTTCACCTTCACGATGATTTTTGACTTCAGTTCTAAATGTGAACGGCCCAGAGCAGCAGGATCTGTGCATTGTTTGGAGGAAGACAGAAAGCTCATTAGTCTGAACCCTGGCCAGCTTGGACTTGTCGCCATCACGGCCCAGAGCAGCAGGATCTGTGCATCGTTTGGGGGAAGACAGAAAGCTCATTAGTCTGAACCCTGGCCAGCTCAGGCTTGTCGCCACCACATGCTCATTCTGAAACAAACCTGGGTGCGCTTTTCTGAGACGATTAAGTTGTTTTACTGACAACCTTGGGGCTGTTAAAAGCACAACACCCTTCATATCTGAGACAGGGTGAGTGTCCCTGAGGGAGGGCGGGTGACATCTACACAGACCACCTAAGCTCATTCATCCGTAAGTTAACTTCCTCTGCTGTTTAGGACTCATCTACACCAGGCCTGGGTCTCCTAGGAGGAAAACAAATAAAAACACAACACAAGGAAAATGTCACAAAGAACAGGAATCCAAGGAGGGGAAGGAGGTGGGCAAGAGTAAGTTTTCAGATTTGGTCACAAAGAGGGAAAATGTCTTTGGGCAGGTGGCATTTCAGTACAGGGAGAGGCCACCCAGGCATCTACAGATGAGCAAAGGCTCCAGCATTGCAGGCAATGCCTCTAGACAGCCAGCAGCTGAGCGTGGTTCAATGGGTGAGGGAGAGGAAGGCAGGTATGAGAAGGGGCAGCATACAGGGAGGGATGGACGGAAGGGTTTATTCCCCGTGAAGCAAAGATCCGAGGAGGCAGAAGGAAGCCTCCATTAGGAACCACAAGAAAAAGGTCCAGGCTTTGTGCTGTGACCTTGTCCCCCAGGCCCACCCTTTCGGAGGTTTCATCTTCAGGTGAGCTGCTCCAGCCCCTGCTCAACTAAAGCAGACCGTACCTTTCCTCTGTGCCACTGACTAGTTTCCAACCATCTCATGTCACCAAGGACGGCTGCACGGGCACCATAACCCTTGAGTCTGCCCATGTGAACCACATGATCGTTACCTATTTTCTCAAACATGCCAGAGATCTACATCAAGGAGCTTAAGTAGATTGGTTGCTGAGGGATGGAGGCATTTAAACTCAGCTCTGACTAGAAAGCTTCTTTTTTGGTGTGCATGATGGTGCCTAGTACTTCCTAAATGCCTCTATTCAAGCCAGAGTGGTGACTCAAAGCCTTTTAATTCCAGAATTTAGAAGGCAGAGGCAGGAGGATTTAAGGTGTGAAGCCAGCTGGACAACCCTGCTTCAAAATGTTTTTACTGAACACCTGCTTTGTGCTTCAAGGACACAGGAAGTACTTCCTGGTGCTTCTACAGGAGGTCTTTGTAGATAGGATCCTAAGTACAGGGAATGAAAGCAACCGTGACAAATAGGATTGATTAAACTACGAAGCTTTTATATACCAAAGGAAGTAGAGTTAAGTAACAACCTAAAGAATGAGAGAAAACTGTTGACAACTCTTCATCTATAGGAAGGTTAACATCCCAAATGCACAAGAACCCATGAAACTGGCCAAAACAAATCCTTCAAAACAAAACCCAGAATCACCACCCCCTCAGCCCCCTGCCCAAATAATCCAATTTTAAAAACAGCCCAACAGTCTTAATGGCTGATGTATATGAGGAAATGCTATGCTTCACTAATCAACAGGGAAAGGGAGGACAAGACCATAACTGTGGTGGTGACAAGGTGGCTCAGTAGTTGCCTCTAAGTTTGGAAGACCTGAGTTCAATCCCCCAGGACCTACACCGAGGGAGAGGAGTCATCTTCTGTTCTCCACACAAATAAATGTATGTAATTAAACAATGTTTAAAGTTAAAAAAAAAAATGCAGGCCATTGACTTGCGGAAGGGGGTTTCTTATCCACCGTGGATGAGAGTGTTAAGGAGTACAGCCAGAGATGGGGGAACTGTCCTCAACAAGCTGAAGAGAGAGGTAGTAAAAGACATGGAGCTCCCACTCCGGAGCACCCATGAGATGAAACCAGAGCAGAGAGGTAGCCCACGGACACACTGCAGTTCTGCTGACAACAGTTACGATGTAAATGATATCCTTCAGCAAATGACTGGGGAAGGAAAATACAGACTGTACATGCAGACACTCAGACATACACAATGGAACACAAAGGAATATTTTTCAGCCACGATAAAAAAAAAGTAAGTCGAATCCTCTTGCCTTTGCCTCGCCGGTGCTAGAGTTTAGATGTGTGCCAGCATGCCCAACTAGCTCTGGATTTCTGCAGCATAGTAGGGCAACTTTTGATTGTAACGGTCTACTGTATTTAAAGAGTACAAAATCCCCACAGACTAAGAATGACTAATATCTAGTGAGATGACTCCATGACTACCTGCAACAGCCATGTCCTCATCCAGAGTGGGAAAGAGCCAGTACCTAGTGCAGTGGTTCTCAACTTTCCTAATGCTGGGACCCTTGAATACAGGTCCTCATGGTGTGGTGGCCCCAACCAGTTATTTTCATAACGTAAATATCTGATATGCAGGATATCTGATTCCGACCCTATGAAAGGGCAGTGCAACCGCGTGGGGGTCGCGACCCACATGTTGAGAACCACTTGTCTAGACTGTAGCTTTGGAAAGAAAATTGTGTCTGCATCACTCTTGGAAGGAACTTGTGCTTGCCTGATTCTCCTCTACTAGCTTAATGAGCGAGCCAGGAACTCGGAAGGTCTGTGGGAGCACCGCTGCTGAACATAGATCTGAGGGAGCTCACAGCCCGAGGACCCTTTCTCACGTCCATACTCCTTCAGTACTGAACTCCAACTCCAAATGTTTCTCTATACCACTTCTAGCCAACCTCTGCATCAAGAACCTTACGGCAAATTCCACTACTGATGGTGCTGAGACCCAGTCTATGTCCCCCTTGCTCTGTAGCCCCTCTTGATCTCATTTCCAAAAGCACCACACGTACAACCTACAGGCAGAGCATGCAACCAGCAGTCCTGGTAGTTGAGAGGCCGAGGCAGGAAAATCACAAGGTCAAGACCAGACTGGACTCTTATGTCCCCATCTTGGTAACACAGGGGACCAGCAGAGGCAAAAGGGTCTGGAGGGTACTGTCGGAACAAGGCTAAGTTTTCGGCAGTGAATTCTTTTTTTCTCCTATGAGTTAAAGACTAAAAAGGCAAGAAAAGTAAGGACCGAAAGCAGGAACATACAGCAGAGCACACACAGACTTCCCAGACAGAAGAGGACCAGGGCTGGAGTCCCCGTCTGCCAGGACTTTTGCATGTTTGGGAATGAGTTCTCTTTTTCTCCCTCTGAAGAGGCAGGTTTGGGCTATTTGAATTGCATAATCCAGGGCAAAGGAAAGTTGATTGGTTCCTACCACAGGAAACTCCCCCCCTTTAAACACCCCACTTGAAAATCCTGTTGAACACTTCCCTGAGGAAGAAGCCCACCAAACCTCTCCTGGGGAGGAAGAAGCATCAGAAGTTGGCCATGTTATACATCTAAGTGGCTTAGACCCTCAAAGAGTTCAAGGCCACCTGTCTATCTTCAATTTACACAGATTCAAAGCTACCTGGGTTGCATTACATGAGACTCTCTTAAAACAAAACCAAAAGTTAAAACATGCTGTGACAAAGTTATATAAAAATGTCCCATAAAATGTATTCTGTGAGGTTGGGAAGATGGCTCCGCGGTTAAGAGCACTGACTGCTCTTCTGGAGCAGTTCAGTTCCCAGCACCCACATGGCAGCTCACAGCTGTATGTAACTCTAAGATCTGACACCCTTACACAGACATACATGAAGGCAAAATACTAAGTTATTTTTTAATGTATTCTATAAAATATTAAAAATGAACTGAAAAGAGAGCATTTAACCGAAAGCCATCTAGACCAGGAAGATGGGTCAGTAGTTAAAAGTGCTTGTCAGGGAACAGTCTGGATCTCCAGGACCCATGCCAGGCAGACATGGTGGCCCAGGCAGGCAGAGCTAGGGGAACCCCAGAGTAAGCTAGCACACCAAGCCAGCCGGACAGGGTTCAAAGGAGAGACCATACCTCATCAAACACGGCAGACAGCAACTGAGATGTCCAGTGTCATTTTCAGGCTTTCCCACACACATGCGCGTATAGGTATACAAATCTGCACACACAAGCGTCTCCACACAGGAGCACGCATACCAATACGTGCGAGAAAGACACCTTTGCGGTATTGCATTGACTTCATTCTCGTTTAGTTATATGTTAAACGAGGTGGTCGGTTTTTAGTCGGCTGTCCAGGCTGCTTTCCTGAGCTGTGCCCGGCAAACCCGTCCTGAACAGACTCATCTCACGGGGCCTTGTGGGGGACGTCAGAAGCACGCCAGGAGTGTCGTCTCTCAGGCCTTGCGTGAGAAAGGCACCAGGAGGGAGGAGATGGAAAGAACTGGAACCCGCCTGTGAACTCGGTATCCACACAGCGGGTCCCAGAGTTCTGACCTGGACAGTCACGGAGCGTGCCAGTTACCGTAGGAAGAGCCTGTTTTCCAGTACCTGTCCACGATTAGCCAACTCTTGCATTCACATATTGTGAGTTAACCAAAGTTTAAGTTATCTAGAACCTTTTTTTTTTTTTTTTGGCAGAAATTTAAACTCCTTTATTAAAAAAAAAAAAGGCTGCTATTAACTAAATTTCAATGATAATGTAGTCTAATGGTTTGCTTTGGGCAGAAGTGACTAATATCTATCTTCTTGGCTAACTCAGTATTTGAAAAGAAATGATAAGAAAAAAAGCTATCGTTACAAGAACAGTGGTAATTATTGTAAGGCTGTGTTAAAAGTTTCCTATGTCTTGCCTTAACCTCAGCCAGGTTAAGGGGCTAGGTCTGCAGATCTCTTTCATAGAGAGAGCTCTCCCGAGGCCCACACAGTGATGAGTAGCAAGGCCTCTACGCTGCAGGGTGCTATGCTGCCCCCAAACCTGAATGGATGGACCCCATCTAGCATGTGCCCTTTCAACCTACTTTTAAAAGAAGGGTGTAATCTCACGTCTCACCTGGGGCCATAGTGATTTCTTTACTCCACTCCTCAAGGAGGCAGCTCCGTGTTTAGGATTTGGCTCCTGACTGTTTCCTTGTAAGGGCATGCAGTGGCTTTTGGCCTTGTTCTTAAAATACTTTAAACCTAAGGAGCGTAGGGCGGAGAGCCAGCGCTTCACAGTTGGCCAGCCCAACCACACAGCTCCCTCAGGACTCAGAAGCGATGCCTGAGGGAGCAGGGTAGGGCCCACGTGTGTTGGAACTTGGTGTTGATGTACCGTTAACAGCGTTACCATCTCTACTGTGAACTCTCACAGTGGAAGGCATAGAGCTTGCCGAGAAGTGTTGGCTGGCTTGGCTAAACCCTTGCCAAACTCATTTATGAACGGAAAGACAGATTTGTCCGTTATTTCAATCGGCAATGCCAGCAGGGTGTTGACATAATCACCGAACAATGTTTTGCTTATAGTCAACATGGGAGTTGGCTTGTTTACACAGCAACCATTCCCCTTTCAGGTGTCCCACGGATTCAAGACTTCAAACGTCATCTCTTGGGTCAGGATGGACTTTCCGGCTCTGACAAGCCTTCTGCCAGTTTAGAGCTGATGGACAAGCCACCACAGTCCTCTGACGGTGAGGGCAGGAGGCATGGCAGAATGATTCTTTTACAGCACAACCATTCCCTCCCCTCCAGAAGGCTGAGTAAGACACACCTTTCATTGATGAGAACACCCAAATTCCACCCCCCTCTCACTTCCCCTCTTAATTTTAAAAATCAGTAGTCTCACCCCTCCGCACACTAACTCAGTGCAATGTGCCTGTCTCTGCCTTCAACGCATTTGCTAAGGTAGGTTCCTGGACTTGAAATGCTGGCTCGAAGACGACCTCCAGCCTCTGTCTCCAGACGGAGAAACCCAGACTGTCTGAAGGCTCAGCTGAGGAGCTATCCATCATTATCTCCTCTGCAAGAGCCCTCCCTCCCTGCATAAGCCACAATCTATCTTACACTTGGGGCATCAGTGTACACAGGACCAAAGCTCCACTGGGGACTGAAGTAATTTCTCACAGACTCTCCTTTGCTTCATCCACTTAAGTCAGCCCCTTGCACTACTCTCTCCCAATAAACAACTGCAAAAGTCTGGTCAACACAGCAATGAAACTGCAACATGACAGAGTCCGAACCATCCGAGGCGAGAACAACGGTGGCCACCTCACCGGTTCTCTGCCTCTGCTTGCTGCATGCTCCTACAACGTCTATCCTGGACGGCTTCCATGACCTCAAACCAAAGCCAAGTCTAGATGCCCTACATGGGCTGTGACAAAGACAGGCTCAAGAATTTCTCCTTGAGTCCAGAGCCAGTAAGCGAGTGAGCTAGCAGCTGTTGGACGGCAGGAGGGAAACCATGCCTAAATCAAAGGAATTTGCTTCTCCAAGCTCTTCAGGCAATGATTGTGACAGCAAAGTTGGAAAAAAGTCCAAGATGAAAAAGCAAGCTGTTCCAGTTAAACCTGTGAAGAAGCAAAAGCCTGGTGAGACCTGGACAGCTCCGGCATCTCCCCAGCAGAGTAGCAGCCGCAGAGGTTTCGGACCGGGAAGATGAGATACATCGGTGTTCGGGACTTTTAAAAGAAATTCTAACTGAAGTTAGAGACTACTGGATGGACTCCGCAGGTGAAATGAAAGCAGGAAGAAAAGGTATTTCTTCAAACATGGAGCAATGGAGACACAGTAAGAAAGCTGTAAAGGCTGAGCCATATCAAACCAGCAACTGTTTTAATGTCTTTTTACATTGGCTTTTGTTTTCTAAATGTTGTTTTCCAAGCTTTTGTATATTTGGGTTGCAGAACATTTTGTAAGATGAATTTTTTTTTTTAAAAAAAGTACACTATTAAAAATTAAAATGTTCTAAGTGAAGCTAATTGCCAACTTTATTAAAGAGGATTGCTTTGTGCCCTGTACCTAGTGTAAAATAAAGTCGGATCGTTACAATCTTTAAAAAAAAAAAAAAAAGAATTTATCCTTATGGATCAGAGCCATAAACATAGCTGAACGGTTGATGAGATGCAAAAACAAAACAAAACAAGTAAAGCAACAACACCATCAACACCCCACAAATATCCATCAAGGATGACAAACATGGGCTTTATCTCTTCCAGGAAGAAGTAAGAACGAGAGAGACAGTGTGAAGAAGAGAGAGCAAGCACTGTTGCCCTGCTGTCTCTCCACTCAGGTTCACAACTGTAAAGAATAAACTGGTTGGCAGGTCCAAGAGCATAGTGGGAGACGTGGGAGTTTCCGTCAAAGACACCTCGGGCCTTCTGGACTGTTGCTATCAGAGCGGAGAGATGATGACTAACAGGCCGGACGGGCACTCACGACCCTGTCTGCCAAAGAGCAAAGATTTTAGGAACATCAAGAATGTTTTGGGGCTGGAGAGAGGCTCAGTGGTCTAAGAGCACCTAATGATGTCCTGGGTTTGGTTTCCAGCACCCACGTGGCAGCTCATAAGCACTTAGAACTCCAGCCCAGAAGTTCAAATGCCCTCTTCTGGCCTCTGTGGGCTCCTGCATGAAGGCGGTGCACATAATCTCACAAAGGCAAACCACAAATGCACATTGAAAGAATAACAACAAAGAATAGTGAATCTAGAAGATGGGGAATGCCCTACAGGCAGGCTCGAGTCTTCAGGGAATAAACTGGGCAAAATTAGAATGCAGCTTTTAGAAGAGGTGATACCCAGATATCTCTGGATTTTTAAACCAAGGCAAAAAATGGACAACTTTTAAAAGCCAGGAAAGTCCAGAATGTATCCCAAGGGATTATATCAGTTGGGGAATGCTTCACTGCCAGAAGGAGGGAATGCCAAGCACAGACCCAGACCGTGGGAACTGTGGCTAGATGGAGAGGTGCAGGGAATCTGTTCTTTTAGAAAGGGACATTGTACAGATCAGAAAAAGGAGAGTGGGAAAGACAGCAGCAGTGATGTTGGCAGAGGGGACAGAGATGCCGGAAAAACCCCTCTCTCAGCTCTTGCCTGGGCAGCCGTGGTACACCAGCTTAAAAAGCCCCTTGCTGAGTCAGCAGCTAGGTGTCTAGAGAGCCTGTGACCCGTACATACTCTCAGCAAACTCAGAGCAAGCGTCAAGGATGATACACCAAAACCTGGCCAGCAGAAAGGCCCCAAGGCTGTAGGAAAGAAGGTCTGCATAAAAACAACAAAACCAAACCAAACAAAAAACCCAAACAAACATGTAGTGTTCAGTGAGGTAGAAGCATGGCTGAAGCCAGAATCCGCAGGGGAATAGAGACCTGGGTTCCATGTGGTACACCCCAAAGCAGGAATGACATCCTGGAGACAGCACTGACCGGTGGCCTTACTGGCGAAGATAGGAAAACCATTTGTGAACCCAACCTTGCAATGACCCTCGTGGGGGCTGTGCCTGCATCCCCAACCATTCTCCTCAAGGCCGACCCAAAGGTGTGCCCAGGACCAGTGACAGAGTCACACAAAGCCAACCCAGAGGTGAGAACATTTGTAGCTTGACTCCCTGAATCCTCTGCCACTCCACCTTACAAGGGAACACCCAGGGGTGTGAGAGGCAGGCACCTAGGAGCCAGGGAGGCGATTCAGGCTCAAATTGGAACCAGCAAACAGGTCGACTGTGTTCAAAGTCTACGGCCCCAGGCAGCCACTTTCACATCTACTTGATGTAGCATCATTTAATATCCTACATCAACGTGGCCGGTCGGTTGCTCTGCACTGCTCTAGTCTTCCTACTCCCTTCTTTCTTCCCTTCCTCACTTAAATAGCTTTCCCAAAGAACAGAGGCCCGTCCGGTTTGTGAGCGTCTTGTAGCTCAGTCTCCCACTATACCTACCTGTTTCTTCAACCTCTTTTCATCCTACCTTTAGCCCAAATGGCCTCATCTCCCCTGCTCAGATCCCTTTCCCTACGTTTCTGCATAAACCCAGTTATTAGTCACCAAGCTCAACCCTGCTTCCCCCCGCCCACGCCCGCAGTAAAGAACCATGCACACAACACTGTCAGTATTCTTCACTTCACAGAATGACCGGCCCCAACGGGGTGATTATTTGACTGTATTTTTATAGTGGGCTTTTCCTTTTGATAAGTGGGGTTTCTGTTTGTTTGTTTTTGTATTTCCCCTTTCCCAGACAGTATTGTTCTTTCAAGGAGTACTGGTGCCTTGAACACCAGTCTGGCAGAGAAAAATGACAGCAAACCATATATTAAGAAAGACCATATATTAAAAACAAAACCATTTTTAAGTTCTTAGGGAGTTTCATCTAATTTACTTTCACTGGAGGCCATTTCTCTGGGATCAACATAATTTCTGGAGAAGTCCTACTGTCCTAGTTTTTACTGTTGTGTTTTTGCATTGGATTTGTACATATAAGGTTAGGTCAGTGGTTTAATTTTTTTTAAATCACTAATTTCATTAAAAAAATACTATTAGATACTAACTCACAGATTAACCCTGACAAAATAAAAGTAGGTGGCTTCAGCACCCCAAATCTTACTAACGGACAAGGATCTACATTAAATGACACCATAGATCAAACAGACCTATGAAAATGGACCACAGGTCAAGTGGACCTATAAAATTTTTTTTTGTCAAATGCTAAAGAATACACAATCTTTCTCAGCAAAACCCCAAAAGCAGTAAATGAAAAGAAGTAAGATCAGGGCAGAAATTAAATGACAGAAATAAAACAAAAGGAAATCAACAAAACAAAGCTGGTTTGTTGAAAAGACACACAAGAGCAATGAATCCTTATTTAAACCAACCCAAATAGAGAAGAGGCAAATGAATAAAAGTAGAGACACAAAGGGAGGCATTACAACAGATGCCAGTGAAATTCAGAAAACTATAAACACTAATGTTAGAAATAACATTCCACTAAGCTGGAAAACCTGAAAGAAATAGATTAATTTCTAGATGGATACTGACCTAAGTCAAGAGCGGAAAGAATTTAAACAGATCTGTAACAAGAGAAGCTAAACCAGTAGAAACAATCTCCCAAACATAAAAGTCCAGAACCAGATAGATCCAGCACCCAAGGCCATCAGCCATTTAAAGAACAATGGCAATGCTTCCCAAAGTACTCCATACAACAGAAAACGAAGGACTGCTACAAAAGATCTTATAAAGCTGGGGATACCCTAATGCCAAAACCAGAACGACACACAAACTCAAAGAAAATCACACACTTATCTCCCCAATGAAGATAAAGGCAAAAATTCTCAATACTTGCAAACTGAATTCAAGAACAAATCAAAAAGATCAGTCACCATGACTATGTTGGTTTCAAAACATAAATAAATACAGGAAAGGCTTTTGATAATATCATATCCAACATTCCCTTCATGACAAATGCTCCAGAGACTAGGGCAAGAAGGACCTTATCTCAACATCATAAAGGTTTTATTAAAAAACCTATAGCCTTTAATGGTTTTTATTAAAAAACCATTCCCTATTAAATGGGGGAAACTCAACGCACTTCAGTAAAATGAGAAACAAAACCAAGGTATGAGCTTTCTCCATTCTTATTCAACATAGTGCTTTAAGGTAAGAAAGGAAATAAAATCAACAGCCTTCCTGAATTCCAAAGGGAAGCACACTGAAAACAAATCTCATTCACAAACCAAATCATACAACTTGGAACATAAATAACCAAGGAGGTGAAAGTTGAAAACACGGAAGAAAGAAAGGGAAAAAACTGTGCTTATGAATCGGAAGAACTGATACTGGCTGTACTACCAAAAGCATCATATACACACAGTGCAACAACCCCAATGAAAACTACAGGCCACTCTTCACCAACACCGAAAAAAAGTCAAGTCTTAAGAAACCCCCACCCCCCACCCCCACCTCCCACCAGTAGCTTTTCCATGAGACCCAGCCGCTCCACTCCTGGGTATTTAACCAAAAGATGCCAAGTCAATGCTTGACAGGAGTTATGTGTATGCCATGTGGCACCCCTCACACAGATGTGTTAGGAAGCCAACCTGGGTGTTAAAAATGTAGCGTAAAAAAAAAAAAAAAAAAAAAAAAAAAAAAAAAAAAAAAAAGAATTGGCCATAAAGAATGAAGCCATGCCACTTTTAGGGAACTAGTCATAGTAAGTGAAGTAAGACAAATTCAGAAGGACTACAACTATATATTTTCCTCTCATTTGTCTTAGACGCATAAAATCATGACTATGACATGCAAGCAGGATCACATTGCTTGGGGAAACAAAAGGGACCACAGGGGAATGGCACACAGAAGTGTAGGGATGGGGGAATATGGTCCGTGTAGTATGCTTGTATGAAAAACTTTAAACCAATGAAGAGGAAAACCTGGCAAAACTGGGAATGCAGACTGCGAACATTTTGACTCGTAAGGCTTTCAAGTCTGATTCAACCAAAGAAAAGCCGTACCTTTGTGACAGGTTTCTTGAGGCAGCCAACCTGGGCCTCAACAGGAAAGCAGCAGCTTGTACTTGACAGAAATGAGTGGGGTGATTTAGAGTAGATCAAAGTCTTAGGCTAAGAGCCCCTGTGACCCCCCCCCCCCCCCAAGTTGGGCTTCTCAGATTAGGCTACACCACCTTCCATACGGGTGAAGGCAGCTGGGGAGGACACTCAGAAAACAGAAAAGGAACACCCCTGGCCTTGCCCTCTTCCCTCGCTCACTCTCACTCGCTCACTCGCCCACTCGGTCATCCCAGGGGAGGAGGGAGACTGACAACTAACACCAGGAAGTGAAACTGATCCACGTCTTGGTGAGGCCAAGGTCAGCAGGTCAGGATGTGCGTGAAGGGAATCCCATGCAAGCACCAGGGCTGATCTTCCAAAGGTGTTAGCAACCAGTTCAGCAGAGGACCAAGAAACCATAATCACCACGGGGGTGGGGAGTTCAGTCCAGGACAGTGGTTAGCTAGGCAGAGCTCAACAATTGGCCTTTTCAGTGAGAACGTGTCACTTTTGTTTCTTTTCTCTCCTGTCTTCTTTCTCTTCTCTTCACTTTCCCTTTTTGATGAAAGCTGTTTCCTATGTAATCCTGGCTGGCCTGGAACTCTAGGCTGGCCTTGTTTGCCATCATCTTCCTGTCTCTGCCTCCTGGGTGCCAACATACTAGGGTATTTTGATTTCTATTATTATGATTCTGTGTCTTCTGTTTTATCTTTGCTCTGGACTTAAGGGAACAAATGCTGACTTGCTTCTTCATCACCATAAAACCTCCAGTAATCCCCTTGGTAATCTTTTAGCATGCCATTTACTAAAGCAGTTTTCAGGTGATATTTTAAGGTGTTATTTACATATTACAAAAGCTCCAGCTCAGCTCATACTGACGTGTGAAGGGAGGAGGAGGAGAATGGGGCATTTAGGCCAGCAGTCTCACTGTGAAGTAAGAGGCATCTAGACTGTCCACCCCACTGTTGACACTGATGCAAGATAAAAGTCTGGGGGTAGGCTGGGAGGGGCAAGATTTGGAATTTGTGTGTGTGTGTGTGTGAAGAAAGTGATGAAACTTTGGGATGAAGGAGGGAACGCACAGCTCTCCAGCAGATTCAACAATCCATGGCCCAGGCCTTCTGTTTTGTACATGGAGTTTCGTGACAGCCACAACCATTCACCTACATATCTGCAGCTGTTTTGTACTCTACGATGGCTCCGTTGAGTAGCTTTCACGTGGACTGAAGTGCTTTCTGTCTTGCTCCTCACAGATACACACAGGCTTACTGTCTACAGTGAGAAAAGTAACTCTAACAGCCCACAGGTGAAGGGAGAGGGTGAGATGCAGAAAAGGATGGACGGATCAAGGAATATGTTCAGAGCTGGAACATCTAGCAGATGCAGGAGGAGGAGCTAGGGCTGGAAGACTCTGTGCTTTATCCCACCGGGTCCTTCGTCATGGGGACGATGGCATCACTGTGATGGCAATTCTTGCCCATCAACTTGACTACATGTGAAATTAACAAAACCCAAATGGCTGGGCATACCAGTGAGGATTTTTTTTTTTCCTTAGAAGACCCACTTCTAATTGGGATCTTTGAGGTAGGAAGATCCACCTTTAAGCCACACCTTCTGCTGGACACAGGACACAGAAGAAGGAAGCTCTCTTCTCTTTGCCTGCTTGCTCTCACTCTTGCCAGCAAGTCCATTCCTTCACTGGCATTAGATTCTACTGCTGAGGGGTTCCAGTATATACTGAAGAGCAGCTGAGACATCCAGGCTCGTGGACCAAAGGACTACTGGATTCTCGGATCTTCTGTTTGTAGACAGCCATTGTTGAACTAGCTGGACCACAGCCTGTAGGCCGTCCTAATAAACGCCCTTTATATATTCATTCTATAAATTCTGTTCCTTTAGGGAGCCCTGACTGGTACAACTGCGTTCCACACAGCATCACCCACGTCCACTTCCTAAGCTACCACGAGGTGAGAGGTGACCACCTTCCCGTCTTTCAGACCTGGCAGCACATCAAACCAGACACGGCACTGGTAATCAAAAATGTTTTAATGATTAATGTTTAGACATTATTTAACGTTGTGGGTATAGCCAATGAGCTAAGCACACTCTGACAGCACACTATTGAATGTTAATAGTTTTTGTACTGAAATACGTAGACACCTGCAAACCAGTACCTAAGATGAACACACGCACAAATAGACACATTCTAGATTGGGTGAGGTAAATGTAAACAGATGCTGCGACTCCTTCCAAACAGAAAACTCACGAGACTAATTAGGACCATTTGGCTCCTCACAATATGAATGTGCAAAATTAAAGCATGGTAAACTGATATTTACATAAATATCAAACCCACAATTAGTTTATACATTGTCAATCATCTTCTAGGAGGTGTCGTGAGTGGTTCGATGAGGTTTTTTTTTTTTTCTCTCTCTCAATGCAGAAGGTATTCAAAGGCTTTAAAAATGACACATATAAGAGTCCCCACTTACATGACCAACGCCTCAAGCGTACGAGACACGACTTTAGGATAAGCAGTCTGTTACTTTTAATGAGCGCTTTAAAACAATCCTTAGACGCTAAGCAGAAAAGAATTACAGATGCTGCCGTGATTTACACTGAATAAAGCGATCACTCCCCAAATGTCCGGTTCCTTTATGCTCTAGCAACCTCTTTAATTTTACCTCAAAATGCTTAAGGTGCTTCCTGGTCTCTTGGTAAGGTTTGGTAAATTAGGCACATTTTAAAAAGAAGTATATGTCAAAATAGCACTACAGAAAGCAATAAAAAAATTTGGACCCAGGCAACCAGTTCCCCATCGCTGGTCTATGTGACTGTCACATGGTAAGTGTCTCATCACCTTTCCTAAAAGGTATTTCTCCTCTCTCAAAGTGGCGGGAAGTAGAACGGACTTTTTGTCTCCTGTATAAAAAACATCAAGCACTTCAGAAATGAAAAGTGGCCTCCTCACCCTACAGTCGCCCTAGACTCCGGGCGGGGGGGCTAAGAAGATATGCAAGCGTCTCCCGACTGCTTTGGACCCTTTCCCCCACCTCTTGAAACACATCGATAGTGGCACTCAAAATAAAAAAATAAGATCTGTTAAAAAGTTAAACTGACTGTTCCACTAGACTTGAGCCTGCTTATGAAGAGCCGGCATTATAAAAACCAAAGGTGCCGCCAGATTTCCCATCTCCGAGTCACTTGAAGTTACACATCACACATTTAGTTTCATAAGTCACATATCTGATTCTTCTAAACAGAGCTGTTACAAATGAATACAAAGTTGAAACATACCCTAATTAAACTAACAAGCTTTGGGCCCTGCTTTTTAAGTCTTAAGGCATGTGTGTTTCTCTACTGTTAACAACATTGTACAAATTTACATTTACAATCACATGCATGGTCTACAGTTAAAAAAAAAAAAAAGAGTTTGGATTACAGTGTTTTAAATTGTGAACCACAATTCAGCACCTATCGTGTTAGAACTAATAAGGCAACAGCAGTGTCGTATTCTACAATAACATTCCCTTTCCACAGTCTAGCGCGGGGGTCGAGGAGAGCCCAGAAATGTGAGAAAATCGTATGCCTACTTGTATAATCTGTATACATGGTCTAGGGGTTTGGAACTGATGAAGAAGGTCCTACATAAGTCACACTACGTCGGCCAGACTAGTGACAGCAGCTGTTACAAGCGTCGGGGCACAACTTATACTGTGCTTACAATCACACGCCGTGGTCCGGAGGCTTTGGCTCCGCCTTGTCAATCCTTCCGCTGCTTCCTGGGCTTCACATTGTTTTCCAGGGAGGGGAAGCGGTTGGTGTGCCCGTTGACAGCGGTCATGGAGCCGTTCTGGTGACCCTTCAGGTGCTCTTTCCTCCGAGAGGCCCCTTTCTTGTTGTAAGTCTAGAAACGTACAAGGCAGATGAGTGCCTGCTAGCCAGATGAACTGTACTAATTGGTCTGAATCTAACTAGGCCTAGTGTCCCAGCATGATACACTCTCACCAAGAAATTCCTGTGCTCAAATAACCATTTTCTGTTTCAGCCACTCATTTATCTATCTATCTATCTATCTATCTATCTATCTATCTATCTATCTATCTATCTATCTATC
Source organism: Psammomys obesus (assembly GCF_907164565.1). NCBI lineage: Eukaryota > Metazoa > Chordata > Mammalia > Rodentia > Muridae > Psammomys > Psammomys obesus. The sequence continues at coordinate 14,402,979 of NW_026585691.1, read as the reverse complement.
TATCTGAGGCTTAGCTCATATGTTCTCTTGACTCCTAGGCCACAAATAAGCTTTCCGAACAGTACGCAGAGTTTACGTTCACTCTGCTTCGCCTCTTCGGGATGTGGATGGTGGGGCGATGGGCTATGTGACCCAAACTGGCCTCTCCCACTGGCCAATAGCTCCCCTCACACACGAGTCATTGCTTAGCTTTAAATTTAGCAACTATCTCAGCCCTCATGTACTAGTGCTATGCCTCTAGGAGCAACTGGAAGAAAGGTCTAGTTCTCAGGCCCCAGCGAGACACAAGTCAACATGGCACACGCAGGTACGTGGGGACACAGGCACATGGGGATGCAGAATAGAGACAGTGGCTGGGCTCCCAGTGGCTGTTCCGTATTGCTGGCCTTTACTCAGGATCCATTCCCTTTACCCTTGCTCCTGACCAGGTAGGTCAGCAGGGACAGAAGCCTCTTGGAGGTGGCCACAAAAGCGGGAGGCGCATCAGTGTCTGCCCAGTGGTCAGGCGCCGCTGTAGACAGACAAATCTCTATCATATTATGTGACCAAACTCAAGCCCCAAGCTTGACCAGTTGGGAATCTAAGAAGAGTGGGACAAAACGGTAGGTTTCAATTCCATCAGAGGACTGTGATGGAAATTCCTGCTTACCTAAAAAGCAGGGCGGGCGGAGGGGCTGAGAGTTTTGATTAAAAATCACCTCTCTATTTCTCTGCACCAGGCCAGAGGGAAGAAATAACAGCACTCCGCTAAACATGGCCTCATTTCCCACCTGAGTCCCAAAATGGCCAGGTCTAGTCTCTAGAGCAAAACTGGTCCAGTCTCTGGAGCAAAGCCCCCTGCAGAGCAGTGGCTCCACACAGCCCTACTGAGAGAGAGGATGAAGACTGGAAGGCTGGTGCCAGTGAAGGGTGAGACTTACCTGAATGTAAAAGTTAGTGAACAGAGCAATCAGGGAAATCATGTATCCAATCTGGAAATACAACCACCCGAGGGGGAAGGAACAAGGCCAGATGACGCCACAGCTGGTCTGGATGATTGTCAGCACAAACTGGACCTGGAGGACAAAGGCCTGGGCTGAGCAGTGGCAGAACACAGATGGAGTTCCAACTGGGGGACCCTTGAATACCATATTTTATCCTAACCTTTGTATGGATATGTCAGAGTTCTCTAAGTTCCCCCTCTCTCCTCAAAGCTGCTTAAACCACTTTACTCCAAAATTCTAAGACTCGGCACAGAGAGATGGAAGAGAGAGGAGTGAGGAATCTGTTTAAAGGGGCCAGTGATGTCACCTGTGACACACAGTCTCACTAATTTGCTTCCTAGCCAGTGCCTGCGTTCACTCTGGTGTGGCGAAAGCTGTCATGAACATTTAAACTCCTCTTGACCAAAATGCACAGGCGGTGAGTGGCCCTGGACAAGCAGGTGGACCTGCATACAGATGCAGAGGTGTTGAAGGCTCCGGACTACCTAAGCACCTGCAGTAGCCCTGAAGACTCAGCAGCTCCCACCATCTCTGTTTTCCTCTATTCCATCGGGCTGGTCCTCTCAGCTAAGAACACAGCAGACGGCACATGGCCCCACAGGACGTCAATGCTTACGCTCTTCTTCCATATTCTGTCTGCCGGAGCCCCGGCTACGGTGTAAATCCATTTTGCCAACCTTTCTCCTCCGAATCGGAGGAGGCTAAAGAACCAATTATCCTTCCCCACAGGTGAGAAAAAGATTAACAGGGATTGCAGAGCAGCTGGCAGAGGTGATAATGAAACACCAGACGCAGGAGGAGCTCCAACTTCTCAATGTTATTTTTAAATTTTGAAAAAAAAAAAAAAATCAAGATTGATTCAGGGGATCTAAATTAGATTCGTTTGGAACAAAATGTACATGGCACAGCCGGGCCGGAGGGTTCAGTGTCTGTCCCTTTACCCTCCTGCTTCAAGACAAAATGGACACAATATCTGAAACAACTCACGCAAAAATCATTTACTTAGCATGAGTGCTTGACATACGAAACAAAAGAGGCCAGCGTTATCACGGTAGCATTACTAATGAGCTCAGGAAGGTTTCATGAGGAAAGGAAGAGGCACTTGTAATATACTAACTACTGGCAACACTTAAGAGAGGGGAGTGAGGAGAATCATCGAGATCAGACAGCTGTGGCCCGTCTCTGCCAGCGCCACCATCCGAAGCAGCGGATGGGAGCCATTCTCACCAAGCACTCTGCTGCCCGCGTCAGTAGTCACCTGGCCCATCTCAGCCAGTAGGCTCGCTGTCAGGCAAGCTACCAGGGCTCTGGCCTCTGCACCGGGAAAGGTCTACCTCAGAGTCCTGGGAGCACAGACGAGCAGTTTTCATCCTCGTGTTGGAAATGAGAAAGCACACGGAGGTGCATGCGTGCTCATTGTGTTCTTGCACACACAGAGTAAGAACAAAGCCTACCCTGAAGGGGGGAGCCGAAGGTTTGAGGCACCCCCCCATCCAGAGCAGCTAAAGCCTACCCTGAAGGGGGGAGCCGAAGGCTTGAGGCACCCCCCCCCATCCAGAGCAGCTTCTCCATCTATGAGAAACCAGAGTGTTCCCCGATCGGCCTAGGACGAGTTCGGCTGGATCAACTCGATCTGATTCAGCACCAGTATGGCCTGGAAGGGGACGGCATCTGGCAGGGAACAAGCTCTGGGCCCAAGTACTCACCAGCTGCCCTTGAGTGATGTACTTTTTCCACCAGAGATAGGGACGCATGGAAGGGACCGAGGACAGGCCATAGTAGGAATACATGAGGACGTGGATGAAGCTGTTGAGGGTTGCACCAAAATAAGCTTCGGGAACAAAGAGGGTGGGGGTGGGGGGGGGGGAGAAGATGCTCCATTAGAGTTCTGTGAATAACGGGTGGAGGAAATCTAAGACAATTTTGGAGCTGGGATATTCTGAACAACTGCAGCTCTAAGTGCCATGTGGATGTGTGAGTCGGTTTCCATTTGGGTGGGCGGGGCAGTCAGCCACAGGAACAGCCTAAACCCGGTGGTCAAGTGGGCCTGCCCTGACCTGGAACCTGCAGGTTTGGTGGCAGACTGGAGGCAGGCCCCCCACCTCCCAGACACTCAAGATGAGCCATTCTAGAGTCAGCTCTTTAAAGAGGAAAGATCCATTTTATCACACGACTTTCGATCTCTGATACAACACCTTTCTTTAAAATACTTTCATCCTCAATGAAGCAAAGCCACGAGCCTTTTTTTTTCAGACACACAGGGTCATATTAGAAAGGTTTCTAGTGGCTATGACAGAAACTGGTCCTGGAGCCTTGCAGAGGTCATGTGCGTTCTCTTCTTTGCCAGAGGCCAGGTGTCCTATGAGACAGCTTGAAATTTAAAATACCCTTCCAATGTAATTAAACAGAGGGCTGTCACTACTAGAACTTGGGCTAGCTTAGCCACGGGTGATGAGGAATAAACACTACTTCAAGAGTGTTAGACCTCAACCCATCATTCTAGGGAAGCACGTGTCTCCCAAGCCCAAAGGCACTGTATCTAGAAAGCTTTTTCTAGGTATAAACCTGTCGGAGCTGTGAATCTTGGTGGGCAGAGATTATCAGCAACTATGCTGGGAGCAGAGGGAGTCCACCAACAGTTCCAAAGATCCTCAGTCATATTCTTCAATATTAGGATGAAAAAACTTGTGACTGAGATATTTGCTGCAACCCTAAGTGGATCCCAACCATACCCAACCTTTAAAAACAAGCAGATTTTAGTGCATGTTAGAGAACCATCCCGGCAGCTACACTCTGTCGGAGTGGATGGGGACTTCCTAACGTGTGGTGTCGCCAAGACTGCCTGGCTCCCTGACACACAGCTTCCACACCACAATGACTGTGAGGGCTGGTTCTCTCCTCCCACCATATGGGTTCTAGGACTGGACTCAGGTCATCAGGCCTGGCAGCCAGCACCTTCACCTGCTGAGTCAACTGACCTGCCTGTCCACACCCCACTTCTCCACGGGCCCCAGGCTGGTAGCACCTTCATCTTACTCAATCGGCACAGGACACTCACTACCAGAGAGATTCTGTGCACTCAGGCCACATAAACTATCATTAAAAGGAACCCCAGGTCCTCTTCACAAAGTCCCTGCCTATGCCTGTGTCTCGAAGCCACTGGTTTCCCCCGGCAGGTTAGGAAGTTCCGGTCTTACTTTAAAGCCTCTGACCTATTTAGAATTTATTTTTGTGCAGAGAGATCTGTTCTGTTTCATCGTTTTACACGTGGATATGCAGTTTTTCCAAAACTATCTATTGAAGAGGCTTGTCTTAACCTATTTTAACTTTTAAATTAGCACAGGGTAACGGGTTTCATCATAGCATCTTCATACATTTCCATCACTGTGCTCCGTTACCATTTGCTCCCCTCCCAAACAGTGTCCTTCCCTGGTGAAGCCCTCTCCTGTCCAGGCGCTTTCCTTCCTCCCCAAAAGTCCCCCCTGCTCTTACACACAACCCCATTGCCCTACCTACCCCACCCTACTATTTCCTACCTCCCGTAAGATCTCTTCCTCTCCCCTCATGATCCTTTTTCTTGGTTTGTGGCCTACATATACATATCATGCACATATACAATTTTATATTTGGGTTCATGAGATACAATACGCAGTATGCCAGTCTGGCTCATGTCACTTAACACGATATCCATCTGCTCCCATTTCCCTGCAAATGCCAATTCACATCTGCATAAAATCCTGTTGTGCAATGTGTATTTTCATTTGTGTGTGGCCATCCAGGCTGGTTCCGTTTGTTGGAAGAGAACAGCAAAAACACTGAATGTACCCATATCTCTGTGGTATGCTGACTTGGACAGCAAGGTCATATGGTAGTTCTAGTTTCAGTTTTCGAAGAACCTCTATACTGACTTCCACAGCAGCTCCATGATACAAAACCCGTATCCTTGCCAGCCTTTGTCCTCTGCTGGCATTGAGTACAAGAACTTCATCGATACCCTGAGTGCTCTGCCACTGAGCTATGCCCCCGAGTGGTTTATTTCTCGATGACAGCCATTCTGACTGACGTGAGATGGGCTCTCAAAGCAGTTTAACTTACATTTTCATGACAGCTAAAAGATGCTGAACACACTTTCCAAGTATTTATTGGGCATTTGTGTTTCCTTTAATGAACTGTGTATTGAGGTCAATAGTCCATTTACTAATAAATAATTTGTGGGGTTTTTTTTGTTGTTGTTGTTGTTGTTGCTGTTGTTTTTTAAAGCAATGAACATATCTTGTCAAAGATTACATGGTGGATGTGTGGCTTACTTTCTGGTCTCCTATTCTGTTCCTTTTGTCTACATGTCCCTTTTTGGTGCCTGTGCCATACTGTTCTTGTTACTATGGCTCTGTGGTATAGTTTGAGATCTGGCCTTGTGAAGTCTCTAGCACTGCTCTTTCTGCTTAAGATTACTTTGTCTATTACATGTGACATGAAAACAGAAGGAAGGAAGGGGACCAGTCAGTGGTAAGGGGGACATGAGAAGGTCAGGGAAGAGGGAAAGACAAATGAGAAAAAAAAGTATAATTATAAGGAAAAGAGTCACAACAAAACCTTTTACAGTGAATGCTAATAATAATAATAATAATAATAATAATAATAATAATAATAATGAAAAAACCTGAACAGAAAGTCAAAAGGTTAACCTGAAGATTTACAAAGAGAACATCTTTCCCCTGCGCACTAAGTGCCCTGTCTGTTTCTGTCACGTGTCCCCCAAACACCCCATTACTTACAATGGCCGCAGGGAACCCAGTTCATCACAAACCACCAGATGTTGAACATGGAAGCATGGTGGTAGACATGCAGGACTGTGATCTGGTGGTTATTCTTGCGAAGGATGAAGAAGAAGGTATCCATGAATTCTATGAGTTTGGAAAAGTAGTACCACCAGAGGACGCGGATGATCTAAGAGCAAAGGGTTCACAGTTAATCCCCAGTGCTTTTCTGGAATGACACGCTGTACATTCAGCATAGAGCTGGAGAGTCCCACTGGCCCCTGGCGCCTTCCGGTGACTGAGCTCCAGCTACTGTGAACATACCTACAGGGAAGATTCAAACGACAGCAGGAAGCGCCTTCAGGGTTCCTGAAGGGCTCCCGACACTCCTGCATGCTCTAGCAAGAACAGGAAGACCTGTATCTCCAACCCCATGACTTGGAGGTACAAGAGAGGATCAAGAGTTCAGGATCAACTTAGCTCCTGGAACTTGAGGCTGCAAAAGACCCTGTCTCACAAAGCAAAACCTAAAGGAAAACAAAACTCCCTAGGAAGCTCCTGGGTCAGCAGTCCCTTTGTGTTGCCTGCTGCTGGGGGGAGAAGGGTCCTTGGGGTTTGTGGGACTGGTGTGAGAAAGTGTGAGTCACAGAGGAAATTGAACCAGCATGTCCAACCAGCATGCCTGAAGGAAATACTGGCCACACCTAGCTTTGATTGTCAGTCTTCTGTTTAAAGGGACTCCAACTTCCCAGAGTGCAGGTCAGATTCTACTTTAATGTCGATACTCAGAGGGCACTTACAGGAGAGATTTTATGTGTAAATCATGATAAATACACAAATGATTTTATGTGTAAATACGAAACCTGAGAGACACGATTTCCCTTTGCCAACTGTTAACAGGGGTTCTTTTACAGAGAGGGGGAGGCTTTAGTTTTCTCCTTATTTATGCCTTTCATGTTCAAATTTTTATACCACACACCCCGCACTTCTTTCTGTCAACAGGAATCATCATGATCAAAAAGCTACTGTCTTTTTTGTCTTTTGTGCAAGTTCTTTATCAAAATAAAAAAAAAGAAATCCGCGTAGACACCCCCTCCCCCACCTGAAACAATACCTTCATATCTGATTCTCCCGCGCTCCGTGTCCCTTGACAGAAGAAGTTGTATCTGCCTTCCCATACACCCGTCACCAACTAAAAGAGAGGAGAAAAGTTAGTTGCTGCATTGGAACCCTGCTCGAGCTGAACTTTATCAGTCTAGAGTATGTGAAAATTAACTTGGGCTGCACAGAGGCGAGTTCGAGCAAAGTGAAATGGTCACAGGGAGCTGTGAAGAGAAGTCTGGGGCACCGCCCCTTCATTCACAGCGGGGCATCACGATGGAAGGTTGAGGAGGGAGCCTGAAGTGGCCTCCCAGCCTGCTGCCTTCAGAAAGCCCCTTTACCCGCTGCTTCGGCCTGCCCTGACCAGTCCAACTCCAAGACGCCATCCTGTCTCCTCAGGCCACTTTCCCTAAGCCTGGGCTCCTCAAGCCTGAGTGAACAGAGTCTGGAGCCATCCGAGGAAGCCAGTCATGGACTGACTATCCAGGGCATGGGGGCACAAGAACGTGTAGTTCCGACAAGTCCTTAAAATTGCCGGTACCAAGACCACTAGACAACCACACTCTAAACACTGGGACTAATACAGCCTGTCTCCCTATTTCTTGTCACTTCCCGTTGCTGTGTCAACCTCTACACTTACAGATTAGCCATCTGCAGAATCCGTCTGCAGACGTGGGGTCACAGAAAGGACCCCAGAAGTGGGATGCAAGCTGGAGCTTTCTCTGGCTCACTGGGAGGGCCTGCTCCTTATGAGCACATAGAGAGATGAGTAGCCTCTGATGAGACCGTAGGGAGAAAGTTCACTCTGCCTCCATACTGCCCACCCACTATGTTCCTAATGTCTATGAAGGCCAGAGCTCCCTGCTTGCTTTCTTCTACAGTCCCGAATAATCTTGAGTGCTCCTGATGACCACAGAGTGCCGGGATGTGCCCGAGATAGTATACTTTGAGCCTCATGCCACCCAGTCAACAGTTATCAAAGTGTGTGCCCCTATCCAGCCTATCCAGCCTACCAGCAAGCAAGCACCCAGGACCCCTGAGAAAATGCATTCTTGAACTACCACACACCTTCAGAATCTAAAACCCTGGCCCAGGTCACCAAGGCTGGCACTCAGAGTCTGTTTGGCACTCACAAATTCTTGAGTGCCATCATTAGATTTAATGACGGTGCTCTACATAACTGTATCCACCCAGCAGAGCTGACATCACTCAGGGACTTGCCTGGAAAGGCCCTACCTGAAATTTTGTGACCCTGAAATTTATGGGCAGGAAGCCAATGTGGGGCGGGATGTGAGCGTGAGTGTGTGTGAGAGAAAGAGAGGGAGACCTCAGGTATCCTAGGTTGAAGTCCTGATCCTCCTGCCTCCACCTCTTGAGCGCTGTCATTTTACCAGCTGCCCAGTGTTTTAACAGGTGATTCTTCTCAGATGAAGTGTGGGTCCCACTGTAGCTGGACAGCTCAATCACCCAGGGAGCTTTTAGAGCGTTTCTAATCCCAGGCTCACACTAACAATGAAGTAAGACCTCAAGGGGCCTCCTACAGTTCTCAGGAGAGTTCAGTGTGCAGTCCAGACTGTAAATCAGTGGCTTCCTGCAACTGACCTCAGCAAGAAAGTGCTTGAGGGAAGGGGTAACTGAGAGCCGGGACCCAGAAGGCTCAGGCTGTTCTGCCATTGCCCTGGGACAATTACTCAGCCTGCTGAGCAGTACAAATGCACTACAGCGAAACAGTATGTTTGCACAAGGATTGGAAGACACATTGTCACATTTTCATCCAATCTAACTTCAGAAATAAATGCCAGGCATAGCAGGAGTGCTGAGGTTAGCGCCTGATGTTTCTTTTAACTTCCCTTCTGCTGTTTTTTCCTTCTGTTCTGTTACTTTCTGTAGCATGAAAACATTCAGAGTCTACCTATTTTTCATGGCTAAAGAACAGTGTAAGAATCTGGAATGCCATCAGATGAGGACTGCTGTGGGCTGGGAAGGGTTGACAGGGAGGACTGTGGGACCCGTGGTTTTCCCTGTCAAGAGTAAGGCTGCTCTACATTATCTCCAGTAGTTTTCTGTCCAAGTTTTCAATAGTTTCTTCGCTAGACTTCAGAACAGACCCTACCCAATGCTACATTTTTCAAGACCAGCAGCACGAGGTAGCACTCCAGGCATGTTCATCTTTTTTGGTCTTATGTCCTCTTTCAAGGCCAGTTAAGTCTGTCACTCACAGACCTGTCAGAACTTCGAAGACTCAAGATACAAAACCAGATTGAAAAGAGGAACAGAAAGCAGGGTGAGGAGACAGGCTTGGGGTCCTTAGGAGGCCTGATTGGAAAGAGGGCTGTGACATCAGAATGCACGGCTCATGGTCCTTTCTCCATCCCACGACAGAGATGCAAAATATCTTCTGACATACAAAAAAGAAAAAGGAAATGCTGCATGCCAAAATGTCACAGATAATGCAGTGAAGTTTGCATCACGATAAAAGCGTACAATAAAAAAGTTTGCTAAAATGGTTAACTTCATTTGTGGCTGTGGTAGCACATACTTTTAATCTCCTTTGGGAGACAGAGGCAGGCAGATCTCTGTTGAGTCTGTCACCAGCCTGATCTATATAACAAGTTCCGTAGTAGCCAAGGTAAATAGTGAGACTCAAAAAAGAAAATCAAAACAACAACAAAAGTCACACTCTGGACCCTACCACTGTCTTTCCTAGGAACCATCCTGGAATCGTGGGCTGGATGACCATGTGTCCATCACTGCAGAGGACTGCAGTCCTATCTGCTTGTGCCCCGTAGGAAAGAGGGCAAACGCCACCCCTCATACTCCTGCAGGTGCCTCTCAACAAGGAAGGCTCTTGTTCGCTGAGTAGCAGTTTCACTTTTGTTTCTGAAGTAAGCTAGGTGGGACTTCCTTCTATATGCAAATTAACTTAAAATGCTTACCTGCCCTTCCCTATGGATAGAAGCGGAAAATCTCTCTGTAAAACACCACCTTTGGAGGATAGAGCTCAAGCCTGGGCACTGGGTGCTGGGCTACTTACAGAAGCTCCCTACGGCTACCTGTGCATACGGCAGCCATGTTCTTGGCACGAGCCTATCCCAACCTCCTTCATCTGTTGAGGTCCTTGCAGAGGCCACCTTCGTGTCAGCATCCTCTAAATTGGGATTGCCCCTCACCACTACTACTGGGACCAGCGAGCCTCTCAACATATTAAATTGCACGTTTAAAACCCTTCAGAGAAGTATTGTTGTCTTCATCACAAAACCCACACCTCAGGCAGAGTGCTCAGGTGCTCACAGTCTACAGGGAGCCTCCAAGCTTCCCTTGAACTTCTATAGCACAAGCCACGTATCCTCCTCCTTTTCCAGACACACGTGACCAGCACTGAGGTCAAAGGGCTGCACTGAACTGCAAACCTGTGCTGATAGGTGCACTGGCTTCCACACCTCCATTCCTTTGGGCCTCAACCTAAACGGTCCCGCAACTCACAAGGCACAGGCATGGTCTTGCTTCAGGAAAGCCGTCTTGAAGGGTTGGCGATATGAAACGTGCAGTTTATCTCGTCCAATACGGCTCATAATAGAAGCATCATATAGATGCTCATAATGACCATTTTATTCTTATCAGCTAGAATTCTGTCTCCAGATACCCTAGGTCCCCAGAACTCAACACTTCATCTTTCGAAGTTCAGTTAAAATCCCACGTTCTCCACGACTGTTCCCCCGAGCACTGCAAGCCCAAGCTCTAGTCTCCTTGCTGCAGCCCGACCTTTTGTGGGTTCTCTTAATTTGATCAGCATTTGATAATGGGTCACCTGCTCCTCTCGAAGCTCTCGGGGAGACCTTGACTCTTACATCAACAGACTTGGCCCAAGGACTTGTACATAGGAGAGGGTTAACGAACTACACGGGACTAATGACAGAATCAATACATCGCGTGCCTTCCCCCTAAGGAAGTGGTTCTCAACCTTCCTAATGCTGTAGCCCTTTAATATGCTGCAAGTTTTGCTGACTCCCAGCCATAAAATCGTTTCATTGCTACTTCATAACTGTCCTTTTGGTACTGCTGTGAACAGTAATATGACAAGCATCTGACGTGACTTCTCTGGGGTCCGGACCCACAGGTTGAGAGCCACTGTCTTCAATCTAACGGCAAGTTACATTTGCAGGAGACAAAAACTTCAGTTCTGTTTGAAGGAAGAAAGTTCAGTTCATTTTTTTTTTTTTTTCTTTATAGACAGAGGGGGAAAAAATCAGAAAGTATTTGAAAGAGGCTTGAACTTTTATGTTCATAAGGAGAAAACAATTTATCTAATTTCATCATGGGGGAGGGATGTAGAAAATGTCAGAAAGGCCAGAACAATTTAACACCCCGAACTAAGGACCTGGGTGAGTACTTATTTGTCTAGGTCTCTACTGAATTTTCACAGATGGGGCAGAGCTGGAGGCTTCTGTGCCCTAAATTACTGTCAGAGAAAGAGGGGGGACCAGAGACTCTCTGGTGATGCCAAGGACTGACATCACGGACCCACAGAGTGCACTCTGGAGAAGACACTGCTAGAAAGTTCCTGCAGCTGCTGCTTCTCTCCAGGGCTTAGGTTCAGTTTTTCTCCAACAAGCTGTCCTGGTCATGATGTCAGACACGAACGAGAGGGTCAGGAGGATGGACAAGGTGAGGTGAAGAGAAAGGGCTGACGTCTACCTTGGGCTTCTGAGAATCAGCATAGATACCGTTCCAGGGTGAAAAAGCAGGCCGCAATAAACAGCTTGCTTCTATCCTCACACGCCCTGTACCACTAACTGGTCCAAGGACAACAAAGAGAGGATTATTTACATGGCTTTCCCCAAGAAACCAAGATACGGGCAGTACAGCTATAAAGCCTATGTGCATTCTCCTTCCTCGGAGTAAAGCAAACCTTAATTAGGCCAGCAGCGTGTGAAGAGCTATAATTAAAACACAGCAAGACGCTTCCTCCTTTCCTTAGACAAATCCAGCAGCCAATGGAGGTTTTGTGTATCTTTTCACCTTAAAAAAAAAATGTAGGTGATGCAACTCAGGGAGCGAATGACCTTTAATGTTGAGAACTGACTTCTAACCACCAGTTAAGAACCTTCAGCACAGTACTTTCTGGAATGCTATCAAATTCTCTGGGGAAACAAGGTCATCTGAAAATACTTGAGTTTGATTGGAAAAGCTCTGGCCTCAAGGTTTGACCGCCCCATTACACCGATACCCTAAGATGTCAGAAGAGCTGGCCGGTTTTGGTGATAAGAGGTGGATGAGTTATGTGGACATCATTCCCTGAGCAGAGACAGTGAAAGGTGATGGAAACAGACCCGCCACTTGAATACAGCAGCATCATAGTAGAGGAATGTTCCTAAGAGCCCTTCAGACATTTCACAGATTTGCCGGCTTGTGTACGTTCCTAAATCTGGTGAAAGTGATCACTTTAAGTGAGAGAACAGAGACAAAGAAAAGATCCAGGTCAGCCTAAGCACACCTTACCAGCAGTTCTGGCCTCTTCTGCCTGATAGGTCTCTCAGTTCTCGGCAAGTCTCTCCATGCAAGATGCTGGGGGAAATTAGACCTTCACTGTACCTATCATCTCCTTAGGAGACATCTGATTTATAACTAACCATAAGATATTCTGAAGTCAAAAGCACCCATTTCCTCTACAGTGTAGCAGGCCACATTAGGCGCTTTTATGGAATCACATCAGTAGATTTCTTTTCATCAGAAACCTCATGTCCAGATCATGAGGAAGCCTGTGGAGATATTTTCACACCCATGCTCTTCAGAAGTGTTTTTCCTGCTTTTGACAACAGCTGAAGGCACCTCCCTTGTTTAAGTCTTAAGGACCGCTCCCATACACTTGACAAATCTTCAGCACAGAGCAAACAGGCTAACCAGAAGCAGCTATGCCTGGAATCTTCTAAGTACCAGCCCATGCCCTCTTGTGCTAAAGGACTTTTTTTTACTGTTCATACTTCCTCTGCAGAAAGGGACAGGAATACTGAGACAGAACATTAAATGAGGAAGCCCAATGCACAGCATTTGGTAGGTACCATGTAAACATAAAATGATTCTAGTCAAAAGTACGGTATGTCTAAATCCAATACATGAAAACCTACAACCAGGGAGAAAACAGGAGCTCCTGACAGTGTCCTTTGCATAGGCTAAAACTACTTCAGTCTTGTAAGGTGGGGCATGGTGGTGGACAGCAAATGTGGGGAGGCCAAGGCAGGGGGGTCTCAGTTCCAGGCCAGACAGGTCTGAGAGAGGGAGAGAGAGGGAGAAAGAGGAGAGCGAGGGAGAGACTGAGAGAGAGAGAGGGAACAGGAGAGAGGGAAAGAGAGAGGGGGAGAGAGAGGGAGAGGGAGAAGGAGGGGAAGAGAGAGGGAGGGAGGGGGAAAGGGAGAGAAGGATGGAGGTGCTTGGGCTGTGTGCAACCTTCGAATGGGATACACTTCTTAAGGAAACAGAAGGGCAAAGTTCTGTTTCCTTACAACCCCCCAGCAGAGTTTTTCTGGGCACAGACCTTCAATGGTAAGGGAACAAAGTGTCACCTATTTTGGGAAATGATCCAGGAATGTCCAACCTACAATCGTGCACCCTGGAATAGCTATAAAGGGACTCCAATATAAAACCATAAACTTAATTAAAACATTCAAACTTTTTCACACGGGGAAGAGGGGGTGATAATTTCATGGTGTGAACTTTGTAGGTGACAATGCCTGAACACAGGCTGGACACACCTAGCATCGCTTTCTTACAGATACTTGTCTCTTTAGCTGAGTCAGCTTCTCCACACTCTCCTTAAACAAGAAGGCAAAGAGCAAAAATCCTTTTCAAAGTATTCTGGAAAACAAAATGCTTTCCTCTAATCCTGTTTTCCCGCAGTAACGTTATCTATTTTAGGAAAGCCTGAACCAAAAGAAAAAGAAGATAGTTTGAAATATAATACTTCCAAAGCAACTGCTCCCAGGCCACATTCGGAACCCCAAACAAGGCAGGGCCCAGACGTGCCTTGGGAAGGGCTTAGCAGACCCCAATTACAAAGGACGGGAGACTCCAGCACTACAGCCAGTACAGCAAACTCTACCTCTTCCATCTTCCCAACAAAGCGACAGGATTTCCAAGGCACAATTCAAAGAAGCAGGAGTATGAGTTCCTGGCGACCTCAACAGAGGCAGGAGCCACCCAGGTTGAACACACAGAGCCTAATGCACACCCAGCTCTACCACTGCCAGTGTCAACCAGGAAGGTTAAGCTTTTTCTTTCCTTTCCTTTCCTTTCCTTTCCTTTCCTTTCCTTTTTTTTTTTTTTTTTTTTGGCTCTACCTCCTAGTTGTTCTTTAGAAGTCTGTATTTAAGTTCTACCATAATCTTTCAGATGCTTGGGGGAAGACACTCATCTTATATAACCCCGGCAATGCTGCTTATCTGGGACATTCAGCAAACACTTCTGCCCTAACAGACAAAAGAATTAGCATAGGCTAAATCATACGTCAGAAGCACGACCTCAGAAGATGTAGCCGGAGGGTATTTTTTACGGTTTTGAGACTGGGTTTCACGTATCTCAGGCTGGCCTCACACCTGCTCTGGAGTCAGGGATGACTATGAACCAATCCTCCTGCTACGACAGGCTTGTGCCACCATGCCCAGCTTCGAGTACCAGTTCTTTAGAGATCTGAGTCAGGAGATGAGGAGATAGCGTAGTTGGTAAAGCTCTTGCTCAGTAAGCCCGAGGACCTGAATTTGGACCCTGAGAACCATTAGGCTTAACAGTATACATTATGTAATCCCACTGCTGGAGGAAAGAAATACAGAGTAAGTTTAAATTTACACTAAACCAGGTCTGTCTTCTTGAGAATTTTTTTTTAACATAAAAATTTAAATGTTCTAAATGTCTGAAAGATAATTTGGTCACATTTTTTTTTTAAACAACATACAGTTCTATACACAACTATCAGAGAAAAAAAAACATACTTAAAAAGTAACCGTTTATAACCTATAATTTATGTCTGATTGTGAACTAGTATAAAAACATGGTCTGACCTTTGCCTTTTCCCTATTCCTATACCGGGATAGCTTTTCGTTACAGGTGTCTATCTCAGAAGCCAGTGATCTGCGAGTCTGGGCTGGGCTATAACGGGACGTTGATGGGAACACCACAAAAGCACTTCGCTTCGGAACAGAGGTACTGAAGAGGTGAGGGGCAGGAAGAAAGGATCAAACAGCTTGTGCTGGTGGGGTTTAGGCACTGCTGAGCAGGACAGCCTAGCGGAGCTCAGAGTGTATCCCCCCAAAGAGGAGCATCCCTGGGGTGAAGCAAAGGCTGACCCTGCTCCCTGACAGCTGCTCCAGAGTCCAGATCAGCGAGTGAAGCACAGACTGAGCAAGACGAACAAGCCCTTTTGGACTACATCAAAGCACACAATTAGATCTTCTCAGTGGTGCAGGGCACCAGAGGTCAGAGGCATAAAGGGAAAAGAGCAGACACATCAAAACAGCTCAGTGTCTGAGTTGAGCAGCTGCCTGAGAGGGACACTGTGTGTAACACTGTAACAGAGGCTCAGAAGTCGGTTTGCTAGCTTGCTGCTGGGCTGGGGAAATGCAGCAGGTCCAACTGGTATAGAAACAGAGCAAGGGAAAGCCACTCAGTGTTTTGAAGCCACGGGTTTCTATCGGTTCCTTTAGCCTTACAAAAAAGCAACTCCAGGGAGGAGGCGTTTACTCGGGCTCAGTTCAGAGAATGCATTCCCTTCTGGTGGTCAGAGGCTTGTTTCACTCTGGAAGCAGGGAAAGGAAGGCATCATTGTTCATCTGGCCTTCTCCTTCCCTGCTTTTTAATCAGGTCAGGGTTACTGGCGTCCAGGGTCAGAATGGGTCTTCCCTCAGATAAAAAAAACTCTCTGTAAACACACCCAAAAGTATGCCTCACTAATGCCCTAACATCCTAGGGCCTGGGTGATTCCTCGTTCAATCAAGCAAGCTGATGTTCAGAATGTACCATCATGGGGTTCTGACAAAGAAGACCGCCATGGGTACCTCACAAACAGAGGCACCGCTCAGGCAGAGCACAGTCTCACAGGGGAGACAGCACATCCACTCTGTGCTTCTGTCTCGCTGTGCTGAGTAACTGAGGCAAACGGCTTCTCTTCTACAACTTGGGATCTCACTCAGACCTTCACCACCGTCTGGGATGTCAGATGGTGCCTACATCAACGAGGAGAGAGAGCCTAAAGCACCTGATACTTTCAAACCAATACACTCCGTATCTCCAATACACGTAGAAATTAGGAATGTCTGGCCCTTTCCCGGAGAAATCGTAAGGTCACTGAGATAAATAAAAGCACAACCTCTTTTCCCCTCTTAACTTTCCCCCCTACCGAATGCACGAACTATAAATATACCTATATTCCTTCTACATTTTGAACTTAAGTTTCACTTTCAAAATTGATTGAGTTATTTTTATTCCACTCCCTTTACTGTTTCTGTGGCTCCTCTTTCATTTCCTCATCGGTATTTCCTTTAAGTGGCCATTACTCTCCCTTGTATTGAAGCAGAACTTGTCAAGGCAGATCTGCAATTAATAAACAAAAATACCAATGACTACATATTTGTTTTAAAAATTCTTTACAGCTTCAAATATGTACCTAAGTAGGAAGGTAACTGGAGAGCAGTACTGCACCCCAAGTGCCTCACAGTCTCCTCAGATTAGCTGGAGGCTTCACAGCCGCCCTACTGTGTCTTGAGAGTCAATGGAATATAAATGCTCGATCCAGGAAAAAACCTGGACCTGAACCAAAATCCCAGACCTGCCAAGGGACCACTACAGTCATATCACTGAGGAGTCTAGGGAAGAACGGAAACAACAATCACACATGACGATCACGCTGCTGTGATGAGGCCTTCTCTCCCAGGCTTAAGTGATCTGATTGAGTGTGCGGCCTGACTTAATCTAAGTAACAGCTTCCTGCTGCCCGCGGCCCTGCGTATCATGGAAGCTTGAGTGAAGGTGGGATTTCCCTCTGTCTATCTCAAAGCTCTCCATCATTTGCACCACGCCGACAGAGGGTTGATGACAGGCTGTCTGGAAGTCCCTAACCTGATGCACAAAATGTCAGTTTATACAGTGATTTTCTTCTCTTTACCTCTGAGATATCTGAGTACAAAGTTAAACAACAACATCATAGCTATGCGTTGGGCAAACACTCAGGTTCTCTAAAATTCAATCACCTTACATTATTTTTTTTTTTTCCTAGAACAGACTACATATAATATTCAAGTCTACAGAAGCTTCCTTAAAGAAATGGCTCTACCATCTATTATGTGAGAGAAAAGTTCGCTCTGGAACCTGACAGCTGCTGCAGCCAGGAGTCCCTGGTCGTGCACTGGCCCTGCCTCTAGGCCTGCAATCTTCCATCTTGGAGGCTAAATGGCCTTCATGAGACAGAAAAAGGGGAAACAGACAAGACAAAATAACCAAATGCATTGCAAGCGTTTCTCTGGGTGTTAAAGATAAGAGCAATGCTACTGCTGTTCTCATCCCAGTCACACCATCTACAGCTTGGCAGAGCAGCACACACACGAGGAGACAAGATCTTCAGCTGCATCCCCCAGTGGTCACTGTGGTTTCTGCTGGCTCACAGCCCTGAGCAGTCTATAAGACAGAAGTCACCCCTGCTGTTCATCCCTCCCCTACGCCATCCTCTCCTTTCCTACCCCTGGAGAATGAAAGCTGCAATAACGCCTAACTGAGAGTACCTGAATGTGTCCACTCTGTGTGTAGATACGAATCCTCTGTGCAAGAGGATTTAACAATAGGTTAATGTGAGTCTGGAAAATACAGAGTCTTCCCCAAAGACACAGACAAACTGTGCTTACCAATAGGGGACAACATTTTCCTTTCCTCCTGGCTTTATGGGCTGTGTTAATTCTCCTTGAAAATACGAAGAACTGAAATGTTGATTTTGATTATTTGCCTTTGAAGCCAAAACACCTGATTTGAACATGCTAGTCATGTAAAAGAAATTATTGGGGCCAGGTGTGGTGGCACACCTTTGTGATCTCAGCAACCAGAGAGGCAGAGGCAGGCAGATCTCTGTGAGTTTGAGGCCAGCTTCCTCTACAAAGTGAGTCCAGGACAGCCCAGGCTACACAGAAAAACCCTATCTTAAAAAACCAAAAAAGAAAGGAAAGAAGAAAGGAAGGAAGAAGGGAGGGGAGGGAGGGAGAGAAGGAGGGAGGGAGGGGGGAGGGAGGGAGGGAGGAAGGAAGGAGGAAAGAAAGAGAAAGAAAGAAAGAAAGAAAGAAAGAAAGAAAGAAAGAAAGAAAGAAAGAAAGAAAGAAAGAAAGAAAGAAATCTATTGAGCCTGGACATAGACTATTATGAGTCTAAACAAGGATCTTACCATTCATCTAAGCTTTTAAAATCAGGTAATACACACTGTTTGCGTGTACCCCTCATGTAACGCAGTGCCATGTACAATGAAAATGTACAGCAAAATTTTAAAAACAAAACTTGTAAGATTTGACAAGTTAACAGATCAGAACAAAGGCTGAATTGCCACAGAATTTACCAAGGTACCACCCACTTCCTTCCTTCTCCACCTCCACACAAGAAACAAGTTTATCAAGCACTTAAAAACAAGATCTGCTTTTCACATCTTGTTCATTTTCTAGCTCTTATTTTACATGCGTAAAAATGTTTCTGAAGATATTCTGTTCAGTTCCGAATGTGACAAGAAACATGAGTAACAAAAGAATAACAAAGGCTTCTACTTTAGGCATTCTAAAAGATAATCTGTGCAAACAACTGTTTTTTTGTTTTTGTTTTTTTAAGATCATTAACAGACTCTGTCCCATTCCCTCCCCAGGTGAATCGGGTGCCTTTCCTCACTTAGGGACACAACTCAGGACAGCAACAGCAGTACAGCTTGGTGGAAGGAAACCCTCATCGCCACCGACTTACCTCATAGAACATATAGAGAGACAGCAAGGTGAGTCCCAGGTTATAAACCACTAGAATTCCCCGGCAAGAGAATGGCTGCTTATTCTTCATGTATTTTGGTCCCAGCCATACAATTAGTAAATAAATGACAGAGCAGACAAATGTGGGTATGTAATTGTCCAGGAGAAACCATCCTTTCACTCTTGCATCTGAAAGGCACCGGAAGGAAATTGGTCATTAACAAAGTACACCTAAGAAAGCCCACTTCCAAAGCCACGGGAGTCTCATGTTGCATCTGGCCTGCACAAGGCAGAAGACATACAAATACATACAAAAAAGGCAAAGCTTTCTGAGCTGGGGTTAGAATCATTTATTACTCATATTTTGCTATGTAAAACGGTAGACATGCTTTCAAAAAATCTGAAAAAAGAAACCGAGGAAGCTAGATTACCCACCAAACCTCATATTTATTGAATTAACACGAAGTCATGACACCTAGGAGATGGCAGTCTGCTCAGCAGGTGCCTCGAATGTGCAGGTACAAGCAACGTGCCCTTTAGCCAAGTTGGGGACACTGTGCCCAACTACAAGGCCGGCAGTAGAGGGCCAACAAGCGAAAACAAAATGCTACTGGCTCAGCCGCGATCAGACAGGACTATTTAAGGTGGTGGTTCTCAACCTTCCTAGCGCTGTGACCCTTTAATAGAATTCCCCCTGTTGCGGGGACCCCAACCATAAAATTATTTTCATTGTTAATTTGCTACTGTTATGAGTTGTAGTGTAAATATCTGATATGCAGGCTATCTGATATGTGACCCCTGTGAAAAGGTCGCTCGACCCCCTCCCAAAAGGGGACACAACCCACAGGCTGAGAACCACTGAGTGAAAGTATTTAGAGCACTATGGGAGCTTGAGACCCACACTGACTCCACGGAAGCCTCAGGTTCCATGCCTCGCACTGTATCTGTCTGGGTAGCCAAGGCAAGAGGATCCCAGGCGTTCGAGGCCAGCCTGGGCGATCCATCAAGACACAGCTTTCAGAGGAAAGAGGCCCTCAGACCCCTGCAAGGGATGGAACACTAATCCTCAGGCTGAGTGTGTTGAGAACGCCCTGGTTTGGCTTCCTCTAGAGAGTGAAGATTTAAGAAAAGCGCGCCACTGTCAATCGGCGCTAAGTCACTGGTATTCCTGGGCTGCAAACGGAAGCCAGCAGAAAGATGTCCAGAGCAGCCGAGTCTCTGTCTCAAGAGCCAAGGGATACCTAGCGCTCAACTGCCAGAGAACTGTGCAAGGTCGCTTGTTATTGGAGATAAAGTTTTGATCTCATCAGAGAAAACGTTTTCTAAGCTCTCCTCATGCAATATTTACAAGGAGCTATAAAGAGATGGGAGGGGAGCCATAGATGGTGAATAAAACCAAAAGCCGCCTTACCTCGGGGGCCTAGCAATGCTTTGAAATAGGTACTGAGTGACGCATCAAAATGTTCCATTTTAAAACCTATTAAAGAAAAAAAAAAGGAGACATTAGTCTACAACTCAAAATACTTTCTATACGCATTTTCCTAAAAGAACAAGAACGAGACATTTCCAAAGGTACAAAGGGAAAGGTTAAATTCCGCACACAAAACCCGAAACAGTTCTTGACTCCTCTGTGCATGCGATGTGTTAGGGCATCATTTGGAAACGAGAACGGCAATGCAGTCTGTGACTTCACATCAAAAACAAAGTCTCAGCTTTCTGAACTTCTTTTTCTCAGTTCCATAAAAACCCTCCCTCCTGACGTGCTGAGCCTTGGTGTGAAAGAGGGAGCTAGATTGAAAGGTGGCAGACATCCATTTCCCCAGGGAAATGACACCCAAAACAGCAAAGACAGGAGCAGAGGGGTTGCTTCCTTCCTTGTCACCATATATAATACTGTATATACTACAAAGTATATATATTCACAGCTATATAGTATTTATAGTATATGTATTATATACAGTATATAGTATTTATAGTATAGTATTTAGATATACACTATATGTAACATATACAATATAATTGTAAATATTCTCATTGTATGTATTTAGAGTGCAGTGAGGTATTTACATAGAGGTCAGAGGACAAGTTTGGGAGGTGGTTCTGTCCTTTTATCATGTCAGTCCATAGGGATCAAACTCAGGTTGTTATACTTGGTATTAAGTGTCTTTACCTGTAGAGCCATCTTGCCAGCCTGGTCCTTCCCCTGATGTTGTTACTTTGCCATTTACACACACACACACACACACACACACCTTCCCCACTGTTACTCCTCTTCCTGGCCTCCTTCCTCCCTCTTAGTTGTATTTACTCCATTGCCCTCTCTTTGATTCTGCGCCCCTTTTAAATTGCTTATTACCTTTGTTTTTATCTTACATACTTCACGTCCAGAGTAAAAAAAAAATTAAAATAATAAACATGTCCTCCAAAAACAATCCATCAGCTCCGAACCTAAGGAAGCCAGTGGTAGTATCTGAATAAACTGTCCAGAAACCTCCCCTCTTTTGAGCACAGGGATCACGATAAACAGGCAAGTACATACTGCTGTCTCAGTGACTGAGACATCTTCCAAGAGTCTACAGCTGCTTGCATGTTTTCTTTGCTAGAAGATGTACATTTAGAGACTCTCAAAGTGTCTTTTTATTTGTGCATTGTTTAAATTCTCTTTATTAAAGTTAGAAGAATATATTTTTGACTTTATTCTTCCAATGAGTTGTTGGGAGTCAGTGGTAGAAGAGTATGAGCAAAATATATTGTATCAATGCATTGACAGTTTAAAGAACAAATACCCTGTGAAAAAGAACACCAACTTTCATGGGCAAAAGCAAATGCAGTTTCAGTAACTGTTCATCATTCAGTGATCCTTCTTGCTCTTAGCTTGCTATATTCAAGCATGGGTGCTCTGTGGCTAATTTCCAGATAAACAACTTAATGCATGAAAATATCCAATAGCTCTAGTGACTGTAATTAAGTCAATATGGCTGGAGTCTGAAGTGGAGCCGGGTAGACCCACTAATTCCGCAGAATGCAGTAGCTCCCCAGCTATGTAGAAGCAGCTCTCCTGCTCTGAGGAGGCACTGACTCCCTCAGTCTGGGAGAGAAACTCAGAGCATCGACTCCACCCACCATCTCCTGAGATGGAAGTCTTGGTTCTCAAACAAACGCAGTGAGTATTGAACAAGGCATTTTACATCCAGATCTTACTACCTGACAGGCATGCTTATTCAGTCAATGCTGAGTCACACTGAAGGTCAAAGGCATGATTTAAAGTGCCCAATGAGCGGGGTCGAGGCTGGGTGCTCTCTGAGTCAACTAAGTCCATTTCTCTCTGCACTCAAAATGTGACAGGCAGCTTGTTGAAGCTCCTATCTGTAAGGTGAGGGGGACAGCGAAGTGATAGCCAGGAAGACCGAATGACGGTAGACAGGATTTATTTACTACATGTGAGGCCTGTAAAGCAGGCTGGGGCAGGTAGCAAGCTCTCCTATGTCTGCGGCCAGCTCTATAAAGAATGCTGTCACGGCTTTCTGTACTGCTCATGTGGCTGCCGCTGACATTCCGAGGGAAACGATCATTGCCCTGTGCACGGTGGGTTATTAACCCATCCCTAGTCCCTGCCTGCTAAATAGCATTACAGAGCCTCTAGTTCTTCTGAAAACCTTCAAAACCTTTTTAAGTATTGTCAAACAAGAATCGTTTAGTCTGCCTGTTAACTAAGAGGATTTTCAGAAGGTTGGAAGCTAGGTTTTCTAAGTAGAGGCCACAGGGAAGCTGGAAACAAGAGTAAAGAAAGGTTTTCAATGATACAATGCTAACTGGTTGTGTGTGTGTGTGTGTGTGTGTGTGTGTGTGTGTGTGTGTGTGTGT